>NC_136506.1:102185412-102280412 GCF_053919585.1 Euprymna scolopes
CCTTAATAATTTCTTAGAGACGGCAGGGGTTATTTTACTGTGAAATTTGCCCCCACTTTTGAACCCTAAACATTATTATTATTTTTTTTTTGTCTCAAAGCAAAAGACAAAGTGTTTCCCATATCCAAGTTACCCGCATCTAAAGGTTACACACATACACACAAACACACACACACATACACACATACACACACACATATATATATATATATATATATATATATATATATATATATATATATATTGAAGGTTATAGTTAACATATAATTAAAAAGTTTAATCCATGTTCAAGTAACCTACATTTTAAATTTCAAGTGCTTAGGCCGAACATTCATGGAGGAATTTAGTAAAGTTTTCACAATTTAAATCGACGAACTTTGACTACTTGACAGCTAAATTTCTCCCAATAATTCACAGAGAGCATAGCATAGAGTTTAATATAGAACAAAATTCCTTTTCCTCTAAGTAAAAAAACAAAAGGTAATGCACTTTTCTGCGCGGTTATATAATTGTACTCCATAATAAATAGAGATGTATAGAAGCAGTTGTATGTGTGCAGACAAGTACGCAGCAATGACAATATTTTGATCTGCAGTGATTGATAACTAACAGCTTATCAGGCGATAAATGTGTTTATATGTTTTATGCGTTCTTTCAACGAGACCAACAAATGAAATGTTATACGTTTTCGTATGTTTAGACTTTAGAAAATGACCTGTACAGTTATAAATATTACTATGTCTGTGTACTGAAAATTGTACACTTCTGGATATATATATATATATATATATATATATATATATATATATATATATTTATATATATGTATATATATATATTTAAAATAATTTCTGACGAAGACGCATCACAGACCGTCTGAAACGCGCATAAACGATTTCAATGACTTAAAAACATTATATAAATGATCCAAACATAATTCTCAATGAAAAACCAAGACACGGAATAATAAAATAATGTTAAAAAATACACATTGTTGGTGACTACTCCCTTATTTAAATATACACCTTTCTTTCGTTGGAATTTATTAACCCATTTTATATATATATATATATATATATATATATATGTATGTATGTACGTATATATATATATATGTTATATTGCTCTCTCTCTCTCTCTCTCTCTCTAGCCATTCTCTAACATATATATATATATATATATATATATGTATATGCGATTGTGAATTGATGCTTTATGTGATCTGTTTTCCTTTTACTTTATATAGAAACTAGCATTTCAGCCTAGCGTTTCCCGGTGTTCGAAGTGTATGTTGAGAAAAAAAAATATGTTATATGCAGGCATGCTCGAACCCGTATAGCAAAGTAGGAAAGAAACGTGGAAAAGCGTGAGGTATTTGCTGTTACGACCACTGCAAAACCGGAAGTTACGTAGGTTTAAATTAAGGCTAGACGATCGAAAAGAGGGGACAACTTCCAACAATATCGGCGAAAAGCAACCCCTCCCTGTAGAATAGTGTCCAGTTTAGGGTGAATAGATTAACGTTTTTAGAACATTTGTCGATATATCGTCTGAAAGGGGGAGCTTCAAAACGATACTGATTTTGTGAAAATCCGTCACGTCTGTCGAAAGTTGCAGGCGGCTATGCAAACATACATACATAGATTTATATATTGGTTGCTCAAATTATCGACCTAAACCGATTAAAATCTTGCCCTATCTCTTAATAACCGTTATGTAAAATTGAAATGTTTAGACCAGATAATTTCTTAGTACATTTGTAGACAGACGCGGTGATTATTTTAAATTTGACCCCTATTATGACCCCTTAACATTTATTGTTTTGTGCTCAAATCAAGTTATTAAGTTAGATCTATGTCCAAGAACTGATATCTAAAATATCAAGTATTTAGACCCAAAATTGGTGGAGGAGTTTGATAGAGTTCTGAAATGTCAAATCTTATAACTTTCACCCGTTTACAGACACATTTCTGGTCAAAAACCGATTGCAAAGATGTTCCCAAATCTTAGTTCCTTGTATATAAAATTTCGAATCTGTAGACTGAAAATTGTCAGAGTTAATGTGTAGGCAAGTGTTCACAGAGAGACCCACACACACATACACTTTCAGTTATATAAATATATATATATATATATATATATATATATATATATATATATATATATATATATATATATACCAAAAAACAAGAAATGGGTAGGTGAAATTATTAAAATTTTCTTAAGGCCTTATCGTCTGACCCTCTAAGAGGAAACGTCAGAATGATAAATTAAAAACTAAGAAAACGAATGAGGGAAGAAGGGAATTTTGGTTTCAGTTGGAAGAACAGTGGAACTGAAACCAAAATTCCCTTCTTCCCTCATTCTTTTTCTTAGTTTTTGATTTATCATTCTGACGTTTCCTCTTAGAGGGTCAGACGATAATGCCTCAAGGAAATTTTAATAATTTCACCTGCCCTTTTTTTTTGTTTTTTGGTATTTAAATTAAATTATGTTTCCTCTGAAATTTCTCCTTCCATTTTGCTGTACCAAAAATGTACTTATATATATATATATATATATATATATATATATATATATATATATATATATATATATATATGTGTGTGTGTATAGACATCCTCATATTTAAGTACTATTAACGCAATAAGAAACAGATAGAGTTTACGTAAATATTATGTGCTCCTTCTAAACCACAATTATTTGACCATTTTCCATACTTTCTTTCTAAAGTAAAAATTCAGACAACAATTAATTATGAACTCACTTGGGAAATCATTTTCCTACTTCTTCGTTTTCCCATTTGTTCGACAGATGCTACCGAAACTATTTTTTCCTATTCTAAATCGAAAGTCACTTAAACATTTACACAAATAACCTCTACTTTCGCTTGTATTTTATTAAAGTTTTAATCGATTTTCGTTTTGTTTTTATTACTTGAGTCTTAGTTGATACATCCCTTAACGTTTGTTCACTGTCAATGTTATGGCAATTTTTTCCGAGTAAACGCGATCTATTGGTTTCCAGTAGGCTGCTACCTTTACCTCCAAGGTTGCTGGTCTTTATTAATAATTTCATTCAAATTACACATTGTTTACCATAAGAGTTTATGGTTTATATCTGAGGGATCTTAAATCATCCTTAATCCATCAGGATTCCAATCTCAAGGTATCTTCATTATTTTATCCGAGCGTTTTCGCTCAATAAATATTGAGGTGTGAATAAATCTAGTGAAAGATAATAGATTCACTTCCCTACATCATATTTCTTAAAGATAATTTCTATATTTAACTTCTGTCTACCGTAAATTATGATTAGTTTAAGGACACGAACTAAAATTTTATATTTCAAATAATCACACTTTGAAACCGCGTTGTAACAACTACTACACTTTTTTCTTTTCCTATTTCATAATACCAAATGGATCTTTCATTAACAAAGATTATTTCCTAAAACGTTCAAGCCTAGTAACACAATACTACATGCTGATGGCAACGTGGCCATATTCAACGTTATATTTTATTATATAATCTCATATTGCACATTCCCCACGTATTTTCAAATGCTTTTACATTATTGTCCACCGAGTGGCTACGGGTTTTCATAAACGATGATTAATTAGTATAAACATGTATCTAGTTCATTCAGTGTCGTTTAAACTTTAGGAGATCTGCATTAATGATATTATTATTATTGACTCACATGGAGCTTTCACACAAACGATCTGATTGGAAACCTGTGGTGTTCTCTGGAGGCTGAGTGACAACAAGTTTCCCCAGACGTCAAGTTCTTTCCATCTCCTTCGATAGCATTTGCAAATGAATTTGCATCATCGCAACAGCCTCTTTCCACTGATTTCTCGCCGGCAGTTGTCATTGGTTTATACTGGAATCAGAGTGGCACTAAGCCTCCCCAAAGTCCCAGTTCTCTTTGCGTTTGTCCAACCGATGTCTGGCTTACGCTCACTCCTCGGTCTTTCAGTCCTTAGTGACCCTTCTCAGCTCTTTGGTGCCACTTTTTTATTGGGAGGAGCGGTGATGAAACTATGAGGGGGACGCATGATCGGGGTGTAGAACTTGTAGATATGCAGTTTCGGTGTTCTTCATTCCCTGTAATCCTTATTCGTTATATTGTCTTCTTATATTATTCTCCGCATTCAAGGATTTTCCTTAATATTTCAGTCGTTTTCATTATCGTTAGTCGTTGTACTTTTGCAGTTATTTCTCTGATTCAAATTTCTGACATTGTTTTTCGAAGTTTTTCGGAATTTTTCCTAGTGCTCCTACTATTATCGGTACTATTTTGATCTTCTTCATCATCCAAACTCCCCTTTAACTCTCTGGCTAGTTCTGTGTATTTGTTTCGTTTCTCCTTTTCTTTCATTCTCACCCTGTGGTCAGCTGGCACAGCTAAGTCTACGATTTGACAGAATTTTTCTTTCTTGTTAATTATTACGACATCTGGGCTTCTTGCTTGAATGGGTTTCTCCATATTTATGTCCATGTCCCATATGATTTTGTGGTTCTCGTTTTCGAGTGCTGTTGCGGGTTTATGCATGTACCATTTGTATGTATGCTCAAATGCAGTCGTTTACACAATTCCTAGTGCACCGACACCCCACTTGGTCATGCCTGTTTTTGTATTCCTTTTGGGCCAGTTTGCTGCATTCACTTACTATATGGTTTATCGTTTCAGCTCTTTGTCCACAGAGTCTGCATTTGCTGTTTTCTTGTGTTTTATCGATTCTTGCTTTGATAATGATTGATTCTTATCGAGGTATCTTGTGCTGCAGTTATTTGAGATTCAGTTTCTCGGTATATATGTCCTTTTCGCATCCATGTCCAGGTATTTTCGTCATTCTCATCTTTTGTCATTCTTATGAATCTTCCGTGGAGTTGTTTCTCTTCTCACTTCTCTTTTCTCGTTTTGTCATTTGTTTCTCTGTTTTCTGCTTTGTTGTTTTTTTTCTCTGTCTTTCGCTGTCATAATTATCCTTTCACTGTTTTGCATTATGTATTTTTTCTAGTTCTTTTTTCGTGTCCTTCACACAGTCTTCTATATAGATCAGTCCTCCCTCGCCGCCTTTCCTTTTCACGTAGAGTCTGTCAATATCATCTTTTGGGTGTAGCGCATTATGCATAGTCATGAGTTTCCTGGTTTTCTGGTCGATTTGTCTCAGTTCTTCTTTTATCCACCCTATAAACGTTCCAGAGAATCTTACAAATGATACTGCCCATATATTTATACCTTTTATTAGGTTTCTTCTATATAATTTCGTTTCCATGTGTTTTCTTGTTCTCCTGATGTGTTTCTTTTCAATTTTATCTTTCATTTCTGTTGCTCTGATGATGTCCGCTTCCAGAATTCCCAAGTATTTATAGTCGTATTGTTCCCCTATTGCCCTTATTTCTGTTTGTTTGGGTAGTTCCATGCCTTCTGTCGTTTCCAGTTTCCCCTTTCTTATAACTAGTTGTGCGCACTTTTCCATTCCAAATTCCATTTGAATATATTGGCTGAACATCCTAGTAGTGTGAATTAGTGTATCTAGCTCCTTTTCAGTCCTTGCAAAAAGTTTCAGATCGTCCATGTACATCAGGTGGTTCATTTTTTCCTCTGTATTGGAGAACTTATTATTATTATTATTATTATTATTATTATTATTATTATTAATGTTATTATTATTATTATTAGTATTATTATTACTATTATTATTATTATTATTATTAATATTATTATTATTAGTAGTAGTATTATTATTATTAATATTATTATTATTATTATTATTATTATTATTATTATTATTATTATTATTATTATTATTATAAGCTCTCGATGAGCTTTCGCACAGGTAATCAAATATCTCTCCTTAAAAAATAAACAGCTGTGTTCCATGGAAACTGGGCGACAACAAGTCTTCCCAGATTTCCAGTACTCTCCAGCACTTCCGATAACATTTGCAAATAAATTTGCGTTATCGCAATAGTCGCTTAATATTGATTTCTCACCGGCAGCAGACATTGATCTCCACTGGAATTTGAGTGGCTTTAAGCCTTCCCAAGATCCCAGTTCTGTTCGAACATGTCCAGCGGGGGTGTGGTCGGCGCTCTCTCCTCGGTCTTTCCATCCTTCTCGACAATTCTTGACTACTTCACCATTTTCTTGAGGTGGTGAGGCAATGAGAGGGTATGGGGAGGGGATAGAGAAGTATATATACATATGCATTATTGTTTTTGGTTCCATGTAATGCTTCTTCATATTTTGCCTCTGCAGCAGTTTGTCTACCCGCGTATGTGTATAAGTTTTCGCATTCAAGGGGTTTCCTTAATATTTAAGCTGCTTTTATTATTGTTCTTCGTTGTATATCTCTAGCAGTTACTCTGATTTCAAATTCCTTGTATGCTTTTTTCAAAGTTGTTCGGATTTGTTTCTAGAATTCCTACTATTATAGGTAATATCTTGATTTTCTTCATCATCCCTATCCTTTTCAGATCTCGGGCTAAGTCTGTGTATTTTGTCTATTTCTGATTTTCTTTGATATTTATACTGTGGTCAGCTGGAACAGCAATTCTACTATTTGAATGGACATCTCTCTCGTTAATAATTATGACATCCGGTTTTCTTGCTTCGATGCGTTTATCTGTTTGGATGTTTATGCCCCATATTATTTTGAGATTCACGTTTCAAGTGCTGTTGCCGGCTTATGCTTGTACAATTTGTCTGTTTGTTCGACATGAATTTTGTTGCATAATTACGATTGTATTGTCCTCCCCACTTGATCGTGCAGGTTTTTGTATTCCTTTGGGGCCAGTTTGCTGCATTCCCTTTATACATTGTTTATCGTAACATCTCTTTGTCCATAGAGTCTGAATTTGCTGTTTTTCTTGTGTTTTGTTTATCTTTACTGTGATGTGCTAAGCTCTTATTGAGTTATCTTGCACTTCAGGGATTCAGTTCCTTAGTTTATGTGTCCTTTACGCATCCATTTCCAAGTATTTTCGTTATTCTCATTCTTTGCCATACTTATGAATTTAACTTGTCGTTCTTCCTCTTCCCATTTTTCTTCTAAAGTCCTATCTATTTGCTCTCTCGTTTCTTCTTTATTTTTTTCCGTGTCTCTGGCTGCCAAAAGCATATTTTCGGTGATCTGAATCATGTATTTTTTTCTATTTTATTCTGTCATTTACACATTATTCTATGTAAACCAGTTATTTGCCGTTGTTTATCTTTTTCGCGTAGTCGGTTACCAACGTGTTTTTGGTGTTGTGCATTGTGCATGGTCATTAGTTTCCTAGTGTTCTGGTAGACGTGTATCAGTTCATTCTTTAGTTCACGTTATGAACGGTCCAGATTTATTTACTAGTGATATCGCCCATGTATTTTACCTTTAATTATATTTCTGCTATATAATTTTGTTTCCCGGAGTTTTAACTTCTCCTGAGTTATTCCCTTTCAGTTATTATTATTATTATTATTATTATTATTATTATTATTATTATTATTATTATTATTATTATTTCTCCAGCTATTATCAAATAAGTAACCAGTTTCTATGGTATATTCTCTCCGATCGGTTCATATGAGCAGTGGTTAATGGACAGAAATCATGTTTTCTCAATCATTAAATCATTTCTCTCCATTAGGATCATAAGAGTAGTGGTTGATGGACAAAAATCGGAAGCCTCCAATATAAATGCTGGAGGCCCTCAGGGGTCCATCCTGGGTCCAACTCTCTTCCTGATCTACATCAATGATCTCCCAAAACACATACTTAAATCATTCGTTGGCATCTATGCTGATGACACGACCATTTATGGCAACACATCAAAGGCCGTAAATCACAAAGTTCTCTCTAATCCTCTCTCCTCTGATCTTGAGCACGTGTTACAATGGGGGGAAAAGGTGACTGGTCACTTTTAAGGCATTCAAAATCAAGCTTCTATCTTTCCATAATCAACGCTCTGATCCCCATCTGGCATCAATTGAAATGGATCGCTCTCGTCTTGGAGAGGTCCCATGTTTTTACAAACTTCTGGGTTTGACCTTTACTCCTGATCTAAAATGGAACACGTACATGAAATCTGTTGCCTGAGACGCTGGGAAAATGGTGGGACCCTTCTACCTCTCCAGAAGATATCTCACTACTGATGCAATTCTCTATCTTTATAAAAGCCAAGTACGTCCGAGGATTGAGTACTGCTGCCACATCTGGGCAGGAGCTGCGAAAAACAGCCTATCCTGCCTTGACAGAGTACAAAATAGCCTTCGGGGTTTAGTGGGGGATTCCCTTTTCTCTTCCCTACAACCTCTCTCCCACAGAAGAGACGTTGCAAGCCTGTCTTTGTTTTATCGCTATTTCCATGGCAGGTGCTCGTCTGAGCCCCAATCTCTCGTCCCCCCTCGCCAATCTTTCAAGAGAAACACCCGTCTGGCTGAAACTACTGTCAATAATTTTCCCCGCTCTTTATCTGTGCCTAAATCTAAACGTGGCTCCCATGAGCAAAGCTTCTTTCTTAGAACTGCACGCCAGTGGAACTCTCTGCCGCTTGCCTGTTTTCCACATGACTACAAATTGGACGTCTTCAAGTCCAACACAAACAAACTCCTGATAAACCACCCCCTTAAGTAAGACACTCTATCACACCCCCCAATGATTACTACAATGCTATCGCATTGATTACTGTACACGCAATAAGCCTTATCCCTGAGTGACCTTCGGACCTTGATAAATGGTGACCCCCATATAAATATATATATATATATATATATATATATATATATATATATATATATATATATATATATATATACCCGTCTTTCTAAGTTATTACTAATGTTAATATGCACTATATTTGCAGTTCTTTTTCTCATAGTCCCCTAAATTCTATGCTGCTGGATGGTGTTACATATTCGAAACTAACACTTCTTAGTAAGGATTATGTTAACTAGTATAAATATAGGCGAGGTCACTTTAGTAGATGTCAAAATAACCTTGCGTCGAACAGATGTAGACCAGCCTGCAAATATACTGATTGAGTTTTTTTTTTTTTTAGTGTTAGCTCCCTACACATAATGCACTAGTAACAGAATTGTAGTGGAGATTAGATAATGTATTCAGGAAACAAAACAACGTTTCTAGTAAACGATCTGGAAAGCTAGAAAGGCGACCTGCGTCTGGAAATTTAGGAAGAAACTAAACCAATATCTGCTGTCCTGTCGTTCCATTTATAAATTTCGAAAAATATCGAGTTCTAATTACAATTAGTTTTTTTTTCCTTATTTTAAATAAATGTTTTAGTAATCCAAGAAGACTCTGTTGTGTTTACACACATGAGTTTTTTTTTTCCTTCAGATAAGGAGCCGATACACATCCATTAAAGGAAGCTATCACATACGAAACAGCTACTAATGAACGCCAAAAAAATGACAATAAAAAAGTAATAAAATACAAATGACCGAGCACAAATGTGTTGGTGTTTATCTAATCGCTCACCAGCGATGACGCACATGTGTACGGTACGCGTTTGTTGGAAACGGCATGTGGGAATTGATTGTTTTCTAGTTGTATAACGTATAAATGTTACAATTGTTCCTCATCATCACAATACAAAACGCTGCCTTTGAACACATCATCATGTTCTTATTCCCTGATAAGGTCCCATAATATATACGAAGAAAGTTACTTCTAATGTCTTACTTACACTGAATAACGAAATACTTTTATACAGATGTAGTGAGTGTGTGTGTGTTATTCAATGTCGACGGATTTTTCAGAAATGAAAACACTCAAATAATTTAGAATAAAATACATTATTTCCTGGGAAGATTGGAATCTAATTGAACATTCTGAAAATGGATTTTAGACATTAGAATCCATTTGTGGATAAAAAAAATCTTTGTCTTAAGTGCTTAAACATAATTCACCTGAGAGAAAATCGCAAAAAACTACAAAGAAGTGGGTTGTAAAGGAACCTAAAGGATTAACTTCTCAAAGATTTTAATGGTTCTCCAGCCCCCCCCCCATGTGAATATATTAGACTTACAAATCGATTGCGTTAGTCGCTGCCTCATCAGCAATATTCGAACAAATAATCAAAATATAACGAATAAAAATTCTAAAAAAATGTAGTTCCTATTTAAATGTCTTTTTTACATGCGGGTATTTTCATTTATTGCTTGGAGTTTTGATTATCTATCATTCTTTTATACGAAATGGTAGGCATAAGAATGTAGATGTTTTATTTATATGTTGTTTAAAATATAGTTATCCACTGACATGTGTTTCGTCATCTACGACTCATCAGGGGACTGAACTTAGCTAGATTCAGCCACTCTGAGTCGTAGCCGACAAAATACGTGTCAGTGGATAATTATATTTTAAACAATATATATGCCGCTCCCAGCTTATGTGTATCAAATTGGTAAAATATAAATTATTCTCAACTCGCATTTAAGTTAAAATGCACTTTCGTATAAATAATTGAATTCATTCAAAAATATCGCAAAACAAAAACAAATAAATGACACACACACACACACACATATATATATATAAATATATATATATATATATATATATATATATATATATATATATATATATATATATATATATATATATATATAACACTCGTTTTCGACGTATGATGTACGCGACAACAACCAAGTTTCTGGAAATGCACACAGAGTATTTGTATATAGTTTTGAAGGTTTTTGGAAGAATCAATCACAATTTGTTGTGCAATAGCTCACATTTGTCGGTGTAATAGCTGTTACAGGACATGGCATGCACTACAACTCAGGTTTACATCATAGTTATCTTTCTCTTCGTCACATGTCTTTACGAAGGATTAGGGTGCATCTCTCCCAGTAAGTTAAATACGCCCCCCACACACCAAGGTGTAAACTTCTACCTCACCACGTGATACATAATTCCGAAATATTAACGCAGGCTGATCGTCGCTTATCTTGGTGATAAGGCCGGGACTTTTTTTTTACATGAAGTTCACCACTTATCTAGGCCCAATGGCCACTCGGGGATAAGGGTTATTGTGAGTACATTACTCAATGGGATAGTGTAGCAATAGTATTGGAGAATTGATAAGGTGCCATTACTTAGGGGGGCAGTTCACCAGGAATTTGTTTGTTTTAGACTTGAAGACCTCCAGGTTGAAGTCGGGAGGGAAACAGGCAAGCGAAACAGAGTTCCACAGGCGTGCAATTAAAAGAAAGAAGCTTTGTCCGTGGAATCTACGTTTTGATTTAGGCACAAATAAGGAGTGGGGAAAATTATTGACGGTGGTATCATCTAGTCGGGTGTTTTTGAAAAAAGATTGGCGAGGGGGAACCAGAAGTAATAGCAAGGTGATTATGCCACACACACACACACACACACACACACATATATATATATATATATATATATATATATATATATATATATATATATATACACACACACACATATATATATATATGCATATATATATATATATATATATATATATATATATAATGAGATGGCTCAGAATAATACTTGACATCTCATACAAGAAACGTGTCACTCAAAATAGAGTCGCCAAGGAAGAGTATTCAATAAGTTCGTCATAAAAAAAAGAACTACAGACCAGGGTGGAAAAAAGGAAACTCAGATTGAACTGAAACGTAAAGAAAATGTTGGCAATTGGTATCGGGCGTTACTAAAAATTAGAGATGTATGTGCACACACGCACAGTGTAGTACAATGTAAACAAATGGAGTCGACCTACATTCTTTGATGGGGTTTTCAATTGTGAAAAACGGAAAACAAAATAACGACCGACATTCCTGTTGAGTTCGATGTCTTAAGGAATGATAAAGATAGAACAATTGCGTCCAGAGAAGCATCTGACTTTATTAAATGTAAATAAAAGAAACACAAACAAAGTCAGGGATCGAGCCGTGAGTGACATATTTTAGTCGCACCAAACCGCACATCTTACCGCTGACACAATACCGACAACTCCAATCACATTGCCGCTGTCTAAGCGATAATTTTAAATAAAGTATATGTTTATTAGGTCTGTTCAGCAGTTGCGATACTGAAATTAACATATTTGACTGCGCTTTCATTTTGTAAAACATTACTCATATATTCCAGAGTTAATATTTGTTTGAAAGAAAGTATCACTCCGTAAAATCAAACACGGTATTGCTTTCGGGCTAGTTCTCACATCGTTGTTTTTTATCGAACAAGCTGAAAACTATTTCCTCTTTTACACATTACCTTTGACATTGGTGTATAATGATTGGTAACTAAACTGAAATATTTTAATCGTCTTTTATTCATGTTGAACATGTTATACCGAAACCAGAGGTTTGACTTTTCCGGGCATTCGTATTATATACTATCTAGTTGTAAAGGGACAGACGACTCAATCATGCTTTACGTATGTGAGGAACGGACATTGAACGCAAACATACAAAAGAGGAATCCAAGCAGTAGACATTTGAAGGCTCAGAACACTACTTGACACCTCATCATAAGGTAGTTTATCTTTATTTGACTTCAGCCATTTTTAAGGTACCACTACACCAACGTGGTTATATCGTGCCAATATAAAATCAATTGGTCCTTTAATCCATGCTAAAACAACCAAAGAGTGTTTTAATACATGATTTCGCATGCATTTATGGAAAGACAAAACACAATTATATATTCGTTTCGACAATACAACCGACGTCTTATTACATGTACTAGACGAACCAGAAACACATAAACATGCATATAGTGGTATACGAATAAGGTAATACAAACACTATCCTGCAATGAAGAGTCCAGGAAAATAAGCGAAAGAACAAACAGAAAAAGTGGCGGACAACATTTTTTTTATTTGGCTTCAGAGTTACCCAAGCATAATAGACAAGCGCATATGTCTTATACTCAATTCACTGGCCACTGTCTCTGTGATACTGGCAGGTTACAGTTTATAGTAATAATTAGATACATGATGGATTATTATTTTAGAACTTAGGTTGAGATATAAGGCAGGAGATCACATCACACTCTTTCTCTACCACTTATTGTCAGAACAAAACATTTTGTTTATTTGTATTTATAAGGATCGGTATTTCTTTTGCATAATTTTACATTTTTTTTCATCAAATATATTTACTCCATTTTTTCAGACAGTAATTATCTTTCATTTATTCTTCCTTCCTCCTCAAACTCATTCATCATTATGACTAATTCAAGCATATTGCGTTGACAAGCGAAGTGCCGCGTAACTCGATTTGTTTGTTCCAATCAACAAAGCCTGCTAAATAATACAAGGCTTCGGGCGGCAACAACAAACGAAGACGACACATTCTGATTGGTTGCTGATATTCGCTAGAACAACAAACAATGTGTATTGTAAAAATTGAGCAGAACTGAGGACACTTCAAATACTGATTGGCTGAAAGTCTCATTAGTGCGTTAAGATGGTAACGATACGATTGTTGGCTCCATGACAAGTGCCTATTGGCAGAAATGGAAAGAGTTTTCTGTTTGTACTGAAATAAAGAACATACAATTTACCGAAATTCATGTTTTTTGTGTCACTAAGTGCTTATGTTTACCTATATTAAGGGTTTCTTGTTGGTCTAATAGTTATCGGTACGAAATGTGAAAATGAACCTGATTACCCTATCTATTACACTAATGACACCTTTTATATAAACAAAAAGTATGCGTCTGCTATAGAATTAGGTCTATTACTAATTCCGTATAGTTATTTCCTAACTTAAAAAAACAGTCATAAATATCTAATCAGTATTTAAAAGCTATTTAAGAATATGATGTGTATATTCATTAACACGTACCACAATCATTGATGTGATGACAATATTCAGCTAAAGAATAGTCCGGCAATTGATTAAGGTAGTGAAATATGCAAGGTTCTTTTATAAAAGAAATACACTATTTTTTTAACTGAAGAACGAAAACGTTAAAGAGGTCGTAGAACAACAACGATCAGCGTCTATGTCACGGAATTTATGTTATTACATGATCAGCATTCTTCCCTTTTTGTATTCTTATTTGATGTCTGCTTACTAAGTGCGCTTTATTTCTAATAGTCCTATCGATACTATGAACTTGACGAGCACATCTCCGCATTCTTCCAACATCACGTCACGGTTTCGTTAACCTCAAATAAGGTTCTAATGACTGTTGATCTATCTAATTCTTTTCTGTGTGGAGAAATTCAGTGATGCATATCTGATTCTGACGCACGCCAATGACAGAGGTTTCTTTTCTAAAGTCTACGACTCTCAGTATTTGTAATAGAAAGATTGGTATCACAGGCAGGATATTCATGCGGTAAATCATCAGAACAACGGTATTTACATTCAGTCTGGTGCATAATTTCGGAATAAAAATAAAAGACATTACTCTCGGAATGTACTGGATATCCAAGGGAAATGTATTTATTAATATTTTTTTATTTGATCTCCAAACATAGCACAGTGCTACTTTGATGTATACGGCTATTGTCTGGGACATCATTTGCAGGGATACTGTCTGGGGAGTAAAGCAGCAAGATGTATGCTTACATTACACTTAAACTTCTGAATGTCAATACAGAAAGGGAAGCAAGCACTCGAAGGGAATTCCAAAGTCTAGCAGTACTAGAGTAGAAACTATTAGAGTGGAAGGTTTCTGGCATCTAGGGGTCTCTACTTTATAAGATGCTAGATTTGTCTGTTTCGAGTTTGTCGGTGGTATTTACGCAGAAGAATACAAGGGCTAATCCTTCGGCGAAACACTTCCCATTAAACTACTTTTTAAACAAGTAGAGGTGTGCAACATTTCGTCTATAGAACAGATGTTGAAGCCTAGCTACAGTTATTGACCTATTATATTTTCGACTCTCTTCTGAACTCTATCAAGGAGTGAGAGACTAGTAACAGATGCACCGGCCCAAATGTGAAAATAATATTCCATACAATGGTGAGTTGTAGCCTTGTAGAAAGACAGGATACTCTTAGGCGTAAGTAACTTTCTAGCATGGTAGAGAGAGTCCACCTTCATCACAGCAGCCCCGGCAATGTCCCACATGCATCTCTTCAAACTCCTTTTCATTTGTGATTTATGCATCAGTTGTATATATGTATTAGACTTATATAAATACGCTCGCCCATTGCTCTCTGCATAAAATAATTTCAAAGATAATATTTTTCTGCAACCCAATGTAACCATTACAGAAATATTTGCTTTAACGCCGATAGATTCTACCATTTTCTATAAGGAATGTAAAATGTAGTTCATTGAAGTTATCATAAAATATCACATTTTTTTTATTTTTTTAGCAGCTTGTTGATTTTATGCGTGTTTCCTTGAAAAATGGAAATCCCCAAAATAACACACAAGTGATTCACGTCCCTTGGAAAAACGACATTGTTGGACGTTTTTTTCTTTCTGTTTAAAAAGGAAAAAAACACTGGTGTAACATAACATAGACAAACAAATAACAAAAATAGGAAAACCGCGTCGATTTTTCTTTCAATTTTAACACAAGTCGTTTATTGCCGTTTTCATTCTCCCTGTCTCTACACAGCTGATTATTCTCTAGCCGTTTCCTATGCGCCTATTATTTTCGATCGCACTTTTTCTTTCAACTGCACGCTGGCCATAGCTAACCTATTCTCGCACTTACTTTTCACGTCCAACTCATTCAGCGTCGACTTTGTTTTTCTCGAGCAGGTGGTGTCTTTTTTTTCCATTTTCTTCAGAAGCAAACCCGAGTAGACTTTCTAATTTTTATACGCGTCCAAACGCGCTCCTTACTGCTAATACAATCTCTTAATATCCCTGCTCCGCCTAATGTTGATATTTGTGTACACGCTGATGTGGGCTAGGTTACGCCGCTGTAAAAAATATGAATTCCTTAGAAGTCATAAAGGGAAAGATAATTCACGGTATATAATTAGTTCGAACCAGTTTTCATCAAAACAAAAGCTTCGAAATAGTTCATACGAAAAGACATATTTATATATCCTAACATTGGGTTTTAGTACAATGTAACAAATATGATTATTTTTTTTATTTAGGTTAAAAACGTATGGAAAACAATATATTAATAAAAAAAATATACGAGTTGTTTTCATAATCATTACTACCAATAAAATATATTAAATTCAATCAGATTTGAATTATCCGTCATTACAAAGATTGGACGAACCTCATGCAAAAAAAAATATATTTTGGAAACATCCGCTCAGCTTAGCGATTAAAATATATTTATTAAACATGATCCGATAACACAGTAATAGATGTTTATAGGTAAATGTTCATAAAAATGCTGTGTCAATATGAACTTTTGAGCATTGCAGATATTACTTAAAGGTTTATAATTGAAACTAAAGAAATAATACAAGAGAACCAATATTAATCTTTATGTAATTTCTAATTAACTAATCGTGGCTTACTTTCGATAAATTAGATTAATCCAAGTTTCGAACAGTAATTAAAAAATGATAATTGAATACAAAGGAAGTTAAATAATTTATATCTAAAGTTATAATTATACATTTTTCTTTCTCTTTTTATTCTTTTTTCTGATCCATTTTTCTCTTTGGTTTTTCTTTTCCATTCTTTTGCCTTTTTACTACGATTACACTACATATTTATAGAAACATACCGCTATGTAATCATATTAAATTACCCTAACTGACATATAATATATTGAGAAATTATATCTTATTTACTTATTCCTTATTCATAAATGAATTTCTTTATTTTCATATATCCATACCATATTTACTACTAGCAAGGGTCACCAGCATTACCCGGATGATACAACAATGAATAGAAAAATGACGTTCCGTTTGGACACACCTGGTATACTAAAATCATTATCCATATTTTGATTACTATATGTCAATTTAATCGTGTAAATAGTCGAAAAAAATTCGTGTAAATTCTGCAACATTTCTACTCACAATTTTGTCTGAGTAACACGAACATGTAATCGCCCTAAAAAAAAGAAAAAAAAGTACCTGAATATCTCCCCACCAGATTATTTTGTAGTTCTACCTTTCAATAATATTATTGAAAGAGGGTGTAAATAAATGATTAAGGGATAATATGGAGGATGTTATACTACCGATATTGAACACTGTTAGATGACAATATATAAACCTCTATCCAGTGCAAAGCTATTGTCTTTAGTGTTGCATTTACATATTCTTCAAGGCCAGGAATGAAAAAAAAACATAAAACAAACAGAAATTAATTCAATTTAAAGATAAGATAATAAAATAAAGAAAAGGAAAAGTTCGTTTCAGCGCTATGCAAAGAGCACAATTTTTTCTTAACCAAACAAAACGAATTTATGTTTAAAAATTATTGTTGATTACATGTTGTGCTATTGAAAAAAAAATCCTGCTGGGCACGAATCTCAAAGATTGAAAGCTGTAAACAAACACAGTATCCATCAGGAGAACTTCGCATCGACGTTATGACGTAAATTTACATTTTTAGATTAATGTAAGAATGAACAGCAATAACGCATTGTTTTGTTTAAAAGGAACGTTGAAAGCAAGATATCTTCCTGGGTCCCTTCAAATAAAATAGCATTAGTAACTCAAAGATTTTATATGTGTCTATTTCTAAGACCAGCAGTTCAGCATAGCTTTGCCCTATGTACTGTTCATAAATGTATGTGCATATGTGTGTTATATTAAAATGTTTGACTCATGTTCAGGTACGTTCATGTAAAATTCAAATGTTTTGACCGAAAATTGGCTGAGTAGTTTGCTAGGGACCGCAAAAGAAAAAACCCTTTCGAACTTTGACTCTTAGGCAGCCAAATCTCCGGCCAAAAGCCGAGTAAACATCTTGACCCTATTGCTGAATACATTTTATGTAAAATTAAAAATGTTCAGACCCAAATTTAGTTGAGTAATTTGGTCGTGACCGTCGTTGTATATTTTTGTAAAATTTAATCTGAATTTCGACCCGTTAACATTAATTTTTTGGGGCTTAAATAAAATGTTAAAAAGTTCGATCCATGCTCAAGAAAGGTACATCTAAAATGTTAAGCGTTTAGACCCAAAATTTGTGGAGGAGTTTGGTAGAGGTCAAATCGTTAAACTTTCCCCTCTAGCCGAAAATGGATTAAAAAGATTTTCCCAAATCATAATACTACTTGTGTACAATCTCGAGTTATCAAATTTACAATTGACAGAGTAATTTAGTAGGGAAATGTACACACACAGACACACACAGACAATGTCACATCTATATATATATATATATATATATATACATATATATATATATATATATATATATATAGAAAGAGAGAGAGAGAGGGGGGAGAGAGAAAGAGAAAGAGAGAGAGAGACATATTATAGGATCGGAACTCCAGCGTTCTTTCCAGCAATACTATATTCATAGTGGTCTGTTATATATATATTTTGACATTTATCTGGGCATAAAAGCAAACGTACATACATACACGTAAACGTTTACTCATTATATAATAGAAATTATTTTATTTTCTCTCTCTATCTCTCTCTCTTTATATATATATATATATATATATATATATATATATATATATATATATATATATATATACACGGCATAATCACATTAATATAAAGGTTCGGCATAATCACAGTGATACACCGGTTCTAGCTGGATCATAATAAATGGATGATAATTTAGGACTTTCAGAGGCTCTAAAAGTTCTACGCTTATTTCGGCATTGTATCCAGTTGTCCTGGATGTCTACTTAAAACAGTGCCGATTAAGGAGAGATGTGGATGAGAACTGGGCAGCACTCGCCTCACAATAACATGCGCAGCTGTCCCTACAGGGCATATCCTTTGTCTTTCGGGGCTGAAGTAGGCATCGATATATATATATATATATATATATATATATATATATATATGATGATGATTGCAACGTCGTGTCAGACGAGTGCAACTCCCTCAGACATTTAAAATCGATGAGCCCAAATGTCTGAGGGAGTATCTATACAAATATGATGTTACAGAGTCTTAGCTTTGTACGACAGCTAAGTCTCCTTCTCGGTTCAAAATGTTGAGATCCAGCAACAAGCAAGAGCAAGATAGCCAGCAACAAATTAAACTGAAGATCAGCTTAATGCGGGTACTGGTCTTCCGCTTTATGGGTTTTTTTTTTTTAAATCAGAGATTTGCTTCTCCTAGAAATGTTGCCTTCACCACGGCTTACGGGAGCCCTCTCTACCCCAATACACACATACATACACACAAATATACACGGTGCTAGTTGGCCGTTGACCCAGAAAAGAGTTCATTCGCCCTTTATATATATATATATATATATATATATATATATATATATATATACAAACCAAACATATACACATACACATGCATAAATATACATAAAAATATACATTTAAATATACGTAAATAGTGTTAATTCGTATTACCGTTTAAAAGCAACCCTTTATAGCACCTAGATTATAGCACATGCGATACAGTTCCGTAGCTCCATTCGTTCAACTTCTATAGAATTAGTTTAGCAACATGTCATCAGAATTTTCATGGAGATGAATTGGGATTGTTCTGTTGCCTTATACTGAGTGTTATCGAAGTTTCTGATGCATTCATTTATTTGTTAACAATTCCGCTGTAATAGTTTCACCCGCATACAAATTGAGATTAGATTAGATAGATTAGACCAGTCACAGATCACAAAAGTCAGGTTGACATTCTTTTAGTTACAACTTTGGCTTTAGGAAGTGCCATGGAGCATCCTTGGCGTCTTACTACTGAGCTGTGCGTCGCAGGTTTTTGTAAAGTACCCAATTTCCATCGCAAGTCACAACACAGTCGGGAAACACGTCGTTCTTGTTCCGTAATACAATAGAAGAACCTACATAAGGGCGATTATTTTTGTGCTTTAATTCAGGAGGTAATCAAATTTCAATTTTTTTCCGTCTTTCCAACCTCTCTCAACTGGTAAGAAGTTGTCATATACGTAGATAAGCAAGTATTTAGACAGATGTGCATACATCTGCTTATATTAAGGCTCTTTAGATTAAGGCTCTTTATTGATAGTTGTCAATATCTGATCGACGAGTACTACGCTAATCATCTTCAAAACTTTTGTCGCGGTCACGAAATTTCTTAAACCACAACTGTACTGAGTGTTCACTTATGGTTTCTAAAACACACGCTTCATTGATACGGTGAGGTGTTTCTCGAGCTTTTCGCTTTCGGGTTAGCTTTTATTAAAATGAAAAAAATGTGATTTTCTTTTTTGATTTTGATGTCACGTTATGAAAAAAGGCGTAATTGTTTTAAAACGTTTGAAATTTAAAAGAATTCGATAGAGCGAACCCGCCCTTGAAATAATATATAATGTAAAGGTATCATGACGCAAACTTATTTGAAAATAATTGTAATCAAAATTATGCTAGAACTTTTTTCACAACCTAATAATATATATCGTTTTTTTTACACAGTGGTCACCACTTATCAAGGCCCGGAAGCCACTCAGGGATAAGGGTTATTGCAAGTACATTACGTTAGTGTGGAGATTTGATGAAGAGTTTACTAAAGGAGCGGTTCATTAGGAATTTTTAACGTTGGACTTGAACACATCCAAGTGGTAGTCAGGTGGGAAGCAGGCAGAGCAACAGAGTATTTAAAAATTTAAGTTTTACTTTTCTCGTGAAATAACTTAGCCACACTTTGCATGGATATTTGCTGTAAAGTAATGTAAGAAAAGTATAATTTACATTTACAGATTAAGATTGATTGAAATAATTACATGGATTCGTAGTTCATAGGAAAATAGGCATTAATATAATCATATTTAACCACCAATTTGGCATAAAGCACTTTTTCTAACACAACGACATGTAATATTTGAAAGATTTCAACAAATTGAAACGTTTATTTTACATTACTTTGGAATAAGAAAAACGATATTTTATTTCAAATTATATTGAAACAATTCCATGCGTTTGAAGAACAATAATGAAAATTCTAACATTATATAAAATATTAATAAACGTTTTATAAAGTAGTAAGTAAGACGCTAGATTACTTGTTATCGTGGATGATAAATAGCAAATTCATACTCATGTGTATATTAAATCGTGATATATGAATATGTGTGTATATATATATATATATATATATATATATATATCAGAAATGGTAATTAATAAAAACTGAAGAAAGTGCTCAATACTGTTGTAGAGCAAATATGCGTTTTATTTTTTATTACCGTATCTTTCTGTTAAGTTACATTATTGTTTCAGCTACACGGCCGTTTTTTGGGCGTCTGTATCTTCCTCAGAATTTTACAGAAATGTTCGTTGTTATAGGATGAAAGAGTGAACACCCCTCCCCTGTTCACACTTTTACTATTTCATCCCATAACAACGAACATTTCTGTAAAAGACTGAGGAAGCTACAGACGGCCAAGAAAAACGGCCGGGTAGCTGAAACAATAATGTAACTTAACAGAAAGGTACGATGATAAAAATAAAACGTATATATATATATATATATATATATATATATATATACAGATATATTTATATATATATATAGAGAGAGATTTATAAATATATATATATATATTTACATATATATATATATATATATATATATATATATATATAATAGTTAAAACACGCTAACAATTTTAAACCGGCGAGGCTCTCCTAGTTTATGATTATGGTCATCAGTTTAGGAATTCATAGTTCGAAGCCTAGCTTGTTTCTACCAGGTCAGCAGAAACCAACAAATATACTGAAAACAATTAAGTACCTATTGAGGCCAATATGGCAAGGTTTCAAAAGTGAGAGCTTGAATATCAACCTACAGAAAATCGGACTGGAAATAGTTCATTAATTTCCTAAATATGGTTGCAGATAATGTTATTAATAGAAATTTATAACTATATTATTTATATATATATATATATATATATATATATATATATATATATATATATATATATATATAGTGTGTGTGGGTTCTGTGTCACAAGTCTATACCTACTGGCATAAGTGTTTAATCGTGTTGCAATAGTTAGTGTATAGATTCGGTTCTGTTATTAGAGACATCCGTGATTATGGCTAGCGTTTCCATTACTCCTGTTGCAGCTGTCAATGGTCTTTGTTCGTTACGTTCTCTACGCTTTTTTCCCGACCATTTTTCCTAACGTCAAGAATTTTAGTAAGCAGTTCTTCCGTGTTGATGGGCGAATCCCTAGGGTTGACAGTATTGAGTATTGATATGCTGTACTATGCCTTACTCAGGAGTTCTTCGTTGTCTCTAGTTTTGCCCATGAGAATCTGAGACTTGTCCTTAAGTATATGTCTCCGCTTGTACCAAACAATTTTGAGCCGCCTTCGTTGCTGTCCAAATTCGCCACCGTCAATAAGAATTGGCTATATGTACGTCTTCAAGCTTTTTATAAACATAAACTTAAAAGTAATGAAATCAGAAAGTTGAAGATATATATATATATATATATATATATATATATATATATATATATATTCATATGTATGTCTCTCTGTTTGTATGTGTGTGTAAAGAGAAAGTGAACGATTAAAATGTTATTTTTAAATATATATAAACTTTGTCGACTATATTATCACATATATTTATTCAGCAATTTGCATTCGTATTCAACAAACATAACAGTATAAAATGTGTTCGTCTTTTTTTTTACCGTAATCAAAAATTGTGCAAAGATTTCCGCCAAAGGAAACGAAAGAGACAATATATAAAGCATTCCCTTTCCTTTTAATTCTGCCCTTCAGAAAAAAATACCGACAATAAATCGTAACAATACGCATTGTCGTAAAAATAAAAAACTTGGAGTATTACAATTCAAATAAAACAGGTATTTCAATTTCCGTAACTTCAGGTACACTGCTGGCGATCAATGATTTCATATATTTTCTTAGGTATTTATTTCATCTTATTTTATTTTGTGTTTATTATTTTATGTTTTCCATATCATCGTCACTATACCGCCGGAATGTATATATATATATATATATATATATATATATATATATATATATATATATATATATATATATATATATATAGCTACTTCATTTCAAATATATGTATATATATGTATATATATATATGTATATATGTATATGTATGTGCATTGTTGTGTGCACATAGGTATATTTATATGTATAAAAAAAAATCGCGCATAAGCCTGACGAATCCTATAGTTGGATGAAACGCAGAATATTCAGTGTAGCTTAATCGCCATCTATATTTTATAAATTACTATATATATATATATATATATATATATATATATATATATATATATATATATATATATACATATATATATATATATACATATATACACATATATATGTGTGTTTGTGTATGTATATATATATATATTTTTTACATTGTACATACGTATATATACACACACATACATATATATATATATATATATATATATATGAACAAATGATTAATAAAGTATGTTAAAAGACATCTTGAAAAAGAGTTAAAAACATATTTAATTTTTAAAAAGGAAGCACAAAATAAGTGGATAGTCCTTAATCCGCAGAGTTTCGAAGAAATACTCTCCTTCTCATCAGAGGGCAGGAATTAGCAAAATGCAGGATCGGATTTTGCATATAAAAGTATTTAATGAAACTACAAGTAAGTCAATGATCTTACTTGGTTAAAAAAAGGGGTGAGGTAAGGGGAACAGGAGGCAAAAGAAAAGTAATAAAAAGATTTCACATGAATGGATAGTCCGATGAAGGGTAAGAATCCAAAAATGGTAAAATCCAAAACGGTAGAATTTAAAATTTCAATCCACTGGGTAAATTCCAAATGGTCCAAAATCATCCAAAAGGCAGAGTTCCTTGGAAAAAAGTGCAAATGGAATGAATTCCAAATCATTAAAAGAAAACACTAGAGATAATATTTTAAACACGCCTGTCAAGGCTGGATGAATCAAAAAAAAAAATATATATATATATATTATTACATTTTCACCCCAAACAAGGCGCATTACCACTTTGGTGTAGGGGGCTACTATCAGGGGCAACAACTTTGGTGTAGGGGGCTACTATCAGGGGCAACAACTACTGGGGCACTATGTTGGGATTTGGGCAGCAAGATGTCGGTTCACGTTGCACATGAACTTCTGTATGTCAGTAGTGTTAGGGCAGCAGGAACCTGGAATGGAATTCCAGAGTCTAGCGGTTCTGGGGAAGAAACAACTGGAGTAGAAAGATCTTTTACATCTAACGATCTCTACTCCATGGGGGTGGGATGCAGCTGCCTGTCGGGTTTGTCTAGAGTGTCTACGTCGTGGGGGCACAAGTGTCTGCAGTTCGTCAGAGCATTCACCATTAAAATACTTGTAGAACAGGCAGAGGGATGCAACATTTCGTCGATGGGACAGAGGCTGAAGCTTAGATGTCAGTTCAAGACTTATCAGATTGGCGACTCTCTATTGAACCTTGTCTAGGAGCGAGAGACTAGTAGCAGATGCACCAGCCCAAATGTGACAACAATACTCCATACATGGCAGAATGGTGGCCTTATAGCGGTTCATGATACTTTCAGATGTCAGTAGTTTTCTAGCACGGTAGAGAGAGCCTACCTTCTTCGCAGCGTCCCTGGCAATGTTCTCAATATAATTGTTCCAACTCATGTTTCCTGTGAACGTTAGGCCAAGCAGTTTGAAATATGTACTCTCAGACAGGGAGTCACTGGCTATTTCTATTGGTGGCAGAAAAGGTTTCTTGTAATAAATTAAAGGAAACCAGTTTAGTCTTGGCAGCATTGAATGTGACCATCCAAAAATATACAACTTAAATTTCACGCAAAAAATATGAAACAATAGAATTTTGTTAAAAACTAGAAAATCTATAGTAATGTTTTTTTTTATTGCATACTATCGTACATCCTTTGAAATTTTTTTTATCTCCCCTCACTTATCAAAACATATCTATCCACACACAAAGTTTACCTCTTGTTTTGCATTTACATTGATACTTTGAAAAAAAAATATTTTTTCTATTGAAAATTATTTAATCTGACTTACTATATTAAGAAATGGATATACGAGCGACAACTTAACGATTAAATCATTAACATATTCATTTTTAAAAGAAGCGTTTATTTATTATTTAATTGTTTTTTTTGATTTTGTTTTCTAGTACATGGTTGCTCTCATTTAACCGATAATCATTATATGCGTGAGTCGAATAAAAGTCTTCTTAGATATTGTAATTTCGTATGTCCATCTGTGCACCGGCAAAATAGTGTAACGATAATAAGTTTTAAATGTCAATCTTGTCTTGAGGTAGTTGCTGATCTTACTGAACTGTTGAGCTGTGATACAGCGAAGCAGCGCTATATGTGGATGACTAATTGTCTGTGTGTCGCCGGAACCTGTCTCACAATTTTTTTTATCTACATAGTTTAAACGTCATATATATGGCATTTCAACCTGTCGAGAAATAAATTTGGGGTTTTCCGAACCAAAATAGCTAATAGGGATAAGCTTCTTGATGTGCTGTGCCGTTTGGGCTTCATTGCTGCGCCTTACGTTGTTATAGTCCAAGAGGACTCGGGAGTATCGATATGTTAGGCATAACTATTTATAAATAAGGAAAAATACAGAAATTCCGAAGCCTTTGTGTGTGCGTATATATATATATATATATATATATATATATATATATATATATATATATATAGGGTGTGTATGTGTGTATATTAAGGCAGCATCTCCTCATTCAAACAAACACAAAAAAAAACAGAAGAAGAATTCTATTCTCGTTCAATAGGGGGGAGAAATCATTTTTTTTTTCTTCCCAAGAATTAATTTAATCTTCCAAAAATTGTACTTCATACAGCCTAATTTCAATTCAACCTTACATAAGGAATTTGCCTGATTTATTTCCACTCGAAACTTATTTCAAGATTCGGAAGTAGAATTTCACCCCAATCAGGGTACTATTTAATTCGAGTTATCAACTCTTGGTCCACCGGGCGAAATCGGTTTTGGCCGCCCATCTTCTTATACGTGCTGGAGTTAATCAGGGACAACGACGCTCCGGTGTCTACTAGAGCTGCCACTTTTAGCCCCCCCCATCACCATCTGGCATCTAAGCTCCCGACTCTCCTTTAAAACACAACGGACTTCAACCCGTCTTTCTCCTTGACTCCCTTCTTGGGTAGACTTTGGCAAACGGCACTGTGGCCATTTCTGAATAAGGGAGTCCTCCATTTTCCGTGAGCACTCTCTTTTCATATAGCTTGGGTCCCGGCATCGGAAACGTTTCTTTCTCGGGCAACCTCTGGCCATATAACCGAACTGGCAACTGGTCCGGCAACTCTGGACCCACTTCCCTCCTCGCTTATCCTAGATTTCCTGGGCTGTGAGCGTCATTCGACCCTTCGATGTCCTCTCTAGCGGGTCAGTGGGTGATTTATCCTTATACCTTCTTCTTTAATCTAACCTGCGATTTCCCACGTCTAGACATCGACGAGCTGCCTGGCTAAAATTGCCACGCTTCTCACAGATTGGAATGCTCTCTGTTCCATGCCCCTCCAATCTACGGCTAAACGAGCCATTCCCCGCCGACCTGGAGGGGGGCATAGGGGCCCATATCGCTTCCTTCTCCTGCGATAGCCGTGTGGACTTTTTCTTCCCCTAGGCGCAGTTTTCTCGGCCAGCCTCGGTCGGTATTCTCGGATGTTTGTTGCTCTCCGTACCACTTCTTAGTGTCGGCGATGGCAGAATCTCACCCATACCCGTTCACTATTTTTGGCTAATTCAACTGCCTTCCGTAAATCGACCGGTCTACCCTTAATGACATAGACTCGGACGTCTCTATCCCTTAAGGCGTCTTCGAGTATAGCCGCCAACAGGGCTTAGAATCCCTATCTTCTCTCATAGTATTGTCGGAGAAGGCTCTCCTTGCTAATCCGGAGATCCGCTCTCCTAACGCCGCTAACTCCTCTCCGGATTTCTATCGGATTCGGACCATCTCTCTCATAGTGTTGGGGGCTGTTCGCTGATTAAAATTTTTTTCCACCGTGGCCGCCTGCATCCCAGGGGACTATCACACACAGTGTAATAGTAGAGAAAGAGATAGAGAGGAACATGATAACGGTTGAGAACACCCCTAAGTGATTGTTTTTCTGTGAAACAACTGTATTTAGTCAATTCAGCTTGTTATTCTACGTCGTTAACCATAGAACTTCATCAAATCACATATTATTTTAAGGCCTGGTATAGCATATGAAATACAGGAACAGTCATCCTCATTGTCTTTCCCGCATCTTTAACAGAATAGTTGACACGGTTTTTAAATTTTCTAACAGGTTGCGTCCGTTATCAAAGTGACGCCATCTCTCACATAAACTGCGTTAAGTTTTATACTTGAGATTATGTGATACTGAAAACACGTTACACACGATGATATGAGCACACTGTTGCCAGGAAGAATAGTCGACGTATTTGCTGTTTGATATTTAATTTCTAACCTAAAATGCATTGATCTTTTTTTTAAAAAAAGGGAAGAATCAGTAATTAAATCAAAATATAACACGACAAACGTCTTTCTTTCTGGTGTGTGTTGATATTGGCGATTATAGGAATGCGGAAGTGTTAGGAAACATCTTAAATTTTATTGACTTCAACTTACATAACAACAGATGTAATTGCTTAAAAATGCGAACATCCTTGAGTTGTTGGTGATTCTTCGTGAAACTGTATGGTAATGTCGAAGGCACACACATGCACACACTTACACACACACACACACATATATATATATATACATGTATACATATACATATATATTCTTTATTTGTTTTTATATGTTTACATAAGCGGTAATATGTTGCCACAGTCGTGCATATGTTTCAGTCATCTAGTTACTAGAAACCAGTGACCTCTTCAGGCGATACATCTTATACAAACCAAAAGTTTGCAATGAAAATACAAGGTCATCCTCGTCATAAAAAAGTAAAATAAGGAAGTATATTACAATGATCTAAAAATAATATAAATAACACAAATTGTTTACTGGTAAATCATAGAAAACAGAATTTTTCAATCACTTTATTCCTCTTGTTTTCTTTGGTCACCTGTTAAACTCGTTATCTCAATATTTAAAAATAAAATTAAACTACTAAATGTGAAGCAAGAAACATCAATAAAATGTAGGCATTATGAATCCCACGTCCTTACCCTCTTACATACTCCCCTTTTAAGGCTACAATCAAATTAGCCTCTAAGGCTACATACATTGATGCCCCACAACAATGCAACCATTCCACGTAAATATTCACAACATCTGATATTAGCTAATCTCATTACTGCACTATCTTTGTCGACACCGCTCTGAAAAATCATTCCATATAACTTTACCTTTTACTTCCCAGCAATTACACTGCATACTCCAAATGATTTTTTTCTATCTCACTGAAATTTTGGTACTTAACATATACAGGCATATTATATTCTATATCAAGTGTATACAAAACCCTTTAAGGATGTTTACTGTTAATAGAAATATTCGACAAAATCAAGATTATATGTATGCGGTGTATTATTGTACTTCTTGCTTTAACTCTTATAGAATAGAAATGCCATCATGTTTGAAGCGCCTTAACCAAACGAATAAAATGAGATTAATAATCAGCCTAAACTAAACTTTAATTTTGACTTTTGGATGCCCTTTTCTCTTCCCTGCAACCACTCTCACACAGAAAAGGCGTTGCAAGCCTATCCTTCTATTATCGTTATTTCCATGGAAGGTGCTCGTCTGAACTCCAATCTCTGGTCCCCCCTCGCCAATCTTTTACGAAAAACACGTGTCTAGCTGAATCCACTGTAAAATAATTCCCCCACCCTTTATCTATGCCTAAATGAAAACGTAGATTCCATGAACAAAGCTTCTTTCTTAGAACTGCACGACTATTGAACTCTGTTCCGTCTGTCTGCTTCCCATCTTACTACAGCCTGGATATCTTCAAGACCAACGTAAACAAATTCCTGATGAACCGCCCCCTTAAGTAGACTCTTTATTAAATCTCCACAGTAACGTACTTTACTTAAAATAACCATTATCCCTAAGTGGCTTCCGGGCCTTGATAAGTGGTGACTACCTGGTAAAAAAATAGTTTTCTCTACTACATTGCCGCATTCTTAACCATAAATTTCAAATCGTCAACTCTAAACGCTGACAATTTTACACCTCTTACAACCACCTAGCATATTATAAATTTTAATAGTAAAGAATATACACCGTTACATGATATAAACTTAAAGAATAATTCTACGATATTTCTATTTGAAAACGAAGAAAAACATACTGATGTGCATGCGTGTATCTGTGTGTATATGTACAGTGAGTAGCGGAAGTATTTGGTACATTGCTTTTCTTAGTTTTTGTCCAGGTTAATTTTAATGAATTTCACAGTAAATGTACAAATATTATTTTTCTTAAATGAATCAGAAATTAAGATATACTTAGTTGACAACTATTTTTAACAAAAATCGAATTACTCATATGCAAAAATATTAAACACACTGTAGAATTCTATTCTTAAACACTCATTTTATTTTGTTTCATCCAATCAGAAATTTCATTTTGAAGCAGTCATTTAATATTGCTACACATTTTTTACTCAAGTGGAAAGAATACCAAAGTCACGGCTCTTTACAGGTCAGGCGATAACAGCACAGATACACTGTGCAACCTGCTTTTTTCATTACTGTTTTTAAATGGTTAACACATAGATTTCATGAATTAGAAGATGAATTGTAAACAGCAAAAGATAAACTATAGACTAAGCTAAGCTAATTTGCCAGGATGTATCCACACACACACACACACACACACACACACACACACACACACACACACACACACACACACATATATATATATATATATATATATATATATACATATATACATACCGACTGTGGTTGTTGTTTTCAATAGGGTATGTAACCAGTGAAGTCTAACGAGATTAATGCAAGAGTATTATATGCTGAAGTCCAGCAGAGTATATTCTTAATTTGTTTTTACATGAATATGTTTCTAGTTTCAGTTTGTTAGTTAAATTTCAATATAGCCTATTCAGGCGATACAGCTTATACGAAAGAAAAGATAGCAATGAAAATAGCAGATCTTCTTCATCACAAGGAGTGAATGATATTAAACATTGGGAGGTTTAATAAGACGTTGTTAAATATTAGGTACGGTTCCATGTTTATAAAAACTAATGAGGCTGTGGATTTTAGTGTGTTGAGATAGAGGGAAAGATGGGGAAATAGAGAATGGTATTCGTGGGTATGCGTGAGTGATGGATGCTGTAAGTCTCATACATACAAGTATATATATATATATATATATATATATATATATATACATGTAGGCCACATATAAACACAATGATGTTAGAACGTAGCGACACGCTCTATGATTTCCATTCTTTTATATCTACAGCAGAAGTGCTTACGGTTATATCTCATAGGATTAGTGGATCTCTCGGCTAAAGGCTTTCTTTCTTGGGCAATTGCTCTTCAAATATCGAAGGCCTTCAACAAGATATGGCATAAGGGCCTACTTCACAAGATTTCCAGCTACGGTATAACTGGGTATGCTTACTCAATTATTATACCATTTCTATCTGATAGGCTCATTAGGGTAGTGGTTAATGGGCAGAAATCAGAGGCCCACAGTATTAATCCTGGAGATGCCGAGGGGTCCATCCTGGGCCCATCTCTCTTACTGATCTACATCAATGATCCCACAAAACACATACTTAAATCATTTGTTGACATCTATGCTAATGACACGACCATCAATGGCAGCACATCAAAGGCCTTAAATGATAATGTTCTGTCCGATTGTTTCTTCTCTGATCTGGAGTGCGTGGTACAGTGGAAGAAGAGGTGGCTTGTTACTTTTAATGCATCTTAGACTAAACTCCTATTTTTATATTATCAACGCTCTGATCCCCATCTAGCATCAATTGAAATGGATAGATCTCGTCTTGGGGAGGCTTCATGTTTTGATAAGCATCTGGGTTTGACCTTTACTCCTGATCTGAATAAGTCTTCAATCTTTATCTCATATATATATATATATATATATATATATATATATATATATATATATATATATATATATATACATATATATAAGTTAATAAGTCTTCAGACATACCTCTCCACCGTACTGTACATCGATACTCTATGGCTGACTGAAATAACTTTCGTACATTTATATCTGACCAACCTCTGAACTTCCTGTTTAAAAAGGATGTGCCCTCTATAGTATCAGACCTGACCGAATGGTTAATTGTAGGCATAGACCAATTCATAATATCCAAAAATGCCAACAAAAACCTAACAGCCAGCCATGGTTCTCCTCTTAATGTGCTGATGTCATCGCGCACAGAAATAACTTTTTTCCATAGCTACCAACGTAATTGATGTACTGAGACTAAAGCTGCTTTCAGGACTGCCAGAAACCACTGTATAAGAGTAAGAAAAATGCAAGAGAACTATATGGTCAGTCTATTAAATCCAAAGTACCTGATCAGCGGCTTGGTTCCCACCAGTTCGGGCAAATAGCAAACAGGATCTTGAACAGAAGTGTGCGTTCTATCCCAACTATCATCAATGGGCCTGAGGTCATCTCGTCAGCATCAGACAACGCCAGACTATTTGCCAAGAACTTTGCAGCTAATTCTAACCTATGCTACAATGTCCATCAACTGCCTGTATTCCCTCCTATAACTGACAGCACGCTATGCAACATACAAATATCTGTGCGTGAGGTCGCCAAGCTAATCAAGAACTTTGATTCCAATAAAGCAACTGTTTAAGCGTTGCCTTAAGGAGAAGTGCTTTCCAACACCCTGGAAAACCTCATCATCAGTGCAGACAAATAAGTCGCCTGTATGTCATGAGTAAGTTGTTGGAATCCATATTAAATAAATAAGTAGTAAACCACCTCAACAGAAACATCCTTCTTAGTGACATGCAGTATAGATTCTGCTCTGCAAGATCTACAGCAGATGTGTTAACGGTTATATCACATAGGATTGGTGAATCTCTTGACAAACGTTTCCTTTCCATGACAATTGCTCTTGACATATCGAAGGCGTTCGATAAGGGATTGCATAAGGGCCTACTTCACAAGATTTCAAGCTACGGTATTACTGAAAATGCTTTCGCACTCATTAAATCATTTCTCTGTAATAGGCTAATAAGAGAGAGCGTGGTACAGTGGAGGAAGTGGTGGCTGGCCATTTTAATGCCTCCAAAACCAAGCTTCTATCTTTACATCATCAACGCTCTGATCCCCATTTGGCATCAATTGAAATGGATGGCTCTCGTCTTGGGGAGGCTCCATGTTTTGACAAGATTCTGGGTTTGACCTTTACTCCTGATCTGAAATGGAACACGTACATCAAATCTGTTGCCAGGGACGCTGGGAAAATAGTGAGATCCTTCTACCGCTCCAGAAGATATCTCACTACTGATGCAATTCTCTCTCTCTGTATAATATAATATGTATAAGTACGTCTAAGGATAGAGTACTGCTGCCACATCTGGGCAGGAGCTGCTAAAACAGCCAATCCTGCCTTGACAGAGTACAAAATAGATTCGAGGCTTAGTGGAGGATGGCCCGTTCTCTTCCTTGAAACCCCTCTCCTACGGAAGAGACGTTGCGAGCCTGCCTTTGGTTTATCGTTATTTCTATGACAGGTGCTCGAATCTCTCGCCCCCCCTCCCCAATCTTTCACGATAAACACCCATCTGGCTGAAACTACTGTCAATAATTTCCCCCACTCTTTATCTGTGCCTAAATCCAAACGGAGATTCCATGAACAGAGTTTCTTTCTCAAAAGTGCACGATTGTGGAACTCTCTACGGTTCGCCTGTTCCCCACTTGACTACAAGTTGGCTGTCTTCAAATGCAACATAAACAAATTCCTGAGAAACCGCCCCCTTAAGTAAGACACTCTATTAAATCTCCAATACTACTGATTAGTACAATACTATCTCATTGATTACTGTACACACAATAACCCCTATCCCTGAGTTGCCTCCGACCCTTGATAAGTGGTGATCCCCATGTGAATAAATAAATATACATATATATATATATATATATATATATATATATATATATATATATATATATATATATATAGTATGCATATGTAAATGCATATAATAGAATCGAGGGCTTGATCTATTCAAATTACATATCAAATCCATTCAATATATAAAAGGTAACTAAAACGAGTTCATATATTAATACTATTTTTGGAGTTTTCTCTCCACCATATTGATTCGTGCACACACCTATATCTACAGATACACACACATATACATATCTGTGTGTGTGAGTGAATTCTATGCGAGTGGAATACCAACGTGCAAACAAATATTTATATCACTCTTGCGCATACGCAAAAAGTTGATAATATATTTTATTCTCTCGCGTACCCCAACAGCTATATATATATATATATATATATATATATATATATATATATATATATATATATATGTGTGTGTGTGTGTATTTATATATATATGTATATATATGTATATATATATGTATATATATATGTATATATATATATATATATATGAAGAAATAGACATAGATAGAGACAGAGAGAGGGAGGGGCATTTAAGGCCCATGTGCATATACACACACTGACATATATCCCTGTGTGTGTGTTTTATGAGTCATTGTACATATTAGAGAGATATAAATAAATAAGGCAACAGACATAAGAAACACTTCAAAACGACAATTCCTATGAAGTTTTGCAGAGAAAAAATAACGACATCTCCGAGTTGTCTCTATGGGGTAAACAACAAACTACCAATAGCAAAAGCACAGAAATCTAAACAAATACAAAATAAACTAAAGAGAAAAACGAAAATAACTCCCCAAAAATATATTCAAAGAAAAAAAAAGAATTAACAAAAAATAAATTGGTAAACAAAAGGAGAATATAAATACGCATGGTTTAAAAGAAATTAATCAGAATAAGAAAAAAAAAGTCCGTTTTCTAGTTGCGGTTAATGATCAACAAAACATCTTTTAGGGGGGAAAAAGAAACGAGAACGTATTTGTGCTATCATGTAAATAACTGCTTAAAACTATATGAGGTTCATATGTCTGTCTCTTGATGTGTGCAGGATTCAATCCTAAACAACTTAATTTAGTATAATGACGTTCATATAATGATACTAAACGATATATGGATTTAAAATGTTCGCTATTTATTTCTATTGAAATAAACATCAAATCAAATTGTTAATAGCATAATGTAAACTTCCAAAACTGTGTACCAATCGGGCAATACGCTTAAACATGATAATTTAAACCATGCGAATGGCTAATGTCTTATTATAGAATCAAGCTTCTAATTATAATTATATACTAGCGGCTGTGCCGCGTCGGAACACAACCCCGAGTCATACACAAAATCGAATACACTCAACATCGTCTTACCATAAACGCTTACGTTGTGAACTCCAAGTATGGGAAATCCCCATATACACAATCACTGATAAAAAAATACCATAACGAAGGGTATAGATAATGATTAAACATTGGATAAAATGATTACGAATTTGCCAGGATTCGAACCTGGAATCTTCTGATCCGTAGTAAGAAGCGTTGTCCACTGCGCCACATGTCCTATCCTTATGGCGATAGATATTACCGCGACTATATACAAAATGTTAAATTCCGTTGACATGGACAGGTAACTTTTTCGACAATTGCACGAAACGGCCGGTACAGCCTTATTTCGGGCATTTTTGTGTGACTCAGCGTTGTTTGTTACGAACCATATATAGATAAGGACAATCTAGGCATTCACACCTTTCAGGAAAAAAATAATTTTTCAATTCGGTGCATTTGTTCGAGAGTTTTAAAAGTATCTATATACAAACACAAATAAATAAATAAACATTTACAATTGTATTAATAGTATAGATTACGAGGAATCGTGTATCCCGTAGAGTGACTTGCAAAAAATAAAAAATAAATAATAAATAAATAAATAAATACTACTACTACTACTACTACTACTACTAATAATAATAATAATAATAAAAATAATAATAATAATAAATTAATAAATTAAATAAATTAATAATGACAATGCCGCTCATCAAATATCGTCTATGTTTGTGTACAATATAATATCAGCTGATATTTGGCCTTGACGATTTTAAAATTGTTTTTGTCTCTTATAGATGAAAAAAGAATACATTTACAGGGATATATTTTAGGTTACACCGGCTAAAGCTACACTGGTGTCATGTAAAATATTACCCTGTAAAATTCTGCTTTATCTATAATAGAGGAATACTATTTTAAAGATTTGAATATTTTAATTTTCGATACTTATCGGACAAATTTCGGCACAAAAACATAGCTAAGAACACTTCCAAACTTAGAAATTACTTTTTTGTGGAATTTTCAAAAGATCAGCTCAGGATTTCCGGAACCTGTGAGCGAAGAACATACAAACATAACGTCGTTTATCTATAATAAATATTTATAAGCTTCAGAAAAGCTGAAAGAAATGTACTAACCAAATCATATCCTGAAAATCTATTATTAAAATCGTCCTAAACCATAACATAATATGTAACTAGTAAAATGATAAAATGTTTGTATGATAGAACAAGTTCTATTTGTAATATACGTGTGTACGATATTTCCTGTGTAGATTATACTGGACGCATGCGCGTGACAATATTTCGTGATTCACGAAAGGGCAGTGATGCATTGATAACTATGTTTATCAAACATAGTTATCAATGCATCACTGCTCTGCTTTTTATGACAACAGCTCATCTTAGCTTAAACGTATGTTTCAGTAGAAAATGGGAGGGAAGTGTTGTAATGGTTGTAGCTAGACGCATGCTTGTTTTTATTTTCAATTTGTTTATTACTGTTGTTTTTTTGTTGTTATTTTTTACTCCCATCAAACAATGCACATTGCAACTAAGACGTAAGAGGCTACCAATTTGGGATCATGCCAAAAAAAAGTTCAGGATGTTAGTTTACGTCGCATTTCACCTTCTGCATATCAGTACAGTTAGGGAAGTAGGGAGAAGGAAGGTAATTCCAAAGTCCAGCCGTTCTAAATAGGAAGCTCTTAGAATAGAAAACATTCTGACAGGGAAAAGGTGTGAGTTTATTGCTAAACATGTTTGTCGAGGATATGTACGCCGAGGGCGCACAAGTGCAATGAGTTTATCACAGCCGATTCCATTAAAATAGATGCAACATTGTGGCGATGGAACAGGGATTGCGACTTTACTTAAAAAGTTGGATCTATTAGATGGTAGACCTTTTTGTGGACCCTTTCCAAAAGGGAGAGACTAATTGTAGATCCATCATCACAGGCATAGAAATGATACTCCCTACATGGGCGAATGGTTGCCTTGTAGAGATAGCCGAATCTTTCAGGTGTAAGTAGTTTTCTTGCACGATAGAGGGAACCGAAATTCGCAATGCCTTCAATGTATTTGTTCCAGTTCATATTTCCTGTGAATGTTAAGCCGAGGAGTTTGAAGGACAAATTCTTAAGTAGGGAGTTATGCCATGGATATCGATGGTTGGAGAGGCGTCTTGTAATTGCTAATTGAGAGCAGCTTATTTTTACTAGGATTAATATTACAATCCATTTTCCTCTCTATTCTTTTACGGTCTGCAAGTTATTTTCTAAAGACTCAACCATTGACTTGGATTTGTGTACATCCATTCTTCCCTCATGCATGTTGTCAAGGTTTTGCACTTATGTAAAACCTTCAGAACAAACACGCGTCTAGCTAAATGGTCTGTCCAAAGTGTGTCGGTTCCCTATCTTTCATTAGATATAAACGCAGCATCTGTGAACTTGAGGTACCTTCTTAGAACTGCCCGCCTATGGATTTCATTTGCAATGCCCTGTTTTCTTGCAGACTGAAAAATAGTCGTGTTTAAGTCTCATGTAATTAAGTTTGTGTTGAGACGACCCCTTATATAATAAGCTTTTCTACTCAGTGATCACCACAAATTGGCAATACGCTGTTGTTTCAGTGATCACTTTACATCCATTGATCCTTATACTCCGATGACCTTCCAAGCTAGATAAATGGTGACTCCCTTGTAATAGAAAGAGTAGAAATCGGACTTTCCCGTAAGCATCTCCGATATACTTGTATGATATACAGGTAGTTTCTATAAATATAAAAAGCTTTTAAAAATGTTAGTTAAATTCTACCTTTTAGTTTTCCAAGAGAAGAAGAAAATGGATTTGAGTGCCAGCCGTTTTCATCACGTCTGCAGAGTAATGTTGTGGAAGAACTGATATAATAACGTTAATACCTCACCCTGAATATAATATGCCGATTTTAACAAAGTATAGTGTTGCTGTTTTGAGTAGTTCCATACTGAGAGTGACAAAGAAGAAAATAAGAACAATATATTACGACGCCTAGAATGTTGGTATCAAAAGAAGATGTTACTAACCCTTGAGACTCCTAAGTTTTCAGAGTTATTATTATGGACGTAATTACTCATTGATTATTAAATTGTACGCACTATATAGTATTCTATCCCATACTAGCCCGATCAAAAATACGTTTCACTATATTTTAAATTCGACAGATTCCTATTTGTAATTAAAGCGCAAAGGATCTATTGATTATTACGTTTTACTAAATACATAGAAAAAATTAATTAGGTGTCGTCTTCTTTATTCTAAATAAAAATTTGGTGCTCTAGCTTTAGTTGTCATATTAGAGTTATTACCTTTTAAATAAGAACACCTTTAAATTTAACCGCCTTTAACATATACATCTGTATTTGAACATGTGTACAGGGGCAGTTTAAGTCGACTTACGTTAGCCAAGTTTCGATATTTTTGGAGTTAGTTTCTTAGCAACTGGTTTTCCCAGCTGAAAAGCAAAAAAAAATCGCTGTACAGGTATGAATCTTCTGTGATGCCTGTAAACAAAACTATTTAAGAGCAGATAGGAGGACGAATGATTCAGTTAAACTTTTGTTTTTTCATAACACAAAATGGTTAGCCTTATTGAAATAGAGCAAAACCTGGATCCTATATCCGGAACATGTTGTGTACATTTGTTAAAGAAGGTAGTGTTTTATAAATACTACTAGAGAGTCATGGCATGATATACTGTTTTGATGTTACATCTTCGAACAACTGTTTCAGGGTAAACAACTGATAGTTCCTGAAAGCCTTGGATAATTGTGAGTTCAAGAAAGCCGCATAATTCATAGATTGCGGGAGATTAAATGGCTTTCTGAAAAGTAATTTTTCAACAATATGCGAAAAATTAAATTGAAAACAATTATATAGTTTTAAAGCTTAATAACGCCACCAAGAAATTTACACACACACACACACACACACACACACACACACACATATATATATATATATATATATATATATATATATAGATATATAGACGTTGGTGTACATTAGAAAATAAAATATATTATTTTTGCGTGTGTTCAAGAGTTATATAAATATTTGTGTGCACGTTGGTATTCCAATCACATAGAATTCACACGCACACACATACACACACGCTTATATGTATATGTGTGTGCGTGTGTGTGTGTGTATACCTGTTGGTGTATGTACGCATCAATATTGTAGAGACAACTCAAGACATAATATCAATACATGCAGGATGTCCGGCGTTGTCCTGTATTGAATAAGAATCAATAACTATATTTACCTTCATATTTCTGACATAGATCAGTGAATCCGCCATTATATTTATAATAACATCGTTCTTTGAAGGGGTGCATGTCTTCCAGCATTGACTTAATGCTTAATATATTGTAATCTACATTGTACTGTAGATAAGCTATTGTTGACTTTTTAAATTATCTGTAAACTAGCGGGGGTACCCGGCGTTGCCCGGGTGTTTGTTTCCGGGACGGGGGGAGGAGTTTTAAAAAATGTTATGGTAGGTAAGTAGGAAGGATCAAACCCGGAGTCATGAGTAAAAGTAGGAAAATAAAGTGTGAAAAAAAAACAAAAAACATTTGCAACATTAACAGTTCGGCCACCAAGAAAAGTCCATTCCAGTTGTTTAGGAAGAAAAAAAAAAACGACTACGGTAGGTCGGCGCGAACGTGAAAATATAATGTGAATTGTCCAGCACGCTAACCACTACGCCACAGAGCACTGCAGCTTAGTTTAGTGATTTTAAATAACTTCACATGAAAGAACTACGACGCCAAACCGGTGTTCTCTTCTCAACTGTTCCTTGTGAACGATCGCCAAACGGTGTTAAGTGGTGGCAGGGGGAGGAGGAATTTATTAGAGAGAAAATATTTTACCACTTCCATTGATCTTAACCGATTTTGGCCGTGACTTCTCAGCAGAAAAAGTATAGAAATCTAAGATTATCGAGGAATTTGAGAAATAATAAGCCTATAACACACCTCAGATATTGTTCTGCCGTTTGTGCATATTATATTTGCATGAAATATCTTTATTTTAAATCCTATTAATGTCAAAATCAGCGGGAAAAAATGAGTTCATTTTATTTATATAGAGAAGAGAAGAGATAGAAGAAGATAGAAGAGAAGAAGAAGAAGAAGAAGAAGAAGATAGAAGAATAGAGAAGACAATGTTCTTCTCTAAAGTTTAAGATGCCAAACTCAATGTTGCATAGCTGGATGTTCATATTGGGGATCATATATCGAGAGATGGCGGGGACATGTAACTCTACATGGAATACAGGAGTGACAATGATGAGAGAGACCATTATAACATTTTACAGTTCTATGTATTCTGATAATATATATTAGCGACTGAACGAGGTTGATCAGTTCTTTAATCCCAGGAGAGGAAGAACCATTACTTATGATGGAGGAGGGGGACACATTACTTGGAAGGGCCTTATACAATGTTCATATACGATGATTACACATCACCGTTAATTATTGAATGACGACACGAAGACAACAGTTACAAAAATCGATGCTGTTCTTTATTTCATTGACCGGTCGAAATGCTGATTACCCTCAGGAATTCAAATTCGTTTCTACATGGTTAAATGTTCTCATTTTACTTCTAAAAGGACCCTTCCTCTGACTTCCTTTGCTGACTGCTCGAACCTGTCTGCCCGACTGTCTCTGTCTGACTAATCTCACTAAAACTAGCTCCTATGTTGAGAAATTTCCTTTCTGCTATGTCGTCATATGTATGGCGCTAAACGTGATCAACTCACGTTGCTACTCACGTGGCTCGGCACATGTTCCCGAAACACACGTTTTCGTTATTTTTTAGCATACCTTTTTAATTCAATTTCCATAAATGGACGAACAATTACATTCTTTTTTACATACAAACAATATCTAAATTATTTTATATAAAATTTAACAATAGCCAAATTATAACCTTCCATTTTCTAAATCTATCTCTTAACCTTGCTTACAAAGTTCGAGACTCCACTAATCTATAGTTCTTACTTACAGGAAAAGGGGGCATAATACTAATTTAATTGAAGTTAAACTTACAACAGTCACGTATCCAATGCTGTTCTAAACCGAAACCCTCATTTAAAATTATTCACTGTTTTATGAAAAACTCTACTGTTTATTTTTTACACCTTGCCTTTCTGCTTGTGCTTGTTATAATATGTTCCTAATCCACTTGTGATGTTAGGTTGTTTAAAGGTTTTACCTTTGGTAAAAATCAGATATCCTTCTTTAATTAGACTTTTTTGATTATCGATTGTTGCATATTTATCGGAAGCATTCCTATACAATAACTACGTATAAACAATACCATATACATCAAGTACCTCCGTGTGTAATTAAGAATAAGATGTGACCAGCTGTTTCCGGGCCCATAGGACCGAACGCACGCAGACTCACTTATAAAGTAATTTTTCGTATATTAGTAGAATTTAGATAGATCTATTGGTGATAGACAAAAAATAGATGAGCAATAATATAAATCATAACAGTATTTCAATAGAAATAAGAAAATGATAATTTTAATCATGCAAAATAATTCTTGGAAACCTATATCACAGTATATGATTTTGGAAAAAAATAAATATGAACTCTTTTTTAGTAGTAGCTTCGAGCCACCGAGCCAGGATCGAATCTAGCATATTAATAGATGTGAATGAAGGAAAAGGTATATAAGTTACATCTGCACATTCAGCAAATAAATTATTATTATTATAAATGCAAAAGTTACACACTGAACAAATAGTATTTAACTTTTTATATAATGGACTGGTGACATTCCTTTTATCCTGTCCATTATTCATCTTCATCACTTTCAAATGAGAGGTTAAGGTAAATGCTGTATTTTATCTGTCAATTAATAAAAATGATATTTTTAGGCTTCAGCCCAACGAAAATGTCAGTGAAACTCAAGAGTGCAGGACTAATTAAAATGCTTTTCTAACTTTATCACGTAGTATAAAATGTCAATAACAAACGAAAATGACATTTTTATTTTAGTATAAGCTACGAATATACGGATATTGAAGATCATCTCACATCTGTATACTGGTAAAAAACGTTGTGTTCATTCAACTACAATAGATGTTAAAATTCGATTCAAAATGAATCGATTTTAAGAGTCTCTCTTATTCTTTCCAAAATATTTTCTTAAAAAATTATTCGAATTCAACGAGAGTAATGATTCATGACAACAATTTTTTTTCCAATTTGCAAAATCGAAAAGCATCTTATGAAATAAAAATAAACATAAAAAATATTAAAAACATAACGACTTGAATTGTTCGTTTTTTTATCTTCGTTTTCTTTTTTTCTTTAAACTTCCAATAGAAACATGTATTCTCTTTTCTTGTATATTTTTATATTTCCACATTTTGACAGTAAGAATGTTTGTTTTATTATCCCCTTAAAGATTAAGGCGACTTGCCTAGCACAAGTGCGTGACAACATAATGTGTCTAATCAAAGTGGTTGATCATTGCGAATATCATTTAAGATTTATTTGGAAAAGAAAGCGACTGCAAGAACCTTATAACAAACGCTACATTTTTATGCCATTTATAAAAGCATATTTGGAAACGCCTCAAACATATTAATCAATTTCTGATTATTAGTTTGAATAAAAACACCACTTCTCATTTATACTGTTATAAAAAAAAAATGTTAATTTGTTTGTATATGATGGGAAGAAAATAAAACATCTTCAATTTTTATTTTTATTTAATTTTCACCCCAAACAAGGAACACTTCCACTTTGAAGTAGGGGGCTACTATTGGGGACATAAGTTTTAGGAGTATTATGAAGGGAGTTGAGTAGCAAGATTTCTGTCTACATTACACTCGACATCGAGCATGTCAGTACAGTTGGGAAAGCAGAATCATGGAAGGAAATTTCAAATCTAGCAGTTCTGTGTAAGTAACTATTGGAGTAGAAGACTTTCTTACACCAAGCGATCTCTACTGTGAAAGGATGGGGTTTAGCTTATTGTCGTTTTTTTTTTCGTGGGTATTCAGGTAGGGAGTGTAGAAGTGCTTGTAGCTCGTCAGAGCATTCACCATTGAAGTACTCGGAGAACAGGCAGAGGGATACTAAATTTCGTCAGTGGAACAGAAGGTGAAGCCTAGATGACATTTCAGGACCTATAAGGTTGCAACTCTCTTTTAAACACTGTCAAGAAGTGAGAAACAAGTAGCAGATGCACTAGCTTAAATGTGACAACAGTACTCCATAGATGACCGATTGGTGGCCTTATAGAGGTACAGGATATGTTCAGACGTAAATAGTTTTCAAGCACGGTAGAGAGAACCCACAATCTACGGAGCAGCCTTGGAAATGCTCTCAATGTAACTATTTCAGTCCATTGTCCTTGTAAACGTGAAGGTTTTTGCATATGAATTAACAAGAATACAGACTTTATATCACTTTAATCTAGCTTTCTGACTATTTGGAAATTGCTTATATTGAACAAGTATTCAATAATTTTGATTAAAGTCCTGATTCATTTATAGCGTATTTTCTTGCTCTTTCGTTTCAGCACATCCTATTGTGCCCTTGTTATATCAATTAATTGCCAATCATCACAGGTGGTATACTTCTTCTCCAATGACAGAAGAGATTTAGGCGAGATCGTTCTACTGCAAATATCCAAACTCTATTTTCTGAACATATATACCACGCACAGGAAAAGGCAAGTGAAGCTAGGGAAGTCGACCAGGAAATATTTGAAAGAGTTTGATTTAAGGGTGTTCTTATGAAAATTAAATCGCCTGCTGGAAAAATGGAAGGATCTTTCTACCGCTCCAGAAGATATTTCACTGCTGATGCAATTCTCTATCTATATAAAAGCCAAGTACATCCAAGGATGGAGTGCTGCTGCCACATTTGGACAGAAACTGCTAAAATAGTCTATCCTTCCTTGACAGAGTACAAATTAGGTTTCGTGGGTTAGTTTGGATGTCCCTTTCCCTTCCCTGCAACCTCTCTCCCACAGGAGAGACGTTGCGAGCCTATCATTGTTTTATCGTAACTTCTATGGCAAGTGCTCGTCTGACCTCCAATCTCTGGTCCCCCCTCGCCAGTCTTTCACGGAAAACACCCGTCTAGCTGAAACCATTGTCAACAACTTTCCGCACTCTTTATCTGTTCCAAAACCCAAACGTAGATTCCATGAAGAAAGCTTCTTTCTTAGAAGTGCACGCCTGTGGAGCTCTGTTCTGTTTGTCCCTTTTCCAACCTTACTACAAACTGGATATCTTCAAGTCCAAAACAAACAAATTTCTGATTAACTGCCCTCTTAAGTAAGACACTCCAATCGCCAATACTAACGTAGTGTACACACAATAGCCCTTATTCCTGAGTGTCTTCCGGGCCTTGGTATGCGTTTACCACCTTGTAATATATATATATATATATATATATATATATATATATATATATATATATATATATATATATATATATATATACCAGACGTCCATGCATGAAGTATTTGCAACTTCTGAGCTGGTTGGTGTGTTACTAGTGATTTCCTTTAAGGCAAGGTCTAGAAAAGATCCTACAGTCTAATCAATATCGCAAAATTCTTACACCCGCCCCATTAGAAGGAATGCATTTGTATTTTTGTAACTAAATGTTATTATAGATGTTAATTAAAGTCAAGTCAATGAAAACAAATTAGAAGAATTAGTTTTTCCAATTAACGGAATAACATTAAGAAGTTACGTCGTCCAAAACGCTGTAATAGTCGTGTGTGCGTGTCTGAGTGTGTGCGGGCGCTGTGAAGTGTGTAATAGTAGTATGAAAAATTCCATAACACAAATAACGGTTTCAGCGTCGATCTGATCGCTAAGCAAATACCTGGAAAAATGAAAACAAATTAGAAGAATTAGTTTTCCCAATTAACGGAATAACATTAAGAAGTTACGTCGTCCAAAACGCTGTAATAGTCGTGGGCGCTGTGAAGTGTGTAATAGTAGTATGAAAAATTCCATAACACAAATAACGGTTTCAGCGTCGATCTGATCGCTAAGCAAATACCTGGAAAAATGGCCGGCCATTTTCATTTGAATAGGTACAATAATACATAGCGAATATCTGCTCCCATTACACTAACAGGAACACCAAGTACGTTTTTGACTCTATAACGGAACGACGAAACTCACACAGAAACAAATTTGATTTTATATAATTGTATATATATATATATATATGTATGTATGTATATAAGATACTCATATACACACACACATATATATATACATATATATATATATATATATATATCAGTCACCCATGCATGAAGTATTTTGCAACATCTAACCTGGTTGTTATGTTAATAGTGATTCCTTTTTAGGAAAAGTCTAGAATATAGCCTAATCAATATCCCACTGTCAACAAAATACTAAAACTTGTCCCATTACCGCAATGTGGACGGTCCTTGCCTATTTTCTACAGTTCTAATTGGATGTGGTTTGACGGATTCGTATCCCTTATGCACCTGCAACGTAAATATACACTGACTAATCCGACAAGCATCTAAATCCAATGCCAACACTAACGATAAGCTTCTGCTCTAATAACTTCTTCTCTCGAGTGCTTAACTTTGGAATTACATTCAAATTTCTGCTTGCCTCATTGTAACCACATGTAAACGTTTAAATGTTTAGTGAGCCTGCATCCTATTGCTCAACGCTATATATAGCGCCCCTTAAGATATGGTCAGTAAAAGTACGCTCTTACGTTAAACTTGTTTGTGGTGACTGGCAGTAAAACATGTTTGGTTTTATGTGGCTGACGGGCAGGAAGGCATTATGTACGTTCATTAACGAAGAACACTTATAATACATAGAACTTTATACAGATTTAATAAAAAATAATTTAGATATGAGATGTGCGCATGGCTAAAATTTTCAAGAATATTTATTGTTGTATATTTATTATACTATATTGTTTTGACTGGTTAGAAAGCGAAAAGACGAGAGCAATTACCGGATTCCGACAAACACAACAAGAGAGTTATCATTCTAATGATTTCTTTGAAAACATGTTGTGAGTAACATCAGCATAGAAAAATCAACAACAACAACAACAACAACAACCACAGCTACTTCTACTACTAGTAGTAGTAGTTTTAGTATCAATGATAATATTAATATAAGTGATAACAATAAAATTATAAATATTACTATTATTATTTATTATTATTATTATTATTATTATTATTATTATTATTATTATTATTGATGTTATTTCTGTTATTATTGGGAAAGCACAAAGCAGAAGACAATGAACAAGAACAATAATGAATAGATCGCGTTAAAAGAGACAGAGAAACGAGAGTACGTGTCTTTAGGGCGGATCCATAAAAAATATTTTTTTTTATCGGCTCACTCAAAAACATACATGTAATTCCAGCATTAGTTCTATAAAGCGTGAGTAGTTCGAAAATACCAAAATCCTAAATTGTAATACGATCGTTGATAGCTTTGTTCTATCTCGTAGACAAAAAAGGGCATATATATATATATGCCCTTTTTTGTCTACGAGATAGAACAAAACAATATATATATATATATATATATATATATATATATATATATATATATATATATATATATATATATATATATATATAAGGGAGTAGTCACCAACAATGTGTATTTTTTAACATTATTTAATATTCCATGTCTTGATTTTTCATTGTGAATTATGTATAGATCATTGTAATAATGTTTTTAAATCATTGAAATCGTTTTTAACGCGTTTCAGACGTTCTGTGAAGCGTCCTCTTCAGAAAGTATTTTCCGAATGTGTTGGAGATGTAAAAATCGTATTTTCGTAGTTCATTTGAAGTGTTTCCAAGTGGTGGAAGCGTGTTAGTGTCTACTATTCATTGGAATGTTTAATTTTTATTACTCTTTTATTGGGATGTGGTCAATCCTGTGTTGTGTTTCTCTCTCTCACTCTCTCTTTCTGCTTGTGTGTTTTTTCTTTTCCTTTAGGGTAGGGTGTGTGTGTGCTTGTGTTTGTGTGTGTGTTTTCTTTTTATTGGTTTGTGTACTGTTTTATAGTATTATGAGGTTATTTGCTTCCCTAGGAGGGTGACTGTGATCCAAGGTCGTTACTAATGTGCATGTGTGAGGAGGGGGGAGAACTAGCTCTTCTGAAATAAGGGTAGGCGTGCTTTCATTCTATTTTGATATTTATTTTTTGGATTCTTGGAGTTTAATATTGTGATTTTTCGTTTCAGTCTTTTCGGGTATACTTTATATTATGTTTGTTTAGATAGAGGGGTGTATATAAAAATATGTATAGGGGATTTTTTAATGTTTCTATTTATTTGTCTCCCCATGTGGGTATGGCCAGACCCAGTATCGGTTCATAGTGTGGGAATATCTTGTTCCCCAGAGGTGAGGGGCCAATTGTAGGGGTATATTTATGAGAGGGGGATAATAGAAGGGATGATAGTGGTCTCAGTCATGAGGGATTTCTTATCCACTGACTGAAGAGAAAGCGATATATACAACGAGTGAGTTTTAATATGAAGGGAAATCAATTTTAATTGCTACTCATTTAGAAGCACACTAAGTTATTTATTTCATTTAGTCTTTAATCATATTCAATTATAAATATCTTTAAACTAACCTAAATTTTAGCTATTCTCATTAATTTAATATTTTCTTTTAGTGAATCAGTCCTTTTACAATAAAAAAAAATCCGTTTTGCATCGGCTGGATGTAATATAAGCTATTCTATATACAGTTCAAACATTGACCAACAATAAAAAATAAATAGAAAAATAAAACAGCGCCGCGTACAAATTATCTTAAATTTATAACTCTTGACAGTTTGAATAATTACCAAACGGATGATACGTTGTAATAGTTTTAAGTATGATTTTTTTTTTAATTTTTCGTTTTTTCGTTATAATGCAATTAGATCAACGTTAGGTCTCAGTCTTCAACAGAGAATTAAGTCAATGTACACTGATTTATTGTGTTTGCAACTCGTCTACTATGTACGGCAGTTTTGATGCATGCGATTACCCTGACAGAAACTTCTACGTTACTCATTGCTTAATTTTAATCATATATTAATTAAAAAAAAAAAAGGATTTATCTATATTTTATTGAGCATGTTTTTATTCCCCTGATGATGGCTAACATATATACAAACACACACATATTCATCTCTCTCTCTTTCTCTCTGTCTGTCTGTCTGTCTGTCTGTCTCTCTCTCTCTCTCTCTCTCTCTCTATATATATATATATATATATATATATATATATATATACAGTGGGGAAAATAAGTCTTGGACACATCCCATTATTCTTTATTTAACACATTTTTTATGCAGCGAATGACGCGAAAATTTAACAAGAAGTAGTTACTAATTAAACAATAACAAATAACTTTAGAAATTGGAACCTTTTAATGCAGAACAAACATTATATAATAAAAACAAGAATAGCCGGAAAAAAGTATTGGACACACTAACACAATTTGATCTAATATTTAGTTGAAAACCCCTTATTGGCTATTACAGCTTCGAGACGTTTTCTATACGACGAAACTAATTTGTGACAACGTTCAGGCGAGATTTTTGCCCACTCTTCAACACATACTTTCTTCAAATCCTGAATATTATGTGGATCTCGCTTGTGGACCATGATTTTGAGCTCTCTCCATAGATTTTCTATAGGATTTAATTTTGGGGACTGACTGGGTCACTTAAGAACATCTATTTTGTTCTGTACGAACCAATCGGAGGTTATTTTAGCAGTATATTTGGGATCATTATCTTGTTGAAAGATCCATCCTTGTTATATACCTAACACATTGGAAGCAGGCAAGAGATTATTTTCAAGAATTTCTCGATATTTGGCTGCATTCATCTTTTCATCTATAATATGAAGTGGTCCAGTACCATTTGAAGAGAAGCATCCCCAGAGCATGACATTTCTACCACCAAACTTTACAGTGGGGAGGGTGTCCTTGGGATCGTGCGCTGTGCCATCTCTTCTCCATACTCGACGTACAGAGTTAATGCTGAAAAGTTCCACTTTCGTCTCATCGGACCAGATCACATTCTTCCAGTAATCACCTTTTTTCAATAAGTGGTCTCTTGCAAAATCCAGATGAGCATTAACATGACATTTTTTCGTTACTGCTATCCCTGCTTCTTCCAAATATTTCTGAAGTTCGCCTCGTGATGTTCTCGGTTGCTGCTGAACTTTTTATACAATTTTTCTCACTGCTCAATCCGATATCTTGCGAGGAGCTCCGGTGTGCGGACGGTTCAGGGTTGAGTCATGCACCTTCCATTTCCTAATAAGTTTTCTTATGGTGCTTACAGGGATTTTGAATTGAGCAGATATACGCCGAAAACCAATTCCATTCTTGTGCTCGGCAATAATCTAATCACGGACGACTTGAGAGAGTTTTTACGTTTACTCATCCTGAGAACCTTCACGCATGATGGCTTACTGGTGACTAACGTGTTTCAATACTTTCCAACGACCTAGAGTATGGTCTACAACAATTAAGAAACTTCTAAAACTTATAATAGTGTCGGAAAATAAAAATACAAATTACAATTGTCAGCATTATTTATAAAAAATGATAATAAAATATAATTTAAAACAATGTGTCCAACACTTTTTTTCCAGGCTATTCTCGTTTTTATTATATAATTTTTGTTATGCATTTAAAGGTTCCAATTTCTAAAGTTATTTGTTATTGTTAAGTTAGTAACTATTTCTTGTTAAATTTTCGTGTCATTCGCTGCATAAAAAATATGTTAAATAAAGAATAATGGGATGTGTCCAAGACTTATTTTCCCAAGTGTATATATATATATATGGTAAAAGAAAAAATGTGAGGGATAATCTGTGGCTGAATATTTGCAAATTTATTATCCATATAGTATTTCCTTCTTGTTTATTCTTGTTTTGCCAAATCCTCTACCAAACTGATTTGTTCTTTTATGAGATAATCAGGTTTTCTTGTCCTCGAACACTCACAATTTTGCCCCATGGTTTGACTTCACATTTTCCCCCAGCTCAACGAATGAATTGCTTTGCGTCGCTCCAGTCTTCATAAAGGTATAGAAAGAATTTGCCAACCAACGATGGGAGATTAAACCACCATTTTTGCATTAGACATCGTGGCCCACGAAGTGAAAAATATGCAAATGGTAAAAACAAGACAGTAGAAAGATATGTATACAAGCAGAACTTTCTATTATATATAGCCTTTCCTATATATATATATATATATATATATATATATATATATATATATATATATGTATATATATATATATGTATATATATATATATATATATGTATATATATATATATATATATGTAGAGAGAGAGAGAGAGAGAGAGAGAGAGAGAGAGAGAGAGAGATGGGGGACTGTTTTGAATTTCTGAAGAACATTAGACAGTTGCCCATTTTTTTTTAAGAAAAAAAAAACAAAATGAAAAAATAATGTTAATTGACAATTTTATAGAAGATGAAAATGCATCTTTACCGTTGGTTAAAAATATGATGAAAGTAGATCAGTTTATAGGAAAGGAGGTTATAGCATCTACAAAAAGAGGCTGGAGCCAAATTCGATAGCTTCATCTAGAAACTGAACTCATACATATCGAAGTTGAAACTGACAGTAACGATGTATATATATATATATATATATATATATATATATATATATATATATATATATATATATATATATATATATAGTAAGTTATGAAATATATATGGCGATTAAGCTACACTGAATATTCCGCGTTTCATCCACTCTAGGACTCTTCAGGCTTATGCGCATAAGCCTTAAGATTCCTAGAGTGGATCAAACACGGAATATTTAGTGTAGCGTAATCGCCATATATATTTTATAACTTACTAACTAGCTCTACCTACGTATTGAACACTTTTGAAGTAAATACTTAAAGTTTACGCAAAAATGTATACTTTCCTATATTAATTTTATGTGAGTAAATTAAGTAGTTATATATATATATATATATATATATATATATATATATATCCCTCTTTACCGTATGAGTTTTACTTCACGTTGAAATTAAATAGAAGAAAATGGATGCCTTTTCTGCTTCCCAACATCCAATATGACGTGACAAGTTAGTATATTCGGTCTATCTTGTATAGCATGTGACTAAACCCTCTGCCCAACAATATGTTTTGATCAACCAAATTCGGGTATATACAGCTTATTTCTTTCATTTTGTATACATTATTTTTATTTAGAATACATGGATTATACATGTATTATTCTTATTCTAATCTAATCCTTCTCACTCTTCTCCCCAAATAGTACTCTTCGCTAGTATATATATAAGGCTAAAAATCTTCAAATGACTAAGAAACATGCCAGTAGAGATATAGACGCACATGTAGTCAAAGAAATTGACAAACATAAAAATGGCGCACGTTTAAACAAACAAGCAAGCAAACCTACAAAAAAATACACAAACATGCAGACTGAAAACAAACACGCATACCAACATGCAAACAAATATCGATTAATGTGTTTGCATTTGTAGGCTGAAAATGGATTATTTTTATTATTCGGATTATTTGGGCTACTGTTCTCAGCTTGGGGGTTCCAGCGTTTCGGCTAATATAACGTTTACCTTCGTCGGGTGTATCTTGTCGAAACGTTAAATCCTTGGGTCGAACCTGGTGATTTGCACGAAACTTTAAACTGCACATTCATTTAATTCATGGGGTTAGCATGAACTCGTTTCTTAAGGCTAGACCAAATTCGCAAGTGTAATCTTAATAATTATATGTATTGATGAATTAATTCACCGCAATTCTTTTTCGATACAACTTTTTATTTCGTTGTTTTTCTAGCTTGTCATTAATACTTAGTTATTTAACAAAAGAGAAGTAACATTTACATTAAAAACTTCCTGCCCAGCTTACTATTCTTCTCTTTTTGTCTCCCGCTTGTGTTTGAACAGTCATCCCCTCTAAATATAAACAAGCTAAAAGCAACTTAAAATCTGTGACTAAATTTAAAACAGATTCAATAAACAAAGCTTCTTTCTCAGAACTGCACAGGTGTGAATTCTATTCCACTGGTATTCTTTCTGGTTAAATACAACATAGTACCTTAGAATCAAATGAAAACATCTTCAAGTTGAGCCGTTCCCATAAATAATTAAGTTTTACCCTATTTACACTATTAACGATTATTAAACTACCACCTTGCATTCATTAACGGTTATCCTTGAGTGGTCGTCGAACCTTGATAAGTGGTGACTCTCAAGGCCAAAAAAAATAAATGAATAAATAAATACATAAAACGTGCGAATAAAATCGTCATCATATAGAGGAATTATAGGTAAATATTAAGTAAACCTTAAACGAAAAGTATATCTCCACACATGTTTCTTCAAATTTGATGGAAGGATCTTCCAGCTATTACAACACTTTTTTGATTTCAGGTGCTCAAGGTAACAAGAGAAATATTGTGATAGAACACTGGGTTCTACAATTTAAAACGATATAAGATTTGTGATCAGAAACGATTTGTCCCGAGATGTTGAAGTATTGCTTCAGATTAGGATGCATCTGATTCGTTCACCGTAATCAACAGAACCCATTCTAGAGTTACAGTCAGGTGAATAAATGGGCAAGGTATCGGTAGAGCGACTGATGAGGCGAGGTCTTAGTTCCTGCTGAAATGTGGACCGTTTAGTTTGAGTTATGTTCGTAGATCTTCGTACAATCCCTACCAGAATGTGGATATCGGTATCGACTTTCAATAAATATAAATAATTAAATGCGGATTATCATCATTTTGTAACTTATCAATTTCATATAAGTGGGAACCACTCATTATCTGCAATAGTTTCCGTAATTTCGTCAGTGTGCTTGTTCCAGTTCTCATTTCCCATGAATGTTAGGCCGAGAGATTTATCTCTTTATCCATCAACCATTCCCTCACTCTCGCTTTACACACCCACACACACACACCCACACACACACACACACACACACACACACACATATATATATATATATATATATACGTGTGTGTGTGCGTGTGTGCGTGTATATATATATATATATATATATATATATATATATATATATGTGTGTGTGTGTGTGTGTGTGTGTGTGTGTGTGTGTGTATACGGAACAATCGCGTTACACACCGGTTCTCGCAAGATCATCGAAGTTAACAAAAGTTTAGCCTGGCCAGTACCAGATGAGTGACCACTTAGGAAGTCTAGGTAATGTATGTATCACGCCAAGTTGTGGAAATCTCCAGGTATATATTTGGCTGCGTATTAATTCACTGGTAGAGATACACACCTAGTCTTCGTTGATACATGTATCAAGGAGAACGACGCTCTGAAGTAAAAACTTGCGGTTTTCTGTATACTCAGTCCTTTGACAGTTCTCTGCACAGACAAATGTCAGCATTAATACAAAAATATGGATGGTTCTACACAAGCCTTTACCACTAAAAATAAATCATTTGTGAGGATTTCCGAGTAACTTAGTTGTGGCGGAAGCTCGTACGTTTAAATTGATGGGAGAGTCAATCATATATATATATATATATATATATATATATATATATTACTACTTCATTTACTCACATAAATTTAATATACGAAAGTATAGATTTATGCGTAAACTTTAAGTATTTACTTCAAAAGTGCACAATACGTAGGTAGAGCCTGTTAGTAATTTATAAAATATATATGGCGATTAAGCTACACTGAATATTCTGCGTTTCATCCACTATATAAGCCTGACGAATCCTATAGTGGATGAAACGCAGAATATTCAGTGTAGCTTAATCGCCATATATATTTTATAAATTACTATATATATATATATATATATATATATATATATATATATATATATATATATATATATATATATATATATATATGAGAGAGAGTGAGAGTGAGAGAGAGAGTAATGTAAGAGAGTGAGACAGAGGGGCAGAAAGGTAATTTTATTTCGGGGCGTGTGTGTTTGTTGATGTTCACTTTTGAATTACAAGTCAGTATCTCTTATCAGTTACCTAGTGACCAATGTTGTTTGGGCGACGGAGGCCGTGACTATGCACAATTTACGAAGTTGTCTTGATCTAATTTCTTTATTACAGGCTGCTTGATTTGTTATTCGTTGTCGCGTTTCCGTATAAGTCATTTACTTTTTATTTCGCCTTTTTATCCCTTTGACATTTACTGGAGCATATTATTATTTTTTTTTACTATTCTTGTCAATGGTTCCGTTTCTTTTTATTACCACCACCACCACAACAACAACCATAACCACCAACACGACCAACTAACGTCTGTGATGTTTATCAATCCCAGACTTTTCAGTTAATCGCCACCCGGTCTTTTATTCCTGAAGATTTATAGTCGACTGACAATGTTGCCAACGAAGAATTATTCTTTAGCAAGAAAATACCGCCTGATGACGGCGACTTTTGTTAAATTGTAAATTTCGAGGTAAAACAAAATGAACTGTTTTTGTTTTACTATCGCTTCGAAATTTAAATGCATCAAATGAAGTTCTAATATATTAATTCTCTTTCGTTTTTTTTTATATGGGGCTCACCACTTATCAAGGCCCGGAGGCCACTCAGGGATAAGGGTCATTGTGTGTACAGTAATCAATGAGATAGTATTGTAGTAATCATTAGTATTGGAGATTTGATAAAGTGTCTTACTTAAGGGGACGGTTTTTCAGGAATTTGTTTATGTTGGATTTGAAGACATCAAAGTTGTAGTCAGGTGGGAAACAGGCGAACGGAAGAGAGTTCCACAATCGTGCACTTCTGAGAAAGAAGTTCTGCTCATGGAATCTACGTTTGGATTTAGGCACAGATAAAGAGTGAGAATATTATTGACAGGAGTTTCAACCAGAAGTGTTTCTCGTGAAAGATTGGCGAGAGGGGACGAGAGATTGGAGCTCACAATAACACTTGCCATGGAAATAACAGGGAAGTAGAAACATAGGAAATTTGACTTTGTGTTTCTAAGCCTGTAACACTACATGCGAAGCCTATAAACATTGATACATTCAACAAGGTTCTTATTTTTCCTTTTTTATATGCGTATCGGCTTAGCGCAGATTGTAAGCGATAATACAGTAAAGCTATAGGTTTCTGTTCTAGCTGATTGCACAAGAATTCATATTTGTATGAATTTCATTTTGCTTCTAAATGTACAGCTACATCTTTGAAACAATATAATAATAGATATGAATGATGCGTAAATTATTATATCTAACGTATTATACGAACGGAAAAGGCCAAGTATCTTGCTACTGAACCAATAAATGTATTATATCTATATGTTTATATATATACATATATATCATATATATAATTATATATATATTATATATATCATTACATATATATATATAACTATATATATAATATACATATAATTACATATATATATATATATATATATATATATATATATATATATATATATATATATATATACAGGCGGCTAAAAGAAAGTTCGAACTTCAACCTCAAAAACTTTAAATTTAAGCTTAAGTTTATGTAACTGTTTAAACAAACTATACCTTATCTGATTGGCCTTTTATTCCTCTATAATTTTACCTGTTCATAGTTGACTTTTAATTGAAATATTCTAGTGTTCATGTCAATTTATAAAAATAACTTCAAATTGAGGAGGTAAAAAGACTGTCCGCACAATGGAAAATTGTTATTTAAATGTAAACTTAGTACATTAATGTAACACAAATTCAACAGGAACACAACGAACTACTTAATATTTAGTAACATAGTACTTCTACAATTTCAGAGCCTGCAATCTTTTGGGAATTTCCTGAATTAGACTGCAGCAATATGCTGGGGAAAAGGTTAACCCACTTTTCTTTAATTTTGTGTCTAAATATCTTCAACATTTGAAATTTTATAATTGTCTAGCTGTTGCTTGATATAATGACTGTGTTTTCGGTAGGATTGCGGTATGGATGTCAAAGCAACCACGGAATATCATGCTCTTCCAGGAACTTCTTGACATTACCAGCGTAGAAAATGCTCATTCAAGGTATTAATGTACTTGGTCGAATTAAATCGAACTTGCAAGCGAACTATAGACCCTGAACCTGTGGTACTAATAATGCCCCACACCAAAACTGAACCTTCGCCATCTTGCAGCGTTGAAACTGAGGACCTAGGATTAAATTCTTCGTCTTTCCTCCAACAGACGTACTGTCATTATTGCCTAACCTATTGAACTTGCTTTCGTAGTAAAAAAGCAATTTGACGAATATGAAGAGTCAAAATCTTCATTGCATCTTACGAAGGCCAGGTGGCTCTTTCTGTTCCTAACAGAAATCGTTGGCTTGGGTCTTGCAACATATCCTCGCAAATTAAATTCCTTTCAGGATAAAGAGAGCACATTTTAATAAAATGTCACTACTGTTGTATTGTGGTGTATCTTGATAGCATTGTCTTCCCTGTTAGAAGTAACTCTAGTACGACTAGATTTAGGGGCATCACGAACAATTCACGTGCGTTGGTGCTTTTGCACAGTCATTCGTACCATTTTCTTATTAGATTTTAATCTTCAGCCTGTTTTTCGATTGGATATACCAGAAAGGTATTAATGAGCTCCTGACGATCACTAAGAGAAAATCTTGGGATATGGACTAAATGTTACGTTGTATAACCTGGAAAAAACAGCAATTACGGTTAGAGATGCTTTGTTTCCTGTTGCTCGATATTTTAAACTGATTTAGGGGCGATAATTTAAGCTGGTTTTAAGCGAATTTGTTGCTGCGGAGTTTCTATTTGCATCCTGAATTTTAAGTTATGTTTTATAATTGACGTAAACACTAAAATATTCCAATTAAAAGTCAAATATGAACGGGCAAAATTATAGAGGAATATAAAGCCAATCAAGTGAGGTATCGCACGTTTACTTCATATTTAATTCAGCTTAATTTTACAGTTTTTGAAAAAATAACAAGTGCGGATTTTCTTTTTGCCGGCACTGTATATATATATATATATATATATATATATATATATATATATATATATGCGTGTGGGTGTATGTATGTATGTATGCATGCGTATATATATATATATATATATATATATATATATATATATATATATATATATATATATATATGTGTGTGAGGGGTGTTTCATGCTCTTATTTTTATGTTTTTCTTTTGCAGGTAAGTACAGATTATACATTCATTATCGGTAAGAGTAGTAATTCCTTCTTATTGCTTTTCTTTGCATGATCTTGCATCAGACCTCTTAATAAACACTTGTAATGCGTTCCTGTATACACACACACGTATATATATATATATATATATATATATATATATATATATATATATCATTATCGCTATTATATTAACATGAACATGTTTTACTTAGCTGTATTTGCCCGTGAAAAAATTTAAAAAATGCAACTTACTTACTTTATAAGTAAATTCCTCTGTGGTTCCAGTTTTTAAGATGTCTGCTGGAGGTACTGACCCACATATTGGCTGATTAGTTTTTTTTAGTTTTTTGTTTGTCTTTTTTTTTGTTTTTGTCGTTTGCGAATATCTTTGAACCAGTAATTATTTAAGCGTTTTCTATAACGTGTGCACTGTTTAATATCTTTCTTAAAATCAGCATATACAGAAGTAAGTATAATGGTCATCTCGGAATGAACATATACCTTATATTGTCATGGCAGGTTAAGCTAAACAGAAATGGTTGATATGCCTAAAGCGTTTTACCAGTTCCTTTCTTTTATAAACATCTAACGAAAATTAGCTTCAATCATATTATTAGACGCATATCCTATATAATTAGATTTTCCCAGCCACACACACACACACACACACACACACACACACACATATATATATATATATATATATATATATATATATATAGTAATTTATAAAATATATATGGCGATTAGCTACACTGAATATTCCGCGTTTCATCCACTCTTAGACTCCTCAGACTTATGCGCGAATTCTGTGGTTGTTTATCGTTTTTAAAGAGGAGCATATAAAAACAATAAACAACCACAGAATTCGCGCCTGAGGAGTCCTAGAGTGGATGAAACGCAGAATATTCAGTGTAGCTTAATCGTCATATATATTTTATAAATTACTAACTAGCTCTACCTACGTATTGAGCACTTTTGAAGTAAATACTTAAAGTCTACGCATAAATCTATACTTTCGTATATTAATTTTATGTAAGTAAATTAAGTATATATATATATATATAAATTTATATATATATATATATATATATACATACATACATACAGAGACATAGGGGGAGATAAAGTTGGATGGATTGAAAGATACATGTAGATATATATATATATATATATATATATATATATATATATATATGTATATAAGGGTGATTGATTAAAACTTGTGAAATTAATAATCACGTGTTATTTTAAATTAGTCAGAGTCTCAATGTTGGCAAAAATGTGAATGTAAGACTACAGTGAACATTATCCAATGCAGTTTGAAAGAATATCGACATCCCCTTCCAGTTGCTTAATACATCCATAAAACACAAGGTTATGTCGTAAAATGCAGTCACTAGAAACTAGCCAGTCAGTCCGCTTCCATATTTGAACCGATATGAATTTATTACAATTCTTTTGGTATTGTTTATCCATCATAAAAGTATGTTTCATCTAATCCCACAACTAGTAATTTTCAAATATATTTCTTCCCTCTTAAAAGAGAAGAATAGCATTCGTATGATTCCCCGTGGTTAAAGATTTTTTTTTTAATTTTATTGTGGAATATTCTGCCCACCAATAAATTTCTGTGTTAAATTTTAATTTACATTCACGATTTCGTTTCTTTATGACTAACTCTCCTTATTGTTCTCGTAGTTTTTATTTGGTTGGGGTTACTATGTAAATATTAATATTTATATTAAATTCAAGTGTTTACTTGCTTTTGTCTGGTAAACTTTGTTATTCCTAATGTTAAATTCATACATATAATAATAATGGGTGAGCTGCGTTGCCCGGGTATTTGGAGGTGTATGTTGAGAAAAAACAAACAAAAAAACAAACAAACAAAAAAAACGGTATTTTCTTAAATTTTGACCCTTATTATAACCCCTTAATATTTATTGTTTTGGGCTCAAATCAAGTTATTAAGTTAAATTCATTCGTTGAAATTTGACCTCTTAACAGCAAAATTTCTGACCGAAACCCTATTACATCGATTTTCCCAATTCTCAGTACAATGTATATCAAATTTCGAGTATGTAGACTAAAAATTGACAGACTTATTGCGTAGGAAAATGTACACAGACACACACACAGACACGTTCACTTTTACAGATATATATATAAATATATATATATATATGCGTGTGTGTGTGTGTTATATGTTTGTATTTATATATGTTTTCCTTATTGATTTCAATTTAAAAAATAAATAGTATCTCAATTGAAATTATTTTTTTACGCTTTTTCTCCCAAGAAAAAATATGTTTGCCCATTGATAATCCAAATGCATTTGAATTCATAGTTATAGTGTTTATACCTGGTACTTATGATTGTAAAACTTATTAACCGGTCGTCAGAGTGCATGCGGTCGTTTTGCTCTCGTATCCTTTCCATTGATATAATGCTGCCTGTGCCTGGACACGTTTTATATTCAGATTTAAGCGCTTATATGCATCACTGCCAACTTTCAGTTGTCTCATATGGAAACGATCTGAATATTATATTAATAATCAATAACAACGTCTATGCCTAAAATGCATAACAAAACACGCCATTAGAAGCGTTTGATGTAGCGTTATCTCCGTTTAATGTTGGGGCGGCCTGATTGTCATCAGTGGGAGCGATTCAGTGCGATTATAAGGGATAACGAGCATTGGAATACAGACAAAAATTCTCTCCGTGTCTGATAAAGACAAATGCAAAACTCACTAAAAACTCTTCCCATTAAACGTAATAAAAAAGCGACTTTCACATGTTTTTTTTTTAATAAAACATTTAGCAACAATGTTTTTGTTCGTGTGTAAGATTAATCATTTTATGAAGCTAAATGCAATATTACTTTGAATGGTATAGATTTCTACTTTGTTATGCTAAAAGGCTGGGCGTGACACGGTGTTTTAATGATTTCTTTTTCTGTTTTTTTATGAGGTTTTGAACTCGGCATTCGCGGCGTGTGCGACACGCGGTTCTTTTTCGCGACTCAATAAAAAGTGGACATTAAATGTATAACGCTTCCAATTGTTCTATCAGTTATTGTAGCGATAAGATTATAATCGACGTTAATGTAACTTCGAGGAAAGAATCGGAGAAAAAGCTTTAAAAAACTCGGTTTCGATGCAATATAAAATATTTTGAATGCAATTATATCGAATAATGAACGTTTTGTTAGATATCAGTATCATTAGTATATGTCTCTACTTATACATTTCTTTTTTTGATTTTTCTCGACAGCTAGCTACAAATATTCCTCGTTTTCCTTCCCACTCATAAAAATATACTTCATGAATATATTTTTTTTTGGCTACTAACATTTCAGCCTGGCGTTTCTTGTATTTTTGGAGCTGTATGTTTAGCAAAAAAAAAAAAATGGTAGTAGAAATGTAAGCTTGAACCCGTACTGCGAAGGAGGAAAATACCCACTAGTATGGCATCGAGAGGTCCCGCCAGAGACCACTGCATGGTCCAGAATGCATTCACCAAGTGGCAATACAGCAGCCCTAGTACTATGCACCTGCTGATAGGACAGCCTCCTTAGTGGTTAATCCAAGGTTCGGCTCCCTGACCATCAGTCGGTTAACGTCAGCCCAGATGAAAACGTTTACTTCCAGCACCCTTACTAGTGACATGACCGCAAGGATAGACATAGAGACAAAAAAATTTCGGCATCTCAGACTACTGTTCACGAAGTACTATCGACCTTAGAAGCAGCTTTTTCTTCACCCTTTGTCAGAAACATCACCCATTAGTAATGAGGACTGAGGGGCAAAAAAGGAGAAGCGAGAGTTACTGGAGCTGCCTATAATACAACCACTGCATTATCTACTCTCCATTAAAAAATGGTAAGAGGGAATTATTTATATCTTCTTAGTATAAGTCCTTTACCCAATCCTAGTTTAGAATAGAATTTGAAGATAATCACCACTCCCATAATAATCTGTTTTTTTGTTTGTTTTTTTTTTGCTTAAGTAATGTTACGATGTTTCGAGTTTTCAGTAAGACTGCAATAAGAGAACAAAGATAAATAAATAAATAAATAATATATATATATATATATATATATATATATATTAATACGCAAATATTGGCAAAATTAAGACAAAATATATTTCAACAGTTATCGATAAAGAGTTTACCTTAGCTCTGTAGGCACCGACTCTTTCTTCCTGGGTCTCTCGAAAACTGACTAGTAGGTAGTTGACCTGGATTGTGCTGGCACTTAAAGAGTATGTTGGGTGTGGGGGTAAAATACCTTTAACTTTTTAATGTTTTTTATTATTTTTTTTTGCCTTAGGTACCTCGCGATAGAACCTTCGGGATTCACCTTATAATTACGTTCAAATAATGCAACTTGTGAAGTCGGCTTATGTTTTTAGATTGGGGATCTTATTTACAGAGTTGTTTTAGGGTAATACCAGGCGTATTTAACGAAAAAACGTTTAAAATATGAGTAATAAAACAGCATAAGTAATGTTAAGCTATTTCAATTTTTAGTAAGACTGCAATAAGAGAACAAAGATAAATATATATATATATATATATATATATATATATTTAAATACACAAATATTGGAACATTAAGACAACATATATTTCAACAGTTATCGATAAAGAGTTTAACTTAGCTCTGAAGGCAGCGACATTTTCTTCCGGGGTCATCTCAAAAACTTACTAGTGGCTAGCAGACCTGGATGGTGCTGGTACTTAAAGGGTATGTTGGGTGTGGGGTTAAATGCCTTTAATTTTTTTTATTTTTTTTTTTTTTTTGCTTTAGGTACTTCACGATAGAACCTTCGAGATTCACCTCATAATTACGTTCAAATAATGCAACTTGTGAAGTCGGCTTATGTTTTTAGATTGGGGATCTTATTTAAAGACTTGTTTAGGATAATACCAGACGTGTTTAACGAAGAAAAAGTTTAAAACATGAGTAATAAAACATCATAAGTAATGTTAAGCTATTTCAATTTTTAGTAAGACTGCAATAAGAGAACAAAGATAAATAAATAATATATATATATATATATATTTAAATACACAAATATTGGCAGCATTAAGACAGCATATATTTCAACAGTTATGGATAAAGAGTTTAACTTAGTTCTGAAGGCACCGACCCTTTCTTCCGAGGTCTTCTTGAAAACTTACTAGTAGCTAGCAGACTTGGATTGTTCTGTACTTAAAAGTATGGTGGGTGTGGGGGTTAAATACTTTTAACTTTAATTTTTTTTTTTTTTTTTTGCCTTAGGTACCTCGCGATAGAACCTTCGAGAGTCACCTTATAAGTACGTTCCAATAGTTCTAGTAGGTTCTAAGCCATTCGCAAATGTATTTATTCGGTCGCCCACCTTGAGGATTGAACTTTCAACCTTCAGGAGATATAACATTTAAAAATTATATTTCCAAGTACTTTAACCACTTGGCTACATTCCTTGTAAGTTCTACAAAAACATTCTCCATTTTGACAAGTAACACCTGAAGAAGGTCGAAGATTACATCGGTCGAAACCTTGTAAAACATTTAAGGTGTTTTCATCTGATTTAAACTCAGAAAAAGAGGTAAGAACGGCGAGTAAGCAGTTCCAGAATCGGAAGATAGGGATAAAGGAAAAGGGTCGAATTCGAAAATGGGTTTCTGCGTATTTTGGTCTATTATAAGTTAGGAATATGTGTGTCTACTGTATATTAGTGATCTCTTATTTATTTGCCTTTATATGTACACATTATTTGGAAGTCTCTACTCTGATCTTAGCGATATTTAATGTTAACTATTTTGAACTCTAGTTATCTTCCTGTAATTAATAAGTCCAAAGTAACCCATGCTTGTCTATAGGAGGAGTGCTATAACACCTCAATTCATAAATTGTAATCTGTTAATATTGGGTAAATCTGTCTGCAGCATACTTCATTTCCATTCGTATTGACCTATACATTATTGTTAATATTTCCACACTATATCCGTCTACATAATAGTTTCCGTCTTAAGGAAGAAATATTAAGGCTTATTATCGCACTTCCGGAATCTTCAATTTCAAGTGTCTTGTTTATTATTGACGTCGGTTTGAAGTCAATACAGATTATTCTAAAATGAACATTGGTTTAATATTTGTGTGGAAATTACTAAAATTTATAAGTGTATCTATAAATATTAATGATGTTGAAATGTTCTTTTTTATTTGACAAAGATATGTTCATATTTTATTTGCTTTATATCAAACGCAATTAGTTGTGTGCATTTGTGTGTTTGAGCTCCTCCGTTAAGTGTTCTGAAACGGCCGGTCAGATTTATACTTATTTTATTACATTGTACTTTATGTGTCTGGGAGTTTTCTTGGATAGGGGGTTTGCCAGAATAGTACAATACGTCTCAAAATCTAAAATAATCAATTTAAAACGAGACAGACCGATTTGATCAAACTTAGCAGCTTTATACACCATAATATTACAAGAGGATTTGAGAAGTTTCATCATCGCACAAGCAGAACGACCCGACATATAACTGAACAGTAAGTTCTTTGATAAGCCAGGGTGCATTAGAAATGAATGTTTTTTTTGGGGAGAACAATAAAATCAATTCAGCTGAACAACATATTTCTGTACGCGTTATTCATCAATCCAAATAAACATTTTACTCGTTATAAACAACCATAGATTTTCAACTATTATTTCATGTTAATGACAGTGTTATGATATCAGTTGTTTAAGAATTTTTCGATTATATATTGTCTAGAGAGACACGCACACACACAGACCTACTGTTTTTTTTAATAGATTTGAATCAATATATATATATATATATATATATATATATATATATATATATATATATATGGGTAGTTTACTATACGCTGTTTTAGCTGGTTCAGTCTGCAATTCACTTTTGATTTAGATATGTATTGTAAAATGAAACACAAAACTCGATTAACTGCTTTATAACTGTAATCGATAATCAATGATTCGCTTATTAACTATTTAGAGGCTTAATTCTCAATGGAGTTTGTGTATTGATCGAAGATATCGAATATCCCCACCGATATTATGGTATTATTAGCCAGCATTGGAATACATTTGGTAAAGGAATTCTTTAATATTGAACGAGGAGAATCGCTAGTATATAATGTGGATAGTCGATAACAACAGGAAATGAACAATAAAGCAGATGCAGAGTAAAATAAGCCGATATTTTCTTTTAAAATTATGAACAATGAATATAAATATCTTGATCAAATCTAATTACCGATATGAAATTATCCCCTCAACACAAATAGTAATGATTTTTACCTCTTTTCCTTATAAATCACCATTTATGTTTTTTTAATTATTGGAGATAATTTGCGATGAGCAATTTTTATATTTTATTTATTTGCGGACTATTATGCTCATCTTTATAGTTGTAAATATTCCTCTGGTTTTCGTTATAGATTTAACATCTCTATTCACTGCACCATAGGCCTGTGGCACAGTAGATAGAAACGTAGAATCTCTACGATTCCAGGTTAGCATTGTCTGAATGTGGTGGTTACAATTCTACCCAAAAACCGGCCAAAGGATTAATTAGCCAAAACGTGGTGAGACGGCAACGATTTTCCTGTATACCACTCCATTGAAAATTCACACCATATGCAATTTTCGTGGTAATCAATATATCAATAAAAGTGAAGACGTTTGTGTGTGTGTGTGTGTGTGTGTGTGTGTGTGGGTGTGGGTGTGTGTGTGTGTGTGTGTGTGTGTGTGTGTGTGTGTGTGTGTGTGGGCTAAGGATGAGTACGTATTGTATGTGCTTAATGTTTTCTACACTATGAATGCATTTGATATAGTTTCTAATAAGAATATTAACACTACAAATATATACATTGGTTCCTGTAAAATTTCGCATTTGTGTTATTTTTGCTCGTGTAAAATATACTAAACTTGTTTCATGTCGTCTGTGAAAGATTATAGATTTTATCAACCGAATGAAAAGTAACTAAAGTATTTTAGTTATTCCTATAAACGTTATATTCTCCGATAGTTCATGTATGCTTAAACTCTTCTTTCTGGTTTCTTATCACTCTGTAATTATGATGGTTATATTTATTTCATGTTTAATGTTAAGTAAACGTTAATATTTAAGTATGTGGCCTATGTAATTTCCCATCAATGTTAAAATGCTTTAAACTAATATCACTTTGAACACTGGAAGATACTGATTATTTTAGGAAACTAGATAAAAAAATGGACTTTGTAGGTTTTTTTTTTTAAATACATATTTCAAATACAAAGCAGTATATACAAACACAAGTTTGCATTTTCTGCGCTTATGGTTTCTGTATTAGAAATAAATCTGAAATAGTTTTCTGATGAGTATATATATATATATATATATATATATATATATATATATATATAGTAATTTATATATATAGTAATTTATTAAATATATATGGCGATTAAGCTACACTGAATATTCGGCGATTCATCCACTCTAGGATTCGTAAGGCTTATGCGCGAATTCTGTGGTTGTTTCTCGTTTTTATATGGTCCTCTTTTGTTGAGGATTTTAGTTAGCCAATCAGCTTTCTAGTACCCACCGCGCCCCTTCCTATCAGCCAATGGGCATGCATTTTATCAAACAAAGAATCTGTTTTAAAACTAGGTTTGTGGTTTAAGGCAGACGTTTTCCTCCTTTTTTTATAAATATAAATATACATATGTGTACATACATACATGCACACATACACACCCACATATATATATATGTGCGATATATGTGCGAACACACACACACACACACACACATATATATATATATATATATATATATATATATATATATATATATATATATATATATATATACTATAGCTTTCGTAAGATAGTCAAAATATCCGGGTTTTTTTTTTAAATTTTTACTGTCAATATAAATAGATGTTGTTAACCCAAGAAAGGTAATTCACTTATTTTATACTAAAGTAGTTAGTGATCATTAAAATCTGCGGTTAGTCATAATGTTTCTTTTTATAACGACTTGAGGATGAACGATCTATTATAGGTTACAAAAATATATTCTGTTGTAAATTGTCACATATATTTTTATCATCAAGTACTGATAGATAATAAATTACAGATTAAAAAAACGCGTTCTCGTTTTTTTATTCTTTCACACGTATATAAACAAAGAACAGCGTTGTCTTTGCATCGGTATCTTCGGTTTTATTGAAAAATAAATACTGAATCCACAATGGCGTGTAGTTCATCATTAGGTAAAATATTCTTAGATCACCCGATGAATAACGGCACGAACATTATCGATGTTAGTATCGATTTGTGCTGTTGGCGGGTTCTATATATGGAGAATATAGTTTCGGGTACCGAAATATTCCTGTGATCAATAGTGGTGTGCATTAAAAAAAGAATGAGTGCAGCTATTCATTTAGTATGGAACAAATTAGAACTGTACATATTAGACAAGTCAATGGTAAAATTCGCGCAGAATTATAACTGTAAACAAAGGTTTATTTTGTATTAAATAGTGACAGACTTATGAAATGTGCCTTTAATTGATCAGATGTTATAGTAAAAGTGATATCGAAAATTTGAATATGATATATCAATCTGATTTTGAATATCGGCGAGAAGGCGTTAATAGTGTCACGGCGAACTTATAATTTGTATACAACGAAACAGCAGTATGTGTATTACTCTATATACATATTCACACACACACACACATATATGTATGCATTCTTTCTTTGTATATATCCATCAATATTTATGTATATATATATATAGACACAAAAATGTGTGGAGTATTGTTTATAATAACTTCAAAGTATATTGGTAGTGTTAGGGTTTGTTTAATGAATACAAATTGTAAATATTAACTCATACTGAGAATTTTACTGACTTCAAATGCTTTGATGTTAAGGTAATATATTCTATCCGGCAATCCTATGTCTTCCTAGTTTTCTGGTCGAACTAATTTTAACAAGTGTGTTTTTCAATCTTGAATTTTATTGGGATTTGAATATCAAATCTAATTTTTTAGGATGTGTTATTAGAATTCCGTTACTGTGCCGTTCTCTTGTAGGATAGTAGCTACTGTTCTGTCTTCATAGAGGAAATAAGAAGTTTGATACTTTGTAGTGTCTCCTGAATAGGATAAATATTTTAGCATAATTTAAATATTTAAATGAACATGTAGAAATATTGTTTCTACTTTTCAGGAGAACATTTCTTTTTTCTTTTTTTACACAGTGATCACCACTTATCAAGGCCCGGAAGCCACTCAGGGATAAGGGTTATTGCAAGTACATTACGTTAGTGTGGAGATTTGATGGAATGTTTACTTAAGGGGACGGTTCATTAGGAATTTGTTAACATTTGACTTGAAGACATCCAAGTTGTAGTCCGGAGGGAAGCAGGCAGACGGAACAGAGTTCCACAGGCGTGCAGTTTATGTCCTATCGTACCACTATCTATTTTAAATTTGGAACTTTAAGAAAATTTCTCCTGAAAAGTAGAGACACTATTTTATTGCCCCCTCACCCATACAGACATATCCGTCTCTGTCCTCTACCCCTCAAGACTAAAAGCTAAGGGCGATCCGACTAACCACACATGCTCACATGAGTACTATCTCTAAATCCTCCCACGCACCTTTTCTAGTCGTCACTTCCAACTGATACGTTCACTAGAATTAAAACAGTTAGAACGAGGCCAGTTATAGAAAGTTCCACCACAAGAGTTTCTTTTGAACAAATACAGATTTTGCCATCCAACATAGGAGGAACAATAATTCATCACACCATTCATTTATGCAAGACCATCGTAACAATATAACACACATTTTCCAGGAGAAATACGGAATTTTAACGGAGAGACGTAAATCCTGCTTCCCTTAATATCTCTTGAATAATAAAACTACTAAAAGAAGTGAAACCGTATGAAGAAATCTGTCCCTCGCGTTTAAAAATGAGAACGTATGTATTCAATTTTGTAGGCCCTGCTTATTCATAAATAGCATAGATTGCCGGCCCACGTAATCAGGTAATCAAAAAATTTAATGTAGACTCTTGCAGACATTTCCTAGTCAAAAGACATTTAAAAAAAAAAAATAACCAGGTGTTTGTTCCCCGAACACTTCTGCTTTGCCGGTTACTCCCATGTGTGTATATGAATGTAATATTATATACGCATATATATATATGTATGTATGTGAATGTGTACATGTGTGTATATATGCATACATTTGCACTACCCTAACTCCCTTGAAACGCTTTATCGTGCACATGCACCTTGGGTATCCAAATCTTCCCCATTATTAAAAAAAAAACTTTATCTTTTATTTTTCATTTCTTTTGTGTGTGTGTGTGTGTACATGTACATATATATATATATATATATATATATATATATATATATAAGTAGGTTGTTGTTTGCTTGAAGCATTGTTGAAGAAAATTATAAGGTAAAATTAAAAGCCAAGAACAATGCGAGATTTTTTTTTTTTATATATAGAGTAAAATTAAATGCAAACAAAAGAAATAAAGTTCTTTTTTTGTTGTTTGTTTTTTCTTTTTCACACAAATTTTAACTCTAAACAACAGTAATTTTTTTTTCTGTTGTATTCAATGGTGATATAAATCTCAATATATTTCAGACTTATTAGTCCATTTTCAAGAGAAGACAGCGGAAGAGTGTTCAACATTGGAAAAGTAGCCGCAGAGTTTGCCACGTGATACCGCGAAATATAGAACAAAAAAGTCTGAAATATATTGAGATTTATATCACCATTGAATACAACAGAAAAAAAAATTACTGTTGTTTAGAGTTAAAATTTGTGTGAAAAAGAAAAAACAAACAACAAAAAAAAGAACGTTATTTCTTTTGTTTGCATTTAATTTTACTCTATATATAAAAAAAAAATCTCGCATTGTTCTTGGCTTTTAATTTTACCTTATAATATATATATATATATATATATATATATATATATATACATATTTCTTTTTTCACGAGACCCCTTATCCTTCACCCCTTAACTCTATTTCATTTTATATTGACCTCCCATTTGTCTGTACCCCTTTCTTTTATTCACCTCCTAGTAATTATTATTATTATTATTATTATTATTATTATTATTATTATTATTATTATTATTATTATTAATAATAATAATAATAATAGTAGTTGTATTACTAGTATTGTTATTATTATTATTGCTATTATAATTATTATTATTGTTTTATTTTTACTATTATTATTATTGTTATTATTATTATTATTATTAATAGTAGTAGTATTACTAGTATTGTTATTATTATTATTGCTATTATCATTATTATTATTGTTTTATTTTTACTATTATTATTATTATTAATATTATTATTATTATTATTATTATTATTATTATTATCGCCGTCATTGCTATGATAAACGTTACTATCATCATCATCGTTATTACCATCATCATTGGTATTACTTTTATCATTGCTATTGGTATTATTTTTATTAATATTATTATTATTATTATTATTATTATTATTATTATTATTACCATATCATTTTTATTCGTATTATTACCATTAGTATAAGTAATAAATGTCCTCTTACTCTTCCCCCACGCTAATTATCTGTATCCAAATCCTTTTTCATCTAGTTAAACACACCCAAAGACATTGCCATCCTATCATCCTACCGCTCCCTTATAACCACCCTCCCTATATCATAACAAAAGATAATTATATATATTACCAAATAGTACCTAACATATACCTAGCTCTGACAATCAATACCATAGCCTTGCAACTACCCCTCCCAAAATTATACGCAATTTTATAGTTGCTGTTTACCGTATCGGTTGAACCTGTCAAAATACCACGCCATAGATAATAGACACCTAATAAACCGTTAAAATAGAATTACCACGCAGCCAAAATATATGGCCAATTTTACCCTAAAACATACACCCCTTAAATTTAAAAATACACTCAAACTATGATAACGAACATATAAACTTTTTTTACATCATACTATATATAAAAAGCTTCTCCTTTATTAAGAATTCAATAAAGCTTTCCCCACCATTATATAATTTCACTTAGTCTTTTTCGCGCCTAATGAAGCCTACGCTAGACGCCGCATCTCAACCATGCTGGCGTCTTCTCTACTTTTCTGAGGAGAAGCATTAGACTTCGAAATGCCTTGCCATAAAGAGTCCCATTGGTCCCCCAAATAATTGCTTGTATTCCCTTATTCAATAAATGAACCAATCTATATCCAGCAATATATAGTTTTGTGACTTCATTTCATATTTTTGTTGTTCTATATGTATATATTTATATATGAATCATTAACTACCAAATATATATATATATATATGTATACATATATATATATATATTATAGGTATATATATATATATATTATATATATATATGTATATATACATATATAGATAGAGAGAGAGAGAGAGAGGAATAAAGAGGAATAAACCGTATTATGTGTTCATCAACGTTTCGTCTTAATTTCGAGACTTCCTCTCGATAAAAGTCTCGGAATAAAGACGAAACGTTGATGAACACATAATACGGTTTGTTCCTTTTTTATTTCTCTGTTTTGTCGGAATACTAGTTCCATTATTTTCATCATATATATATATATATATATATATATATATATATATATATATATATATATAGATATAGATATATATATAGATAGATATAGATATAGATATGGATATAGATATAGATATAGATTCATTTGGGTTCGATTTTCAGGAGCGTCAGGAATTGTAACAACAACACTGATTATTGCGTAAGCAGGAAGCACTATATTATGCAATTATAATTATCTAACGGATCAAAATATACAGGATAACACTGGGGATTAGTGAAGATGACAGTCAACTAGCATTTATAATTGTTCAATGTATTCTCCAAAAATCGGAGTTTAGTCGTCGCTATTCTACAGGCAATTGTTTGGTGCCTCTTAGGAACTAACTTAACAAATAGATCAATAGGTTGCTTCGTGACTGAGTTCGAATCTCATGACCATCAGGAATTTTCCTCCCTACATTTCTGATTACGTAAGCATGCAACACTAGTGTATGTATGTATAAAGAATAATGATTATTGAATTACGAAAATATTTGGTGCATATATATATATATATATATATACATCTATATAGATGCATCTATATAGATGCATATGTGTGCATATATATACATATAGATGCATATGTGGGCATATATATATATGTGTATATATATATTATTTACGTATATATGTATACCTTTTTTATACCTGATATGGATGTTCTCATGCGGGCTGACGTACCTCGTATCGAGAAGTTGATTATGCGCAACCAGATGAGGTGGGCTGGACATCTGACGAGGATGGACGACGATAGATTGCCAAAGAGCCTGTTCTATGATGAAATTATACAAGGAAAGCGTCCACAACACAAACCGAGTAAACGATTTAAGGATAACATCAAAGATAATCTTAAAGCTCTTGGTATTGACGTGTTCAGTGGGAAAAGTGCTTCCAATGATCGTAAAAAGTGGGGCTCCTTAGTCTATCATGGCTGTGATAGTTTTGAGGAGAAAAAATATGAGCATGCAAAAATGAAGCGTTATATCCGGAAGAAAAATCTGTCAGATATATCAGATCTGTCAAAGGATTTCCTGCAGAACCACACCTGTGATTTATGCGGTAAAATGACTTTATCTGGAGCTGGCCTAGCTCGCCACAAGCGTTCACATGGAGATCGATCTTTCTTTGATGGAGAAAACATTGCAGGGCACAGATGTTCAGTTTGCTCTGTGGTCTGTAAATCGAGTGGGGTCCTGAAGCGTCATATGAGCGTCCACAGTAGAGCAGCACCAGTTGGCATCCCTCAATCCCAGCTTAATGTGACCTTTACAACAGCTGTGTAAGAGCAGGGCTGGTCTGGAGAGCCATCTTCGTTCGCACAGAAAATAGGAATTGATGCATCTTGATCACATCTCCACATGTATATATGTATGTGTGTATAAGTGTATATATGTGTATACAATTAAAAAAAAGATATTTCAAAAATACATGAAAATGAAGGAGTAAGCAACAATAAAGGAGGGGAAAGATGGTATTCTTCTGTCAAGAAGTGACAATCACCATATATATATATATATATATATATATATATATATATATATATATATATATATATATATATATATATATACACGAGCAAACGGTTAATAAAACATGTTAAAAACACACTGAAATGAGTTAAAAACATATTCAATTTGTAAAGGAAACACTAGATAAGTGGATTATCCTTAATCCGAGGAGTTTCGAAGAAATACTTTCCTTCTCATCAGAGGGTAGGAATTAGCAATATGCGGGATCGGATTTTGCATGCAAAAGTATTTGATGAAACAACAAGTAAGTCAAAGATCTTACTTGAAAACAAAAAAGTGAAGCAGAGGGAATATGGTGACGAAAAAGGTGATTACACGTGAATGGATAGTCTGGCGGGAAATAATAATCCAGTGTCGGTAAAATCCAAATATATAACTTCAAGAAAGTTAATTCAATTTCCATTTGATAATTTTTTTATTTCATATATATATATATATATATATATATATATATATATATATATGTGTGTGTGTGTGTGTGTGTGTGTGTGTTTGTATATACATATATATATATATATATATACATATAAGTATACCTATATATACACATGTGTGTGTATGTACATGTATATGCATTTGTGTGTATAATATACACAGGTATATATAGTGATAATACATATAAATATTTATGTTAATGCATAAATACATATATACTATAATTAATCAATAAATAGAAGCGGTTATCTGTATTCTTTGAAATGATTGAAGGAACTAGGTCATAAGTTAATGGGTGGTAAAAAAAGACAACAGGCAGATGTAATATATTCAGAAACAACAACAACAAAAAAAGAAAATGTGTCTTTTCGAATAAAAAACTCCACAGAAAACTAAATATATAGTACAGAGCAAGTAATTTGCTATATAGTACTGCGAGCAGGCAGCGACATGACTTGGTCGAACGGCATTCTTGGTCGACCATTCAAAAGCCTGAAAGTTGCTGCTGATTTCCCAAATAAGATCCCATCGTTACCAGGAAAAAATAGACGCGGATGCAGGTCTCGCATGCATGTTTAGAAAAAAACAACGGTCCTATTCAAGAATCGGAAAATTGACAGCCTAATTAGTTGAGTTGATTCTTCAAGAAATAGCAGGATGCATGCATGAATTAAGCCACGTACGCTAACCGACATAAAATCTACCATTTACTGTCTTCGATTCACAGAACAAACCCGAAGAAATCGGATAAACCTGACGCAGAGGTCATTTGATCTTTCTTGTTTAAATAAAAACGAAGATAAAACAAGTCCGGAGAGGCAATATCAATAAAAGTGATAGTTTTTTTGTTTTTTTTTTACCGGAAATCCATACTCTTTTTTATCTGACGAAAATCATAAATGCTTAAGTTCTCTAAAAACCCCAGTACGACACAAATATATAAAATATTCTCCATTGTTATGCGTATACGCTAATTTTAATTCTATTTTTGTCGTTTCTGTTAATCGAAAGTAATTCACTAAATATATAATCTCGCTTTTCAGGAAAATGTTATTAAGTAGATGTTGCTAATTTAAACATTTATAGAATACTAGTAAAGGCCCCCGATGTCGCCTCCTCGTAAAATACGCTTAATTATGATATTTTAATTTACGTCGATTTCGTATTTATTATTATAGAGTAAATTGTTTTATATTATATTGTACCCGATAGGCTTAAAAAAAACGATTTAATTATCATCATATAGAATCGAAACCGAAAACATATTTTCATGATTAAAACCATGTCTATACATTAAGCAAAGACTGAAGTTGAGTTGTACTACTTTAATTGGTGTGGGGAAAAGAGTGTGAGGTATATTAAATATCAGCTTGTTCCTATGATAGCACTGTGTAAGATAAACAAGTTGCAAGCAAGATTGAACGGCCCACCGAGTTTTATACTTATTTGATATGAATGTTATCTTCTAATCTAAAAATGAAATGCATGTTATAATAAGAATAGTTCGCAACGGCATTAAATCTGTGTTTGTCTTTAACGATTGAATTGAACAATCTTCTACAAAAACGAAATATTAAGCATTTTTTTTGCATGATTATTATTGTACCCATTTTTATGTTTATTATAAATATATATTGTGATAGAGCTACTCTATAATTATGAACATATTTTTCGATAAAATCGAAAGATTTTGATTTGGAATGAACGCACGGCGTTAGTATGTGATCTCTTTCTGAATCTGATAACTATGATTTGAAGGTTAATTGATTGTTAATTGATTCATTCCGTATGAATTAAATACTTTTATTGTTGGATCTCATTTCCCAGATATCCTTCTGGTTGGGAATCTTTTCTAGAAAGATATCGAGCTCTTCCAAAAGGAACTACGTTAATATTGCCAACATATTAAGTGAAAGTAATTCGATAGAACCGATTGAACGAGAATTCACTCAGCTCAGATTTTAACTTAATGTTCCTCACTGTCCATTCTAGTATCCGTATTTAAATATATTTTCATCAATGAAATGAATCAAATAGATAAAGTTTTCGATTAAAACTATATAAAAAACTATGTAAAAATATTATTTTTTTATTAAGTAACAATGAAAATACTGGTCAAAAATCAGTAAAATTAATTTTACGAACGGAATGCTTTCTAACCAGTATTATATTTCTTAGGAAAGAGTAAAACACTTCAAAACGCATTACATTTGCTTGATTTTAAGGAATGCTTAAACACCTTTAATACAACTTTACAAATAAGAATCTTGTTCAATCTGTGTGTAGTCTATATCCTTCAAATTTCGTGTAGATAAAAAATATTTTTCAAGTGCTCATATAATTCATGCTCGATATATACAGAACTTGGAGGTACGAGGTTCCTTCAATCAGTATAGGTTTTATTGCAAAACTCCTTCCGGACGAATAAAATTAACAACAAAATACGAGTACCATATTTAAAAATGTGTTTTGGATATGATCAGATGTACAGCATTTTTCTATTTCATTACATCAAAAATATAGTTTACAATATTGAACTGCTATCTTATTTCCTTTGCTTCATACATCGAGACTAATTCTTACAATAAAGACGAAACGTTGCAGAGCTTGTGTTTTTATTTCTTTATTTCCTCGGAATACTATTCGGATTGTTCTCACTATATATATATATATATATATATATATATATATATATATATATATATATATATATATATTTATAAAGGTGAATGTCTCTGTGTGTGGGTCTCATCACGAATAGGTTGAGTATTAAAAGAAAAACTCATTATATATAACGGTAGAATATGTGTCGAGACACAGGAATGGGTATGTTTGATCTGGCAGCACGGTGGATTATTAAAATTGGGGGGTCTTCGTTCGCGCCTGTTCTACAAAGTATGGAAATAAAAAAAATTAAAAATTAAAAAAAAAAACGTTTGCAAGTGGTTTTGATACAGATGTACATAATAATACTTTTATAAGTATGGTTAACTTAAATAGGGATGGTATAATAAATTTATGGGGTCACGCCTGGCCTCGATAGAATGGAAATAGGCACACATTTTAATAAAGACTTTTCATATCTATCTGCGTTAGTATAATTTGATAATTATGTTTCAGTTTGAAGAAATATGGTATAATAAAATTATGGGGTGTTCGCTCGCACCGGATCTCCATAGAATGGAAGTATGTCACAAAGTTTTACCAAGTTTTTTTAATATAGATCCACAGCATATTGTGATAAGTGTTTCAGTGTGAACAGGTATGGTATACTAAATTATGGAGTTTATCTATTTTATTTTTACTTTCATCATATTTTGCTTTGGTTTTGCTACTACCAAATTCAACCCACATTTACAACCCTTCCTTTTCATTACCTATCGTACTTTCATAAATCAGAGCCCATTTTCTGTAGGGTGTTTTACAACCCAGTCAAGGACGGGCACTTTTGCTAGTATATATATATATATATATACATATATATATATATATATATATATATATATATATATATATATATATATATATATATATACGCAGGTTGTAATAAGAAAGTCCGCACTTTAAAAAAAATGCAAATTTAAACTAAATTTTATGTAACTGTTTACACAAAGATACCTTATTTGATTTGCTTTTTATTCTTCTATAATGTTACCTATTCATATTTGACTGTTAATTGAAACATTCCAGTGTTAATGTCAATTACAAATATAACTTCAGGATTGAAACTGAGGATTAAATCCAGCCGAGGGAAAAGCGTGTAGGAAACGATGGCTAATCCTATCGGATGCTTTGGACTGATCTAAATTGATAAGCGCGGCTTCTGTGTCGACTTTTTCTATGATCAAACGTATTATGTGCAAGTTATCTTGAATCGTCCGGCCCTAAACAAAAAAGATCTGTTCAGGCTAAAATCTTTAATTCTGTATTTAACGTCGTTAAGGGCTCTGTTCGAATGAGCACACGCTCCTGTAGTCGTCAACGTCTATTCTGGTGGTGTCGCCAGATTTTAGTAAGTACGCTGCCATATATTCCCAAAAAACTACGCCCGGCACTTTAAAATACACTCAGTGGCCCTCTGTCCTTCGATGTATTTCATCCATAGGGAATAATCATCTGTCATAATCTCATTTTTCAATAAGTTGATACAGCGCTCTTCTGTTTTAAATAGCGCAGACTAAGTGGTGTATCCTATTGCTATTCTTACTCTTTGGCGCTATTAACATTGTAAGTTATCAGCTTCGTAACTTTTAAGATCTCCAGCTAGGATATAGCTGGAAATGTCTCCTCAATTATTAAATCATTTCTCTCTGCTAGGTTCATCAAAGTAATCAGAGACTCTGAGTATAAATACTGGAGTCCCTCAGGAGTTCATCTTAAGTCCAACTCTTTTCCTGATCTACATTAATGATCTTACAATTCACATCCTAACATAATTCGGAGACAGTTATGCTAGCGACACTACAATATTTAGTTGCATATAAAAACCGTAAACCACCAAGTTCTCTGTGATCTTCCCTCCTCTTGAGCATGTAGTACAATAGGGAGAGGAGATGGCTGGTAACTTTTAATGCATCTAAAATCAAGCTTCTATCTCTATTCTATATCAAACTTCTATCTTTCTATCTACACTCTGATGCTAATCTGGCATCGGTGAAACAAATGAGTCTCATCTTGGGGAGGCTTTATGTTTTGACAAGCTTCTGGCTTTGACCTTTACTGCTGACATTAAATGGAACACGTATATCAAATCCATTGTCAAGGTCGTTAGGAAAATGGCGCGATACTTCTGCCGCTCCAGTAGATATCATACTCGTGATACAATTCTCTACCTATATAAAACCCAGGTACGGCTAACGATAGAGTACTGTTACCAAATCTGGGCAGGAGCTGCTAGGACCAGATTATCTTGCCTTGACAGAGTTCTAAGTGCACTTCTTAACTTAATGACGGTTGCTATTTTCTCTTCCCTGTAATCTCTTTACCACAGAAGAGACGTTGCGAGCCTGTTTCTGCATTTTTGTTATTTTCATGGAAAGTGCAGAGCTATGCCTCCCTCGCCAAACTTTCACGAAAAACACTCGTTTAGCCTACACCATTATCAATAATTCCCCGACTCTTTATCTGAATCTTAATGTAGATTTCGATGGACAAGACTTCTTTCTTAGAACTTCAAGCATGTGGAAATCTCTTCCGATTGCCGACTATCCAGCTGACTACAATCTGTTTGTCTTCAAGCCCAACGTAAAAAAGTTCTTTATGAACCGTCCCCCTAAGTAATCTAATTAATAAAATTCCCACTACTAATGTTTACTACGCTATAATATCATTTATTAATGCATACACATTAACCATTATCCTCGAATGCCCCCGGGCCTTGATAAGGGATTGTTCCTGTGTAAAAAAATGAGTTTTATTTTCGATTTTCTGTCTATTACAAAGAGATATTGTTCTCTAAGCAGATTCTTTCAACCTTGACTGTTTTAGGATTATACCGGTATCCGTTGCATAGTTCATGCATTTTTAGCTTCTGCAATAAAATTGTGGCGTTAATTTTTATTGGTTGTTGATCCTTTCAAGTAGGATTTTCATTTTTATCTTTCACATTATCCTTCGGCAAACTGCTGGCAGTCGCCATGGTTCGGGATACGCGGAGGAAATAAAACTGCTTCACTCAACAAGACAGTGGGTAAAGAAGAAAAAGATAACCAATTTTACAGTAGGAAATAACACAAATATAACAGGAATGATAACAAAAAGAGGGGCAATGGAACAAAGTCGGACAACGTTGAGATATTCTATTTATAAACGATAGTGATGGAAACCGACGATTAAAATTAATTCACCTTCTGCTACCAACCAATCAGAAGGAGAAATGCTCCATAAAAAGTAATTATTTTCAGCATTCCAGCACATAAGTTGTGCGTGTCAACACGAAAGGTATATTTTGACTTTTTGGCTGCAAATTTATAAAGTAAAAAAACTGCACAGACCAGCTTCTCACTGAGAATTCATCTTCGCCATGACTTGCATGGAATAACTACCCATCGGAAACTATTCTGGAATTAAACATGGCCTCCGATTCAAAAACAAAGTTTGTCGCGATAGAGACAGACCCAATGAATCAGCAAAAGAAGAAACAAAATGTAAAAATGAGAGAAGTCATCTGAAATTTATGTATTAAAAAAGAAATGGGAAATATATTAAAAAGTGGCTAATTTAATTCATATAAAAGCAAGACCGAGTGCTAAACATTTGTATAAATGCTATAAATCTGCACAGAAACAAAAATAACCTGCCAAAAAACGTACGAGTTTGCTTCCTAGATTTATACAATCATAATTTATTGAGGTTTCCCTTTTGTTCGGTTTTTCTCTATTTTATTATCTTTTCCGGCCGTCTTAATCTACATCATAAATATTCTCATTCTATTCTTATTGTTAGACTTAATTTCGGCTTCGCTCCCCCCCCCGTTTCCTAATAAAAATCCATAACGGTTTTTTTTCTAAAATTTTGTTTATTAAATCACCACGTGCAACAATATATAGTTTACACGTATGCAGGCACGTGTGTCGAAGATACAATTTTCATAAATCTGATAATAGAAACTGAAGAACTAAGAGAAATGCTATGTCATGAAGAGGGGTGGCAATTCAACAGATATACACACTGAAAGCCACGTTGAGAGCTGAAATAAAATTGATTTACATAGAAAACTAGGCACCTTATTTTTTTCTTTACCTTAAACATAATGGGCACAACGAGGGATATTATGTTAAACCTTTGTATACAATAGCAAATACAGTTTATCCGGTGAGCGTAAACATAATGCAATTAAATCCTTCTTAAGTAATAGAAAAATCCATGTCGTCCTCGACGGTCGTAGATCTAACCAATATTATATAAATGCGGAATTATGTCAGGGGTCTATCCCTGTATCTTAATTAGTCCTGCTGTTGATAAATGGCCTCCCTGATAAAATTGTTTCGGGGGTGGGTATATTTGCTGATGACACCACTCTATAACAGGCACGAGGGGAAAACAAATGAACACATATCTAAGGAAATTGCAGAAACACTAAAGGATGACCTACAAGCTGTAGTGGAATAGGGATAAAAATGGATGGTCACAGTCAATGCTGCCAAGAGTAAGCGTGTTTCCTTCAATCATTATAAGTAACCTTTTCTACCACGAATAACAATTGCCAGAAACGCATTATTGGAAAGTACGTCCTTTAAACTCCTCGCCCTTACGTGTATAGGGAACATGAACTGGAATTAATGCATTTAGATCATTGGCAAGGCTGCTCCGAAGAAGGTGGGCTCTCTCTACAGTAATAGAAAACTACTTACGCCTGAAAATATCCTCTAAGGCTACCATTTGCCCATGTATGGAGTACTCTTGTAACATTTAGGATGGTGCATCTACGACTTGTCTCTCACCACTGAACAAGGTTCAAAAGAGAGTCGGCAACCTGAAAAGTCCTGAGCTTTCATTTAGGCTTCAGCCTCTGTGATATTGACGAAATATTGCATCCCTCTGCCTGTTCTACAAGTAATTTTATGGTGAATGTTCTGGCGGACCAGAAGCACTTGTACTGCCTCGACGTGAATAACCCCGACAAACCCGACAAGCATCTAAATCCCACCCCCTTCACAGTAGAGATCGCTAAGTGTTAGAAAGCCTTCTACTCCAGTTCTTTCTTCAGAACTGCTAGACTCTGGAGCTCCCTTCCGGGATTCTGCTTTCCCAACTGTACTCACATGCAGAAGTTCAGGTGTAATGTGAACATGCATCTTCCCAGTCACTTCCTTTCATAATGTCCTTACAACTTATGTGATAGTAGCCCCTATTTCAAAGTGCCACTGCGCCTTGTTTGGGGAGAGAATTGAATGTAATAAAAAATACATGGAATTGAAATTAATCGGCCCAGAATTAGCGATGGTTATATTATTTCTGATCTAAAACAAGCGAACCGAAATATACTATAATACAATTTAGCTCAACGCACAAACGAACTATTGCAACTTCTGAGCACTATAGTCGAATAGCATTTAATATTGCAGTTATAAATTGGAAGTATCCAAACAATTCTTGTTGAAAGCTAATTTAAACGTTAAAATAACAGGAGACCAGATGCAGTTAGCCATGCGTATATATTCTTTGACTTTTATGCTTCGTTAAGCCCCATTTAAGTCGGCGTCCTCAGAAATCAAAGAAGCTTTCCTTAGCAAATACTTGATTTTTTTAATGATAAATATGCATTCGAATAATCTATTAAATGTTTTCTTTTTCCAGTCAGACGTTCAGTTCGTAATGAAGTTTCGAACATTTATTTTACTGCTTGCTATAGTTTTGTAGTTGAGTGCCATTTTAGTTCTAGAAGAAAATTAGTGGTCTAAACATTATTAAGATAAATCGAGAAAATCTTTGAATTGTAAAATTGGAAATGGCTGCGAAGGTAACATAGTCCTTGATGAGGCTTATTGCAACCATAATGGCACTGTAGATTAATTGGCTCATCAACGAGAACTCGATGGTTAACGGCCCTTCCAATAACGCAAACTAATTTGCGAAGGTTACCGAGAATGGTAGTTGGTAAAGGAAATATGAGGAGAATTCCTACCACTAAGACTTCAGGGGGCATGTTGTTCTCAAACAGAAACCTTTGTTTTTAACCAGTGAGAAAACTCTTAGTGAGTTAATTATAGTAGCAGTAGAAATAGTAGTAGGAACAGTAATTATAATAATAATAAAAGTAGTTGTAGTAGTAATAATAACATTAATAATAATATTAACAATAGTAGTAGTAGTAGTGGTGGTGGTGGTATTAAAAACAATACAAATATTAAAAACTAATAGTTGTTCTTGTTGTCCTTCTTGTTGATACCACCACCACCGCCACCACCTTCGCCATTTCTTGTTTCTAATCCAGGGGTTAACTAATCTCACTAAGAATCTGGTGTTCTTGTTCTTCTTTTCATTTTCGGTCGATTTTTTTTCAAAAAATATTATTTTGAATGTCAAACTGTTCCGAACGATTGTTTATTTCTGACGTTCCCAACGAAAATAGGGAACCTTTATGTGTTCCCATGATTTTCCTCTCGTATATAACTTTCAAAAATAGAGTTCCTGGTATCTGTCCATTACTGATTATTTTTCTTAAGTAACCAGCGCATTTTTTTAAGGTAGTTGTTGTAACCCTGTCCCTTTGTTTTAATTTGCGGTTAACAGTTTAAAACATTACCTTATATGTTGTGGTTTCTAATTTCCGAATAATTACTTAAACGTATTTGTTGTATATACGTACTGTACATCTCCTACGTCGCCGCCATCTGAAGCTTATCTTGTTTTGATAAATCATATTAAATAACAAATTGTAATCTTAATCGACATATTTTTTTTAATATCAGCGGATTACCATAGCTGATTATTTTCAAACAAAAAACATATTGTTATAAAATACTTAATATTTTAGAATTTGAATAATTAAACTGACAATTGCTTTCTTAGGGAGACGCTGAATAGCATATAGATAAAGTAAGTACTGCAAATACATCAGAGCTTTGTAATAATAAAGACAGTCATGATATTTGTGCCTCATATATATATATGGTACTATCGCTTCCCCGGGGAATATTACTTGATTGGGAAACATTCTGGGAATGCAACCTGCTCCCCGGGGGAAATAAACGATATCCACGGATAAGCATATGGAAACATAAACACATACGCGTTGAGATGTTGGTAGCTATTTTTGCTTATGTCGTGGACTATTTTTAAGAGTCAGTCTTTCGTGTAAAATCAACATTTATTACACTAACTCTCCCGAAAACGGTCTCACGAAGATACAAAGGTGGCCAGTCATTAGGGAGTGTAAAGAGAAGTTGGATGTGAGTGGATATCAGTCATTCTATTAAGATCACTTCTTCACCCTGGTGGCTTTTCGGTTGGAATTTTCCTTTTTCTTCATGGCCGCCTCGTTCTTCAGTGAAGGCATTTATGGCTGACAAAAAAAAAAAAAACAACACGCGACATATATGTAATATATATTGTATAATCTTAACTATTTATTTTACAAAAATATATATGGCAATACAATATACACATTATAATTATTTTTTTTACAATAAAACCTAGGTAATAGGCTTTTCAAAACTAACTAACCGACCCTAGCTAGTGTTGAGGGAGGGGTTGCTCCCCCGATTTACGGAGAGACAGAAATATGTGTGCTCACCTCATGACGGTCCGAGCAGAAATAGATCGATCTAGAAAGGGAATTCTGGGAATGCATTTCTTTGTATATCTACGCATATTGCCAAATCACAACTCATGTTGCAGAGTGAGTTAGAAACTGTGACATTGATATATATATATATATATATATATATATATATATATATATATATATATAAAAGTGAACGTGTCTGTCTGTCTGTGTGTCTGTGTGTCTGTGTGTCTGGGTACATTTCCCTACGCAATAACTCTGTCAATTTTTAGTCTATAGACTCGAAATTTGAAATACCGGGTACTGAGATTTGGGAAAATCGATGTGACGGGTGTCAGCCAGAAATTTGGCTGTTAAGGGGTCAAATTTCAACGATTTGACCTTTAAGAACTCTACCAAACTCCTCCGACAATTTTGGATCTAGACACTTGAAATTTTAGATTTAGGTTCCTTGAACCTGGATCTAACTTAATAAAGTGATTTGAGCCTGAAACACCAAATTTTAAAGGGTCATAATAGGAGTCAAATTTTTTTAAAAATTAACCATTTTTTTTGTTTTTTTTTGCTTTTTTTGCACAGCATACACCTCCAAACACCCGAGCAACGCTGGGCACCCCTGCTAGTATATATATATAAATATATATATATATATATATATATATATATATATATATATATATATATATACTCACATAAAGCAAGTAATTATTTTACGTGTTTTGAGTGATAGATTAGCAGGGGTGTAACCAGAACATGATTTTTGTTACCGACACGTAATATCCATCATCACAACATACTAATGTATTTTAACATTCCGGACCAGAAATGTGTAAAATACTTTTAGTATTTCATGTGGAATTATGAAGGATATTCTTTGAACATATTTAAGTTTGCATAAATAATTTAGAGTAATAGTATAACCATACAAACATTTAGCATATAACAATAATAATTTTAAAGGCATATTGTTATGTTGCAATCCTATCAGTGATTTCTACATGAGAATATGCAGCAAAATATACATTATATACACACATATCTCTCTTTCTTCAATATATGTGCGTGTGTGTTTGTGTGATGTGTGTGTTTATTCGGGCATATAAGTAGATAGAAGGTATAAAGTAGAGTAACACACGTAGGAATCACATTAGAGAAGAGGTCTTTATTTTTCAATATAAACTTATTCAATATGTACATGCTTAATACTGGGAATAAATATTTATCAGAAGAATATGAGATGGAAATTGATCCTATGAATAAATGTCATAATTGATCCAGTTTGAGATGCATATGTATTTAAATATAACCATTTAATGTTCACGCTGTCGTACGGATGTAGTAACTGCGCAATATATATATATATATATATATATATATATATATATATATATACATATATATATACTAGACTACCCATGACCCGTTGGGTCAGTATATATTAACTATGGAATTAATGTATGAGTGTGACACTTTTGACGTACAGAAAAAAGTTTTTGTGACATAACAGAAACATTTCTATGAAAGTATATTAAAATGAAAAAAAGAATATATATAGATTTATATGAGTCGTTCTGTTTATAATTGTTTATTCTTGAAAAAAAAACTTACAACAATTAAATTATAAGTAGTTTGTCATACTTATAGGTAAATGGGCACTGGTCAGATACCATAATACTTAAAGTTAAATTCAAATTCTGAAATATCTTTTAATTTAAACGTGAAAACAATTGGGTCGCTGAAAACGTACACAGTAAAACAGTATTTTGTAAAATAGTAGATTTATTTGTAAGAAAATTGCGTTCAAATAACTTAAACGTAATATGGAAATGAACGATGTAAAGAAAACTGCAGAAAGTATTAACAATTTTTTATTGGATAATTTAAAACGCAAAAAAAAAATTAGGCCGCTGAAAACGTACACAGTAAAAAAATACGTTGTCAACAGGTCAAAGTTGATTTATTTGTGAGAAAATTGCGACAGTATAGTTGTAATACAGAATAGTTGTATAACATCCCCTACGGGGTCAGTATGTTATATTAGCTATTGAATTAATGTATGAGCATGACACTTGTGACGTAAAGAAAATAGTTTTTTTTTTGTGAGACAACAGAAACATTTCTATGAAAGTATATTAAAATGAAAAAAAGAATATATATATATTTCTATGAGTCATTCTATTTATAATTGTTTGTTTTTGAAAGAAAAAACTTACAGCCATTTTTATCAGCCACTTGTGGTCTTGTAACTTTGCGTTTAGGCATGATACACACATATTTCATTAATATACATATAAGTTATACGCAACAATTGTCTGAAATCCAAAGGATGATTTGTTTATCATATTGAAAGCTTGAATAGAACGATGATTACTTGTTGGAAAAAATGTAATTAACGAATGAATACCCCGGATAGAGCAGTTATTAGCTATTAGGTGTAAGATAAGATGCTGTTTTTTCCTAAATATAAGACTTGAATAAGCTTGCCTCGATCATAATACTTTTCAATAGAGCTAGCATCATCACGCTAACATAACAGTTCTCGTTAGACAACAAAAGAAATTATGAACAGTGCTAGTATCTAGATTTGAAGCACAGTACGTACTGCGTCGGGACAGAGAAATGTAAATATGACTAAAAAAAAAAAACAACAACACTGAAACCATGCGTTTATGAGTAACAATTTAATAGTTAATATTTTCTGAATTAATGTATTTTTTACTAAAGCAATCCCCTGTTTATATATCACTAAGAAGTGTTTTATTATTTTATTATTGTAAATTATGTTGTTGTTGTTATTATTAATGTTATTATTAATATCATCATTATTAGTAGTAGTAGTAGGAGTTGTAGTAGTAGTAGTATTATGTTTGTTATTGGTGTTTACATTGCGATTATTATTAACATTCTAATGATTATTAACAGTATTATTATTATTATTATTATTATTATTATAAAATTTAATAGTATTATTATTTGAATTTTAATGTTCATTATTATTTTTATTATATTTATTATAATTATCATTAAAATATTAATATAAATATTATAATTAATAATAACATTATCATTATTAGTCTTATTAATATACTTTTACAAACATTCTTATTACTTAGCAGTACCCGTTAAACGGCGTTGCTCGGTTGAAGTGTGGTCACCTTTGAAAAAGTTTTAGTTGTTTTTGTTGTTGTTGTTGTTGTTGTTGTTGTTACTGATGCTACGGCTGCCCTAACCCTAACCTCCTCCTGTTCTTAACGGCTATCGCAATTGACTCATGCTAAATCTGTATGTTAAAACAGGCTATCGGAACGGCTGGAGAGAGGTGAAAAAATATTGAAAAATAAAAAAAAGAACATTGATTTCGCCGTCGAAGCTGGAGTAATCGTACGTCTCTTAATTTATTAAGAAGCTGAAGTTTATGTAAGAACGAAAACATGGAAATGGAATTAAATTCTTTCGTTTCATTTCCTCATTTATTTTTTATTAATAACTTTAATACTTTGTTTAAATTATTTCACTTATCACTGTAATGAAAAATAACAATAAACCCCAAAATCAAATAAAGGAAAACACCCCCAAAGCAAATGGCTTAGGTAGATGCTTTATATGTTTGTATGTCAATGGCCCAACGGATGTTGTGATTCTGGTTTTCAAGTACTCTTTTATTCTAATGATTGTAACATTTGTCTTTGCGTTCGAGTTGAAGTCGTTTCCATTATTTCGAGTGTACATCCCTCCCCACTTGGTCGTGTGTGTTCTTGTTCTCATTCTGATCAAGATTACTGCATTTACTTACTATATAGTTTACAGTTTCGTCTGTTTGTCCACAGAGTCTGAATTTGCGGTTGTCTTGTGTTTTTGTCCATGTTTACTTTGATGTGGTAGGCGTTAATCGAGTTATATTGTGCTGCAGTTATTATTTTCTCCGTTTACGTGTCCTTTTCTGCATCCATGAACAAGCGTTTCTGTTATTCTAATGTTCTGTTATTCTCATAAATCTTCCGTGTAGTTGTTTCTCCTCCCATTTTTCTTTTCTCGTCTTATCTTTTGTTTCCCTTTTGTTTATTTTTTCTTTGCACTCAAAAAGCGGTAGTGTGGCTTGTGAAGTCTCTTCTCGGTTATTTCATTATTCTTCCTACTTATTTGGTGTTATGCCATTTTAGGGTGACACACACATATATTGGGATCCAATTATAGTTTCAGTTTTCATAATTTTCTGTGATATTCGTTTGAGTTTCACAGCTGTTACATTTTCGTTATATCTTATTTGTGCCTGTGGCTCATATGTGTTTGCCCCTGTATTCAAGGGTTTCCTTAATATTTATGCCGTTTTCACTATATTTATACGTTGTATCTTCTCAGCCACCATTCTTATTGCAATCTATCCTATTCTTTTTCAAAATTGTGCGGTATTGTTCCGAATGCTCTTACTATTAATGGGTTTATACTTTCTTTTTTAATCCTCCATATCAGTTTGTGTTCTATGGCCAGTTTTATTTATCTGTTTCGCTATTACGCCTCCTTGATAATCAGTCTGTTGTCTGCTGGAGCAAAATCTCAAATCTGACAGGACTTCATTGTAGTAAAATATTATAGCATCCGGTCTTCTTGCTTGTATGGATTGATCTGTGCGTATGTCAATGTGCCATAGGATTTACGCCTTTTATGTTTAAATACTTATACTAGTTTCTACTTGTATCATTTGCTTGGGTGTTAAAGATGCAAGTGTCTGCATATTTCCCATTGTACTGTCCTTCCAACTTGATCGTGTCTATTTAATATTTTTTAGATAGTTGTCTTAATTCCATTATTATAGCGTGCATTGCTTCATCTTTCTCTTCGTCTGTGCTTTGCTTTTGTGTGATTATTTCTAGTTGCGTTATTTATGTTACGGATCCAATTTGTGTTTCTTTTTTGGGGCCATGCTCATGTGTTTTCGTTTGACATATCTTTCGAATCGTCCGTGTAGCAGTTTCTTTCGAATCTTTCTTTTGATGACCTCTAGGACATCTCTTCTGTTTATTTTTTCAGGGAATTTTACTACATTCATTATTTTTTCTGTGTTCTGTATTATGCATTTTCCTAATACAATTTTGTGTCAGTTACATAGCGTTTTTTTAAACAGGTTATCTTTCTTTGTCTTTGTTTTTCTTTTGTTGATTTTATATAGAGTTATTCAGTATTATACTGAATTGTTTATAAATATGGGGTTCCTCGTCTTCTAGTCGATAGACCTCAGTTCTTCTTTATTACAACCTTAAACTGTCTCGAGTATCTTACTAATCGAACTTTCCATGGGTTTTTTCTTTCAAAAATGTTTCTACTTAGTTTAGGTTTGAGACGTTTTCTAGTTCTTCGGAGGAATTCTTTTCCATTTTTTTCTTTCATTTCTATTTATTTGATTGTGTTCGCTTCAATACTTTCACATGTTTGTAAATGTACTATTCGCCTAGTGCCTTCATCTTCTTATGGCTTATTAGTGCAATACCTTCCGTTGCTTCCGGATTCCCCTATCTCATGATCAGCTGTTCGCACTTTTTCTATACAGAAATTATTCGGATATTCTAGCTGAAGATTCTGGTTGTTTTTGTAAGGGTCTCTTATTCCGTTTTAGTTTTTGCAAAAAAAAGCTTCAGTTCATCCATGTACTATAGGAGGTTAATTATTTTATATGTATTAGTAAACTTGTATGGGCCTTCGGATTTACTTCATATTGTAAAAGAGCACCAGTGATATGATGAACAATAGTAGTGATATAAAATAACCTAAGAGGTTATCTTTTTGTATTTGAAGCTCAGTTATGTCATTGCGCTGTCAGCTCAAGTCTCCATGCTCCCATGGAATTTTCTATTAGTAGGTTGTCGACAATTTTATTTTGCTTTCAAATTATGTATATTTCAATGAGTTGTCTTTATAATACCTTTACATTATATATCATTTTATAGAGGGGAAGGGTTAGGGTTGTTTCACTCTGTCCAATCGTTTCAATTACAACCGTTCTAAAAAAAAGTATTTTTTGTAGAAAATTGAGTACACGATGAGTAAAAAAGGAAATTCGCACAATTCTTTTTCAATTAAAGCTAGGTCGAATACCTGCTACAACAGTTTGCGATATCAGCGAAGTGTTTGACTCAGAACCCACTACTTTACGCACAACGCAATGATTGTTTCAGAACGCTTATGACAGCGACAAAGTCTTGAAGATAGTAGACATAGTGGTCGGCTATCAAATATTAAAAACTATCAATTTATTTAGGCCAATTTACGAACGACTTTTGATGAACGTGTCTCTAAATTATACATACAGAAACGAGGACTTCCAACCCTTGGTGAGGGATTGGAAAAAAACTTAATATATACGTTCCCCAGGAAGTGAACGACAACCAAAAGAAACGCCATTATTCAGTGTATTTTTCCGTCTGTTTCGCAACAAGAATGACCTATTACTCGACCGAGTTGTTACTTGCGATTAAAAGTGACTTGTTTCTGACAACTAGCGTTGCTAAGCTTAATGGTTAGACGCTCCACTACATTTCCTATAGCAAGCGTTGCACACACAAAAAAAAAACGACCGATGTCATCCATTACACATTTTGAAGTCAGTCGAAAACATAAGGGCGGCGAAGTACTTTCAACGAATGGAGGAGATGGTTAAAAAAGAATAACACGTGCCATTAGTCAGCAGAAAAGGCACAATTCTCTTGCACGACAATGCCCGAACACACGTTGCCTCACAGACCTTGCATAAGTTGAACCAATTAGGATACGAAACTCCGTCTCATCCGCGATACTTTCTAACCCTCGGGCCTACCGACTACTCCCAGATCGTACAGTTCCTGGTGGTTACTACTGAACCAGTGCTATCTTTCACGATCCACCGAAAATGATGAAAAAAACAAAACAAAAACAGTCCGATGTTCGGATTACCTTATACTGTTATGTGTGTAAAAAGGAACAAAATATTAACACAAATAAATATATTGCAGCAACAATTAAAAAGAAAACAACTTAATAAAAGTTATATGACTTATTCTCTGCACGCGATCATCACCCGTCAGAATAATCTGCTGATATGAAAGAACTGATTTTGTTAAATTTGAATATTTGCTTAACTGCATAGTACTTAACAAATAAATAGTAAAGCATTTATGTGAACATCTATTAGATAAATGAAATTTCTTCTCCCATGTATATTATTATTATTATTATTATCATTATTATTATTATTATTGTTGTTGTTGTTGTTGTTATCTGCATCATAACCAGCATCATTTCGATCCTAATTCTCCTCCTTACTTTATATATACTTATGTTTAAGCGGGAACGAATCTAAATTAATCAAATAAATTTAATAGAACATTTCTCGCATGAACGTACTTCCCAGTAATATGATACACACACACACATACACACATATATATATATATATATATATATATATATATATATATATATAATATAATGTCAACTATGCTGTCTAAAAGATTTCTGCTGTTTGGGTTTTCGCCTACACATTTGCAATTCTAATTTTAACTAAACTAATTTTAAGATATAAGTCTGCTTTTACTGTTTGATGCCAACACAAGCATAGAAGCAGTTCTATAGGTTATATGTAACTAAGTAGAAAATCAAATTTGCGATTTGGGGGCTTTTCCAAGTGTACATTTATTTACGCTCTATTGGACTTTACTTTGAACTGGATTAATTCTCGCTCTGAAATTACTTCTCCATTTGTATTATTTTTTTCTACAATGCACTTGCGCATTCGATGACTTTTAAATTCTGTCTATTAAGTTTTTTCAAAAATATGTAGTTCGTTTGTCGTATTGATCATTGAGTTAGTCATTGTGCGCGCTGGAACTTTTACTCCCTATTATAGTCTTATTAAAAATTCTGTTTCATTTAATGCTTTTTTTTTCTAGTTTTGTGATTATAAGAATTTGGTAATTTCTTTCTTTCATGTGATAAGAGGAATAGCAAGAATCGAAATCCTTCAAAGTCCGCGGAATAAGGATTTCTGAAAATTATGTTTTTGGAGTATTCTGTCAAACAATAAATGTTATTGCATTGTAAATTTAAATGTACAGTTATTATTTATTTTCATTTCCTTATAATAAGCTCTAATCTCTATTGATCTGGTATTGAGTATTTTATTTGGTTGAGATTAATATATATATATATATATGTATAGTGGAGATCGTAATTAATAAAAACTGAAGAAAGTGCTCAATACTGTTGTAGAGCTAATATGCGTTTTATTTTTTGTTACCGTATCTTTCTGTTAAGTTACATTATTGTTTTGACTACACGGCCGTTTTTTTTTTGGCCGCCTGTAGTGTCCTCAGACTTTTACAGAAATGTTCGCTATTTTGGGATGAAAGAGTGGAAGAGTGAATGAGGTCGGAGGTTGCGAGGAGGGCGGAAGAGGAAGAGAGGAAGTGAACAAGGAGGAAAGGTGGGGGGCGTTTGGTATGTCGATAATGTTTTAGTTTTGGGGTTAAGGAACTTGTGAGGGAGGGTCTGGGAAGTTCATTTCTGGTGTGGCTGAGGGCATAGGGATACATAAGGGGAAGGGGAATATGTGGGGGTGGGAGGAAGGGGGTTACTTTAAAATTCGAGTCTTGGTGTTTAAGTTTTTTAGTTTTTAGCGTCTAGTTGGTGAAGTGATTGTATGTGTACCGGTGACGTTTAAGTATATATGTGTACGTGCACATGTGTGTACCCGTGGTTGCGACCGCTAGCTGACCCTCTCCAAACAATTAACAACAAAATAAAAACTATGAATAAATAAAGCGAATAAACCCCCCGCCTCCAAACATAAGCGAACACCCAACAGCTCAAGACATACTTACCAAGAAATCTATTTTTAAAAAAATCGGCCTATCTATAACAGTAGAGCCTAATAAAAAACTATTTGTTTTTAAATTCGGCCTATCTATAACAGTAGAGCCTAATAAAAAACTAACTTTTTTTAATTCGGCCTATCAATAACAGTAGAGCCTAATAAAAACTAACTTAAAAAAAATCAGCCTATCTATATCAGTAGACTAACTGTTTTTTTTTTAATTTCGACCTATCTGTAACAGTAGAGCCTAATCAAAAGCTAACATTTTTTTTTTTAATTCGGCCTGTCTATAACAGTAGAGCCTAATAAAACACTAACCTTTTTTTTATTCGGGCTATCTATAACAGTAGAGCCTAATAAAAAAACAACTTTAAAAAACAAACAATTCGGCTTATCTATAACAGTACAGCCTAATAAAAAACTAACTCCTTAGATATTCCATTAAACCTTTATTCTGAAACTTACAGCCGTTACTATAAGCCAACCCCTACACGTTTGTATATTCACAAGATTTCCAATCACTCTAATTCAATTATTAAATTCATAATACTATCAATCTCTACTAAAATCGCTTGACTCTCAGCCGACAAAAAGACTTTCGATTCGATCAAAACTTTATGTTGTAAAATAACATTGTACATAATTAAGGATATACGGCTAAGATAAAATACAACCATAAGTTAACCGTCATTAATTAAATACAACATTTCTATAACTAAAAGAAATTCTCAGATTAGCTGTAATGGCAATAATAACGTCAAACCATCTATTCACAATCGTACTAACCATCACTAACCTAGATAATCTAGCTCTTGAAAGAGTATAAGAAAAAATATATTTTGTTTAACACCCCTTTCAGTTCTAACATAAAAAAAAACAAATATTCTCACGGAGTTTTTCAGTATTGTTAACAAATCATTTAATTACTAACATGGATACAACATTTTACTCAATAAAAACTTCATCCAGATATCGCACACAACAATGCCTTATTTTGCCCCCCCCCAAATTATAGCATCTTATAACAAGAAAATGCCCAAGGAATCTTTATGCCAAGAACCCCAAATTTAATCGCCAAAAAAGAGTAAATGCCATATTGAAGATTACAGTATAAATGATCATATGATTGGTCCTGTATTCTAATACACCCACATTTAAATTTGTTTTCTACACTACTAATCAACACTACAATTTTTTTCTAATCCACAGTAATCAGCTAGCAATGAACTTGATTATCTCTCACTACAATTATTATTGATGAATAACAGCGCTAACAATATAGTGATTTTTATTTGCTAAGCAGAAACATAGTAGTAACATTGACAACCTCAACCACAACTATATCTGTAACAAAGGATACAACTCTTTACTGTGACCATAATAACTGTAGGATCCATAACACCAGAAACAATAATCGGACCGAATCCAAAATCTACTAATACATTATATCCACTTTCCATTTGTTAAAGCTGATGATTTATAACCACATATCATTTGATAATATCAACTCAAATAGTAACTGGATAACCTTTTTAATTACGCTTAGAAAAACACATACGAGTAAGCATTACTGTATTATTTGGAGTATTTTGTGTAAATCTTAATCATATACAATATAATCAATACTAAAAGTGAGCTTATTTCGTAATGCGAACAAAATTCCAAGTTGGGTTTCAAAATCATAATTATGTAACTTTATTTTTACCATCATAAGTTGGTGATTTTTTTCTTGGCGGTTATGATAAGAATAGCAAAAATAGAATTCTTCGAAACCGCGCAAGAAATATTTAAAAAATTGTTTTGTAATACACGAACATCAAATTTAATTGTAAAAATTTATTTACAGTATTAATTCTCTTTCTTTCCCTCATATATATATATATATATATATATATATATATATATATATATATATATATATATATATATATATATATATATAATTATAATTCATAATTATACTTTATAATTTTGCATAAAATTTAATAAATCTGAATTTTCTGAATCAAATTAACCTTTACAAACATATATGAGTCTTTATTAAAAATAGCTTTAGAAAGATGAATCTTAGCCTGCACCATGTTATTTTCCCTGGTCCTACCTTCAACTATTTCTATACAAATTTCTCTTCTCTCCTCTTGGTGTTTTAATCTCCTTTCTTTCTATCTTTTACTCTTAATTTCTGTTTTCTTTTTCTCTGCTTTTCTTTCACCACCCATTTTCCTGATTTCATTTTATATCTTCATTAAAACTTTTTTTTAAAAATATCTTATTAAAAAGAAGGCGCATGTCTTAACTTCTCCACACCATGATGATTTTTCTTGAAGGTATATTTTATTCTGGAAATTTATATCCGTATTTCTGTTTTCCCAATGATTGCCAAATACATTTTGAAGATACCCATTCCGATTTTTCCCTGTCCTGCCATCTTACTCATTGGATTTATTTCGTATTCTTTTTCTCCCCTTTTCTCGTTTCTTGCTTTGTCAATCCCCTTGAATCCCTTCAAACTGTTTTAAACTGTTGAATGATATTTTTTATGAAAATATGAGAAACTCATTTCATGCAATTATGAGAAACTTCATTTTATTGTTTCGTGTGATTAATTTACCTGTAATATTTTTTGTATAATTTGCAAATTGCTTCTCTTTTACGACAATTATTGCATTTTTCGAGATCAAATCTCCAATACAAACTATTACTATTATCCCATCGATTATTGTACACAAAATAACCCTTATCCCCGAGTGGATTAAGGGCCTTGATAAGTGGTGACCCCATGTAATATATATATAAATATATACTTAAATTCAGAAGTCCAAGACTAAACAACTCCGCGGGCATGATAAAATGTGTGTATGTTTGTTACGGATCTGTTTCGTTATGTAGAAAAACACTTATTATTATTATTATTATTATTATTATTAGTAGTAGTAGTAGTAGTAGTAGTAGTAGTAGTAGTAGTAGTAGTAGTAGTATTGCACGCATTTTTTGTAACTAATCAGAGAATTTCTATTTTTTCCGAAATTATATCAACGAGAAGAGTCCCTATTCACATAATAATACCTTAATCTTTTGCTACTTCTTTGTAATGCTTGGTGACTGGTTTTGTCTGGAAAATAAATATTTAGATCTTAGAATGAAACTATACTGTTATATCTTTTGTATGAGCTGTTGTATTTAACATATGTTCAGCTTCTAAACAAAATGGATTGGTGTACACAAAGACTGAAATATAAATCTTAAAGAACACACGATACCAAAACAAAACAACACACACACACACACACACACACACGCGCACACACGCTCACACACACACACACCCATTGAATGTTGTCCGGGAATTAACACGTTGAGAAAATAAGAAAAAGAACATCAGCTCATTTTATTTTTGTTGTACAAGAATATTTCTTCTTCCTCTCGTCACCGTTTTGACGTTCCTTATT
>NC_136506.1:102282912-102290412 GCF_053919585.1 Euprymna scolopes
AGGTATCTTAAATGCAGTGATCTAACGGGGCCGGTGTGTCAACGTGAATTTTTTCGTATATAAATGTATGTGCGCTATATATAGTTTTATTTTATTTTTCGAAATACGAATAAAAAAGGGGTAAACATTTTTTAGGAATTGTAAACACATCCGAGTACTGTTACTTTTTTAAAATGTCATCTATTAAATATCAGTTAACAAATACAACGGAAACTTACTGATATCTGAATAAAATTACGTACAAATATTAAACAATAAAGGAGCACATGTATATAAACGTTGTTAGACTTTTCCGTAGGTTAACGTTAACCTTACACTATGATATGTGGGGAAGCGTTGCCAGAAAAAGTAGATAGTCCTGACGCCACTACTTTTTGCAGCAGAACTTTCTCGCTAATATAAAACGAGGTGCTGGATATGACCCAAAACTATATCCGATGGTGAGGCCCCACCTTGCGGGCCTAAGGGAGTGTGGAGCGACCCTTTAATTGCCATTGCTCCCAGGTACACTCTGACCCGGAGTGATAATGCCTGTTAATTAAATAGAATCTGACTTATATATATATATATATATATATATATATATATATATATATATACACATATATATATATATATATATATGCTCTATTAAGAATCGTTCCTCAAAATAACTAGATTCAGCATTAAATGACCTGAAAAAGGTTGATATGCCGTAAAAAAAACAACCAACCAATATAAAACGAATACAAGGGTAGATAAACCAATGTTCCTTTCCTTTAATCGATGGAGGTTACCTTCATCACCGAACTGCAATCAATTTACTATATCATGATCGTAGACAGGACGAAACAATACTAACAGGACGCTTGATTTTATAAAAGATGCTATCATGTTTCGGGTGTGGCAAAAGTGCGTATTAAGAAAATGAGTAAAACATTGCAGCTACGTATTTCAATTCACACTAAAATGATAGTTCACGGTACAATATGATAGTTTGATCAATATATTGTATAAAAGTAAATATCCTGAGACGACCGACGGACGGGGTTCTTTAAAATATTCTTAAACTAACCTAAAATTTATAAGTGTATACAAAGAGAATGTTGAAACAATGGCAATTTTTAGAATTAAGGTGTTTATTATAAGCAATATTTGTTTAGAATTAAAGAAGATAACGAAACAAATGATAGAGATACATCTCTAATGTCAACTAGTATTCCTATCTAATTAAACGACCTTAATCGTTCCTGTTCAACGTAAATTAGAAGACGACGTGTCACTCTGTATTAATTTAAGTTGTCTGTATTTTTACGGTTATATACTATTTCATATATGAAAACAAACTGACAATTGATTGAAAATTTCTGGGGCAAAACGCGATCAAGAACCAAGTTAAAATTTCGACCTATTTACTGCAAAATGTGGCGCAGTTAAGCACTTCCTAAAACGATGTTTTACTAAGAAGTCAATATAGATTCAATGAATCGTTGTTTAACGTGTATAGAAAGGGGACATCTAGAAAGCAATAAAAATCAGAGGTGTAACGGCCAAACACACACTAAAGAAAATCTATTATATCTATAAAAGTAAGAATGTGCGTCAGGACAATGCTTAACCTATATACTCAGCGAATTATTGATATACATACTTGTACTTTTAAATATAGGATATGCAGACATGTTGAAAACTTTTAAATCGGTCTTACTCCGGTAAATAGGGGTGTTAATTTGTCAAAATTGAAAAAAATAGGATCGTGGGTGCCATCGGACTTTTATTTGATAGTCAACTTTTTAATGAATCTGTCACATGACAGAATACGTATGTTAAGAATAAGTAGGTTTGAAACCATTTTTTTAAATAATGTGGCAAGCTGGCCTAAATGTTATCGTACTTGACTTGCTGTCGTTAGGTGCTGATTTAGATCTCAGCTCGTGTATTTCGTGTACTTACAAAGAGCGAAATATTTCGAAGAAACATAATACTTCCATGCACATGGCTCAGCCTACGGTTTATTACAAAATAAAAATATTATGCATTAATTAAAATATAAACTTAATGCGTATTTTATGACCGGACAACGCCGGATGGACTTCTATTTTAATACATAAAAGGAGAATAAGTTATGATGATTCACCTTTATTAGCTTCATATATATTTACCTGTTTTTTTTTTAATATTTTATATTGCAGTGTGTTCTAACATCAGTATGATCAGATGAAATTACCGTATTTCATAATATTCTGAGAATGTTGTTCTTCATAATTCATGTTTAACAATATTTCAGTCAACTGAACACTGCCCTTCTTCATGTGATTAACCGAGTCGAGATAGGATGATGAGCCTCGTACCTGTATTCTCAGTAATTAATACCTTTCACAGGTGTTATTGTCTGACCAATTGCAGAAGGTCAGATGATGAGTTGGCCGGAATGTGCTGAAGCAACAACAACTATGAAAGCGAGGATTATAGTCAGTAAATAATTTCATGAATACACAAATTACGTATCTCAAAGGATTCAAATCAAAAATAATATAAACTCTAGCATTGATACTTGATCCTTGTAATGCAAGTTCCTCATTTAAAAGATATATATTGTTTTACTGATGAAGAGACTAATTGTAGACTTAAACATGGCAGACAATTTTCCCATGCAACTAAAAGAAGGAAGTCCTCATCTTATTAATAGATCGACAGAACGATGAGAACTTGATTTCCATTTAAATAATTGAGCGTATATAAAGAAAGACGCATTGGTTCAATCCGCCTCTTTTACCATGCCAATGGTTTTGTAATAAAAATGCACAGACGACCAAAGGACAAATTCCACGAGGCCCCATAAAAAGATCATTTAACTCCTTCACTTCGCGCCAGATTTCGGAAGAAGTTGGCGTTTTTGGAAGCCTCTGTTGAATAATATCAGTGAACAAAGCGATTAAAATAGACGCTATTGCAATGAATTAGTCATGAGGTTATATTGATTTTCGCGGATTCAGAGGAACAACGCGCACATCGCATATTCAATAGTGAAAGATTCCAATTCTAGTCGTTGTCATACAGCTATCCATTATTACGTACGGTATTATTACATATATATATATATATATATATATATATATATATATATATATATATACATACATATATATGTGTGTGTGTGTGCGTGTGTGCGTGTATCTACGTATATGCTGAATGCGTAAACGAAAGGGAGCAGCACACTTACGGACATGAACGTACAACTTCTAAACGGGGATATTAGAATGAGAATTCCTGATATTTCTGGAAGGAGCTTGTGCTAATAGAGGCGCAAACATATTCGTATTCGGCAATCGACAAACAAAAGCCAACGATAGCCGCCTTTAATATATTAAAATGTGCGAGGTGAAAGCCGCTGTTCCATGCCGGTGAACCATTGCGTGTTCTTGACATATAATAATCTAAGACACACGTATAGGCAAAGGCTAAATATATGTGCAAAAGAAAAAAAATAAAACCGAACGGTGTTAAAATTTAAAATAAAGCCCGACAGATTTCCATTAAACGCGTCATTTTGTCATTACATTTTTACGGCTCCGTTAATATTCATCCACGATTATATATATATATATATATATATATATATATATATATATATATATATATATATATATATAAATGTATATATATATGTATATATATATATATATATATATATATATATATATATATTCCTATTTATGTATAAATACTAGCGTACTATGACATTGCCCGGTATTACCATACATTTAAATATGATATTTTAATCATATCGATGTTATTTGTTATCATAAACTTAATTATCTGTTATTATATTGCACCAAATATGTGTCTGTCCGTGATGACCCGGTAATAAAATATGCATAACTATGATATTTTAATTCATGCATATTTCATTTTTACTATTAAAAAAACAAAAACAATAATCTATGGATTTTTATATTGCACGCAATATATATTAGTTATACTATTATGTTCCCGGTTTGTATTTGTACAATTTGTCTAGTAATACAAGATTCAGTTTTTCTTCATAATTCTCAAGGTACTGCGTTAGCCGCTTAATTATTTCTATAATTTTATTCTTTTTAAAATAGTTCGCTGTATTCGCGTGTTATGTAGTTCATTGTTTCGTCTCGTGTCATCATAGTCTTCATAGTCGGCAATATTTTTTTTCTTGTATAGTTCAATGTTTTGTCTTGATGTCGGTTGTTCTAATTGCTGGATAAGAGATAAAGTTTATGTTCAGGTACCGTTTATATAGAATAGAAAAAATCTCCGAGGAATTTCGTGATTCATATTTTTCAAGCTTATGAATTATTATTAAGCCGTGTAGCTGTTTCTCTGTGAATGTTTTTCTTTTATCATCTTATGACTTTCACCTCTCTATTCTGTCTCGTTTGGCCTTGTGCATTATACATATTTCTGAATCCTTCTATGTCATGAACACTCTCTTTCATTTTCGCGTAGCGTCGGTCGGTGTCAACGTTTCAGTGTGGTGCACCGTAAATTATCATACGTTTCCTAAGCTTTTCGACGAGAGACCTCAGTTCTTGGTCAAACAAATAACCGGTCAGACGTATCTTACTACTGACACTGCCCATGTGTTTATACCTTTTATAATTTTTCTACTTTATAATGCTGTTTCGTGCCTTTTAATTGTTATGCTGAGTTATTCCTTTTAAATTTTCTATTTTCATTTCCTTTGCTTGGTTGTGTCTGCTTTTTGAACTACCAATCATTTTTAGCTGTAATGTCAACCTAGTGCGTCCCCATGTCCTCTGTTATGTAGTTCCTTGTCATACATTGCCTGTAGAAGACGGCTTCAGATATCCTGATGGTGTTTTTTTGTGCTTTTTGTTTTTGTAAAAAGGTCCAGATAGTCGATCTATATTTATTGTAAATTCTTTCACCTGTATTAGTGAACTTCCATTTGGCTAAGCACTTTCTTGGTATATTGTTTAGAGCATCATGGTTATAATAAACATACACGTTAAATTTTATATGAATTTAATCATGTACGAAAGTGGATTCTTACTTAAATGCGAGTTGGGAATAATTGTTCCTTTAACAAATTTGGTACCCACATATGGGGAACGGTATATATATTGTCTTTAAGATACAATTATCCAATGAGATCGGTTTCGTCGTCTACAGCTCATCAGAGAGGCTGAATCTAGCGAGATTCGAAATCAGGACCCCACGGTAATTAGCCTGAACTCTTCATCCGCTGGTTAATCTCGCCGGCTGTTTGGACACATCGCGATTTATTTAGAAAAATAGATAAGAAAATAGAAATATATTGCGATATATCTAAACAGTCGGCGAGATGTACCAGCGGATAGAGACTTCACGCTCATTCCCGTGGGGTCCCGAATTCGAATCTCGCTATATTCAGCCACCTTGATCTGTCGTAGACGACGAATCACGTGTCAGTTGATAATTATATTAAAAAAATAAATATATATAAAAATATATACAAACATATATATATATATAAGTATATATATCCGAAGTTAATATTTATATATACATATATATATATATATATGTGTGTGTGTGTGTGTGTGTGTGTGTGTGTGTGTGTGTGTGTGTGTGTGTGTGGGTGTGTGGGTGTGTCTGTGTGTTGGGAAATAATTTTACGATACGGATTTTGAAGTGGGCGTATAAAAATTTGCATTTATTCCAAGTCGCCTCTGGCGTCTTTAGTTTACGCCGGAATTTTAACGATGAAAACATCACTGGAAACATAAATACATACATGTATTTATACATGAAATTTTTTATTCTTCAAGCGTCCAAAATCTCGCGTACATTGATGTGAAAGGTGCTCATATAGAGTTAAGGATTCCGAGATGAAGAGGAAGAGACACATGCGTGCGTTTGCGGGTGTGGGTGTGTGTGTGTGTGCATATTGATGTGTGTGAGTATATTTAACGTGCCATAGATCATATGCAGGTTGTGAATTCCTCAATTTGCTCGTGGGATGGTCGACCTGTTAGTTAATTAATAAACGCTTCGACAGGAAAGCCTCGGGGTATTGCAGTAATTGCCAGCGAAGTGTTGAAGTTTTTCTTTTTGCTTTTGATGAGGATTTTAAATATTTTTATTGTGCGAAATTCTCTAGATATCTTGACCTGATTTAAGGCCATTTTTTTCTTTCTCTCTTATACACGAATCAGCAAACAGACACACAAAGAGAAAATCAATGTTATAGTTACTTTTATACACGTACACATTCTCTCACATAGCACTTTAATACGCACATTTGTTTGGCCGTACTCTAGCAGAAATGCGCTTCACTCTATTATACTAACTTAAACATCACACATGTTATATGCGTTCGACTTTTATATAAAAGGAACTTTGTGTGAGGGTATATTTGTTTCCTACAAAATCATGAAACGGCTGTTCAGATTATTATAAAATTTCACCGAAAGCATCTGGTGTGTGTGGGAGACTTTTTAATAAGCATATGTAACGGAGTGCTTCTGATAAGTCTCGAGAATAGATAGGAGAAAAATCTGATTACAGAATGAAGTCCAATTTTGGGCAAATTTAACACATTTATACAGTCTAACACCTCAAGATTATTTGAGAAATTTTACCACCGAACAAGGAAGAAAATCCTGTCGTATAAAATCAATAGTATGTTGTGTTATAAGGTACAGGGATGGCGCCGTTCGAAATGCTTTTGTTTTAGAGCACCATTGAACAATGATATTGTCCGCTCTTACATGTATCTTTGATTAAATGAATTATGTAAACTAATTTCATAAAATCAACAGTTTTATCTTTGAAAAGACCTACAGCGTGTTCAAAATCATGTTACTGTTTAGTGCGCAATTGAACAGTGATACTTGCCTTTTGCCTTTTTATTTTAAAACACTATTTTATTTACAAATTTTACTATAAAATAAACAGTAGATTATCTGCAATGCAATATAGATTAAAATATGTTGTGGATTAAATCACTGTTAGCAGGTATGTAAAGTTTTCTTTCCATACACTTCAGAATGGGGGGGGGGCTTTCTAGAGCATACCATCACTCGATTCCATTAGAAATGGGCGATAGTTCTATTATAACAAAGGTACTCGAGGGTTGAACATTTGTGGATTCTTATTCAATTCCTTACAACGTTGGGGGTTTTTTCTGCTAGTACACACCTAAATTGTTATGCGAGTTGCCTTGGTTACATAATAATTTATTCAATTGATTACATTAAGGAAATGAAATATGTATAATATGGATGAAGTATGAAAATAAAACATATTTAACAACATATGAGTAGGGGTACAAACATTATTCTTATATAAAACTAAAGTGATACAATTTGAGACAATGTAAAGTGCTATATATCTGCTTGCATCATATTTCCAATTCCACGTGTTAATGCACTCATCAAGCAAGAAAATGGAAAAAATTAGAAAGTCGTTCTATCCGATGAAAGAAATTATGTGAGAACCATGTTGTCCGTCATTTATTCATCGCTACAATAAAGTGATCTG
>NC_136506.1:102295412-102372912 GCF_053919585.1 Euprymna scolopes
ACGAACAAATGTTTTATTTAACTGTTTAAATATTTTATTTTTATCCCCACCTTGTTTTATCATCCTTATTACTAAGCTAGAAACTGGTGGTATAAAATCTGTTAATTTTAAATAACGCGAGCCATTCTCAAAAACTCGTAATGGCTCTATAAAACATGAAAACAGGACAGGTACTATCTTTATTCGGAATACGCACTATTTGAAAGGGGAAAGCGTTTCTTTTATCAAATATTTCATAAAAAAAATTCCCATCCTAAATTTTTATATCTAAATCCAGAAATGTAGCCTGTGTTCCTCTATGTTGACAATTCAATTTTAATTCGTTTGGATATATAAGATGTTTATTTTTTTTCGAATTCATCATTATCGTTTATACATATAAGGTAATCTATAAATCTCCTACACCCATGAAAGTTATATGTTTTAGACATATCAGTTTTTAATAGTGATGATATATATATATATATATATATATATATATATATATATATATATATATATATATAACCGAGTCTATGTATATATATATATATATATATATATATATATATATATTATAAGGTAAAATTAAAAGCCAAGAACAATGCGACATTTTTTTTATATATAGAGTAAAATTAAATGAAAACAAAAGAAATAAATTTCTTTTTTTGTTGTTTCTTTTTCTTTTTCACACAAATTTTAACTCTAAACAACAGTAAATTATTTTTTCTGTTGTATTCAATAGTGTTATAAATCTCAATATATTTCAGACCTATTAGTCCTTTTTCAAGAGAAGACAGCGGAAGAGTGTTCAAAATTGGAAAAGCTGCTACAGAGTTTATATATATATATATATATTTATATGTATATATATATATATATATATATATATATATATATATATATATATATATATATATATATATACTCGAGTCTATGTAAAAAACAAATTTGCCGAAAATGGTTCAGGATCAAATCCCATTGGGAGACCTATCGTTTGGAGTAATATTTTATCTCTTGTTTGAAAATAGCATTATTTATTCAGATGACTTATTAGTATTTTTTTAAAATACCATTAGAAACACTCCTTTTGCTATTTCTATTCTTACACCAGAAAGCTTTATAGTTTACAGTATCATTTAATTCTTTTATAAGTTTTTCTTGTGGAATTGTAGTATATAGCGTAAAATAATCATAAGTAGCCATAGATTTTGCTTTTATTCTGGAATTTATATTATCTAAATTTTCTTTCACTGGTTGGGAATTATTTACTACCCAAAATAGATTTATATTACTAGAGAAGTTTCTTTCAGGTGAAAATTATTTATTTGATTATTAATTAATTTAAATATTTTATATATAGCTTTACTTAAAGGTTTTGCGATGCACGTCTTATATACGGACGGATGTTTATTTAAAATAGACGTTCGGACAATTTAATTTCGGCCACCGATTCCGTAGTCAGGGGGTAGGACTGCCGACTGTCATCACGACGGTTCTAGGTTCGATCCTCGGCTTGGGAGAGGTGTTAGTCTAGCGGCACTGATGAGTTGTGAAACAACGAAACAGGTCTGTATGTCGATGACTAAAATATATTATATATATATATATATAAAGAGAGAGAGAGAGATATAGATATATATATATATATGTGTGAGTGTGTGTGTGTGTGTGTGTGTACACCGAAGCCTTGTGATTTTGACGGACCATGTCTGCGGAATTCATGTTTGACCAGTGCCGCAACATTGTAGGACTAAAATTTTAATTAAAAAAAGTATATATTAATGAAAAAAAGTTAAATTTTACTTATTTACACACACACACACACACACACACACATATATATATATATATATATATATATATATATATATATATATATATATATATATAACTTATATTTTTTTAAATATTTATGTCTCGGCAATAGAGTGAAAAGCATATCTTATTTTTATTTTATTAACATAGGAATTTTTTTTCTTTTTTCCCTTGTACACATTTTTGTGAATTATTCCATGGATTTCTTCCTTTGGAGTATTGTGGACCATCTTCCATTTACGTGATTTCCTTGGATTTTACTTGTGCAAATGGAAATTCAATAAATTTCTTGAAGTTATATATTTTGATTTGACCGTCACTGGATTATTTATCTTCCACCAGACTATCCATTCACATGTAATCACCTTTTTCTTCACCATATTCCCTCTGCTTCACTTTTTTGTTACAAGTAAGATCCTTGACTTACTTGTTGTTTCATCACGTATTTTTGCATGCGGAATCCGCTCCCGTATTTTGCAAATTCCTACCCTCTGATGAGAAGGAAATATTTCTTCGAAACTCCCCGGATTAAGCACTATCCACTTATCTAGTGTTTTCTTTTCAGATTAAATATGTTTTTTTAAAACTCATTTCAAAGTGTTTTTAACATGTTTTATTAACTGTTTGCTCGTATATATATATATATATATATATATATATATATATATGTATATATATATATATATATATATATATATATATATATATATACCTTGTGATTTTGACCAACAATGTATGCGGAATACATTTATGTCCAGTGCTGCAACATTGTAAATGTGATTACATTAATAAAAATGTAATTTGATCTACTCATATATGGTACTCTCAATAACCGGGTTGAATCTAAAAGTTATCGCTTTGGCATATCATACAAATAAAACTAGGTATGATATTATGACATTATGGAAAAAGAAAAAAAAACATTTATGATCCCATTTCAGGAGGAGGGCTTTAAGAAATGTTAGAGCTGATTTAGGAATAAAACAAAATACACCATGCTTATACAGAATGACGACCGTTACCTTCCTCTAAAATGTCAAATATTTATACATATGTTTTTGAAATCTTATATATATATATATATATATATATATATATATATATATATATATATATATATATATATATGTGTGTGTGTGTGTGTCTGTGTGTGCGTGTGTATTCAAATAAAAGACACAAAGGTATTTCTGCTAACCATTATATATTCTGTTTTAATCCTTAAGCACCCCCCACAGACTTCCAGGAAGAGTAACCTAAAAAGAAAAGGAGGAAACGTTAGAAAATTTCCTAAAGGCTACACATTTGTTCAATTTTTCATGTATATATATATATATATATATATATATATATATATATATATATATATATATATATATATATTCTAATTTGTTTTTACATTTTTTTACTAAAATGCGTTATTTTTATTTTTTTCTATTTTTATCGTAATTTTTTTATGACGGACATATTTTTTCACAGGGAGATCTTTCATTATATATGATTATTTATTATTTTGATACTTCTTTTTACTGCATAATTTGACTTGAGGCATGTTCAAAATATTAAATTATTTTATAAAAATTGACTATCAAAGTGTGAAATATATTCTTTGACGACAATGTTTCATGTATAAATTATTATCGCCAATAATATTATTTTAGATTTTGACGCGAACATTTCCTAATTTTAATCAAAACTTAATGCTTCAGGAATCGATAACTTGAAATATTTCGATACCTTTGAAGACATATCCCTTAATCTCTCATGAATTTTTCATAATCTTTGACTTTAAATAAATAATTCAAAAAGTGTTATACGTAGAGTTGTCAACGCTGTGATTTAATATATGTAAATATGATGATACATATATACATATATATTTATATGTATATATATGTACATATATGTATATATATGTATATATGTACATATATGTATATATATGTATATGTATATATATGTATATATACATGTATATATACATATATATGCATATATATACATATATATATACATATATATATATATACACACACATATATATATATGTATATATATATATATATATATATATATATATATATATATATATATATATATATATATATATATAAAGCTTTGAAGCAACCCTGGCCGTAAGGATGGGCATCAGTGAACGAATTTTTCATTTAAAATTACCGAGGAAAGGCTATTATCTAATAAATAATATATAAATAAATAAAAATAAATTAAATTATTCTTCCTTTAGTATGAAAGTTTTGTTTTTTTTAACTTACTCTGTTTTCTTGTACAATTTAAAAAGTAATTTCGGTTTATAATGTTCGGAAAGATAAGTTTTGAAATTAATAATGATACTAAGAAGAAATAATAATCTGTTTTGTTCACGTTCATACCTGAGCGAAAATTACACTCTGAAGGATAATAGACTATGTTTTATTGATAGAAACATTACAGGCTATATAAACAATATATATATATATATATATATATATATATATATATATGTATTTAAATTAAAATAAACCTAGAAAAAGGTAATTATATATCTATATATTTTTAATCAAATTTATTATGTAAATTCAAAAATATATATATTTTTTCTACTCATTTCTATCTCTAACCTATACCAATTTCCTTATTAATTTTCTTATAAATTTTATATCCAAACCTTTTACTTCAATTTTTCAGATTCATCTGCCTTACTTTTAATGCTAGGTTTATTTTTGGTGTCTTTTCAATTCAATAGAAATCCTCCTAAATTTGCTGATGAGGAGACCGTGCTTACCAAAAAAACTATGTATAATTATTCTACGTGACTTCATGTATACCACAAATAAAAAGCACGGATTTCCGAAACGATCGTACAGATAATTGACTTTGTTGTTGTTCCTTCTTATGAAACTGATTTTTAATTTAATTAAATTTTGATTTTTAAATTTTAAAAATTTTAAAACTTTTAAATTATAAATCACATTACTTAATATTGAATTAGCTCTAGGACATTTAACTATCGAGCTTATTATATATCTAAATTACAACGAGCATTTCCTGTATTTTAATTAAACTAGTAATTTCACTATTACATTAAAATACACTTAGCTCTTTAGACTATTATTCTAATCTCCTTTAAATTTATATATATATATGTATATATATGTATATATATATATATACGTATATATATACAACTACTTCATTTACTCACATAAAATAAATCTACGAAAGTATAGATGTATGCTTAACATTAAGGTATTTACTTCAAAAGTGCTCAATACGTAGGTAGAGCTATTTAGTAATTTATAAAATATATATGCCTATTAAGCTACATTGAATATTCGGCGTTTCATCCACTCTAGGATTCATCAGGCTTATGCGCGAATTCTGTGGTTGTTTATCGTTTTTATATGGTCCTATTCTATTTAGGATTTATTTAGCCAATCAGCTTTCTAGTATCTACCGCGCCCCTTCCTATCAGCCAATGGGCACGCATTTTATCGAACAATCATCTGTTTTAAAACTAGGTTAGTTGTTAAAGGCAGACATTTTTTTTTAGTTTATATATAAATATACATATGTGTGCATACATATATGCACACATATATATATACATATATATATAGACATACATATACGTGTGATCGTTTATGTATATGCATGTTTATTTAATTTATTTATTTGTTTGTTTTCTATTGTTTTTGTTAGTTTTGAAACTATTTTGGATCGCTATCCTAGAGTAAATTTTATTTTGTGAACACAGTTATTTGCTATTTCTCTTCTACAGTTTAATAGAGTGTGGGGTTCTTTAAAGTACAAGATCGCAAATTTTTCAAGAAGGCATTATTTACATGGGCCGTCTAAAATCACCTGGTTTAAAAATATAGAAAACAAAGATAAATGTACGTTTATACAGTTTGACATCATAGACATTTATCCCTTGATATCCGAAGAACTTTTTAATATTGCCCTAGAATTTGCCGAGGCATACACTGATATATCCTCGGAAGAACTCAACATCATTAAAAAATGTAGAAAATCAGTTCTAATAAATAACAATAACCAATGATTAAAAACTAAAATGAAAAAGTCGTTTGATTTGGCGATGGATGCCAGGGATTCTGCAGAAGCATCAGCCATTGTGGGATTATTACTTCTATATACCCTCACAAACATATTCGATATTAGGATATCGGCCTATATAGAGATGAAGTACTAGCTATAATATAAAAATCCAACAAAGTCAAGGCCGAAAACTTTAAGAAAATCATACACAAGGGAATTAAAAAATTAAGCAAACTGATCAGCTAACATAAAAATAAACAAACTCCTGGGCGTCACGTTAAACTTAGATAAAAACACATATAAACCATACTTCAAAGATAACGCTACTCCTATTTACGCAAACCCTAAGTCCAATCACCCACCATCAATTATAAAACACATTCCTAACTTGATCGTAAGTAGACTCAGTAATAACTCATACGATGAAAATGCATTTAACAGGTCAACCAATATCTACGAAACAGCCCTAAAAAATAGTGGATACAAAAATATCGATATCAAATATAAGCAACAAAACACCAACAACTATAATAAAATTAAAAATAGAAGAAAAAAACTATAATTTTGTATACGACTCCATACAATCACATGTTAAAAACAAAGCTTGGCAAGAAATTTCTAGATATTATTGAAAAACACTTTCCCACAACCAACCCCTTACACAAAATCTTAAATAAAAATACCTTAAAGTTATCCGACAGTTTTTGCGAAAATTTATAGATGATAATTAAAGCACATAATAACAAAATACTTAATAAAAACAATGTAAACAACAAAAAAATAAACAAAATAAAGTAGACACCATGACAAAAATAAAACTAACACTAGCAGAAATAATAATGATACTACTAATAATAATAATAATAGTAGTAGTAGTAGTAATAATAATAATAATAATAATAATAATAATAATAATAATAATAATAATAATAATAATAATAATAATAACAAACCAACCCTGGACAAGAACGACCATATTATAAATAAATATACAAATAACGAACAAGATAAATGAAACTGTAGACACCGCACAATTTGCCCAGTTCAAAATAAATGTCTAACAAAAAGCGTAGTTTATCCGACAACAAAATTTGCGAAAGAAAACCCGAATAACAACAAATATTACGTAGGCATGGCTTCTCTAGATTTCAAAACCCGATACTATGACCACTAAAGTACATTCAACCATAAAAAAACACCGCGTAAAAACAAAATTAGCGAATAAATACTGGGAACTCAAAGAAAGCGGACATTCGCCGGTAGTCGAATGGAAAATAATAAGACAAGCAACCACGTGTAGACATTAATACAACCCATGAAAATTATACCTTCATGAAAAATTTGCTATCCTGTACGTTAAAGAACCCCAAAATCTATTAAACTGTAGGAGAAAAATAGCAAATAACTTTGTTCACAAAATCAAATTTACTCTAGGATAGCGATACAAAATAGTTTTAAAACTAACAAAAACAATAGAAAACAAAAAAATAAATAAATTAAATAAACATTAATATGCATACACGATCACACATATATGTATGTATATATATGTGCATAGATGTGCATATATGTATGTATGCACACATATGTAAATTTATATATAAACTAACAAAAAACAAAAAAAGAAAAGAAAATGTATGCCTTAAACCACTAACCTAGTTGTAAAACATACCTTTGTTCGATAAAATGCATGCCCATTGGCTGATAGGAAGGGGCGCGGTAGATACTAGAAAGCTGACTGACTAACTAAATCCTCAATAGTAGAGGACCATATAAAAACGATAAACAACCACAGAATTCGCGCATACGCCTGAGGAATCCTATTGTGGATGAAACGCCGAATATTCAGTGTAGCTTAATAGCCATATATATTATATAAATTACTATATATATATATATATATATATATATATATATATATATATATATTATTTTGTGTACAAGAAGTTGTTAGATGAGGTAAATCATTGGTACCGTCGGTTTAAAGCCGGATAATTAAGACAGTTTTTGATACCCATATCAAGCTCTCTTCAGCCAATACTCATCTCGGATATATATATATATATATATATATATATATATATATATATATATATATATATATATATATATATATATATATATTACATTTTCACCCCAAACAAGGCAAATTGCCACTTTGGTGTAAGGGGCTACTATCAGGGGCAACATCTACTTGGGTACTATGTAGGGAGTTTGGCAGCAATATGTCGGTTCACGTTGCACTTGAACTTCTGCACGCCAGTACTGTTGGGAAAGCAGGGACATGGAATGGAATCCCAAAATCTAGCGGTTCTGGGGAAGAAACTATTGGAGTAGAAAGATCTTTTACATCTAGGGATCTCTACAGTGTGGGGTGGGATTAGCAGCCTGTCGGGTTTGTTGGGGGGGGTGCTCACATCGTGGGGGACACACGTGATTGCAGTTCGTCAGAGCATTCACCACTAAAATAGTTGTAGAACAGGCAAAGGGATCCAACATTTCGTCGATGGGACAGAGGCTTAATCTTAGATGCCATTTCAGGGTCTATCAGGTTTGCAACTCTCTTTTGAACCTTGTCAAAGTGCGAGAGCCTAGTAGCATATGCACCAGCTCAAATGTGACAACAATACTCCATACATTGGCGAATGGTGACTTTATAAAGGTACAGGATACTTTCGGGTGTTAGTTGCTGTCTAGCACATAGAGTTTCCCAAATCTCAGTACCCTGTATATCAAATTTCGAAACTGTAGACTATAAATTGGCAGAGTAATTGCGTAGGGAAATGTACACGCACAGAGAGACACACAGAGAGACAGATGCACATACACGTTAACTTATATATATATATATATATATATATATATATATATATATATATATATATATATATATATATACTAGCATTTCAGCCCGGCGTTGCCCGAGTGTTTGGGGGTGTATGCTAAGCAAAGACACAAAAAACGGTCAATTTTTTTACATTTGACCCCTTTTATGACACCTTAAGGTCTCTTGTTTTAGAATCAAATCTAGTAATTAAGTTATATCCATGTCCAAAGAACCTATATCGAAAATATCAAGTGTTTAGACCCAAAATTGGCGGAGGAGTTTGGTAGAGTTCTTAAAGGTCAAATCGTTGAATTTTTATCCCTTAACAGCCAAATTTCTGGCTGAAAACTAATCGCAAACATTTTCCCAAATCTCAGTACCCTCTATATCAAATTTTGAGCCTGTAGACCAAAAATTGACGAAGTTATTGCGTAGGGAAATGTACACAGACAAACACACATACACACAGACGCGTTCACTTTTATAGATATACTAGCATTCCAGCCCGGCGTTGTCCGTGCGTTTGGAGGTGTATGCGTCGCATTATGACCCCTTAACATTTATTGTTTGTGGCTCAAGTTATTTATTTAGATCCATGTCCAAGGAACCTATATATAAAATTTCAAGTTTTTAGACCAAAATTGTCGGAGGAGTGTGGTAGAGTTCTCAAAGATCAAATCGTTGAACTCTGACCTTTGGACTCTGACCAGATAAATTTCTAGCCGAAAGCCGATCACATCGATTTTCCCATATCTCAGTACCCTGTATGTCTGTAGACTAAAATTAACAGTTATTGTGTAAGGAAATCTACACTGACAGGCACACAGACAGAGACACAGACACCTTCACTTTTATATATATATATATATATATATATATATATATACATATATATGGAGGGAGAGAGCGTGAGAGCGAGAGAGAGACATACCCCGGGACACGGTGCCCCATAGATACGTTTTTTTTAGGTTACGATTTGGTATACGATGTATTTTGGACCTTGCTTACGGTATTTGCCCCGCCTGTCGGTATTAATTATAATGGTTTTGATTATCTACAGGTGCATTATATACTGTATTGTTTTTTTAATTTAATTTTCATCCGAAAGATGGCACAGTCCACATTGAAGTGGGGGGTTACTATCAGGGATATTATGAAAGGGAGATTAGCAGTAAGGTGTCTGTTCACATTACACTTGGAGTTCTGCATGCCAGCAGAGTTGGGAAAGCAGGATCCCGTACAGTTGGGAAAGCAGAATCCAAGATTGGAGTTCCAAAGTCTAACAGTTCTGGGGAAGAAACTATTGGAGTAGAAGGCTTTCTTACACTTGAGAACCTATACTCTGTAGAAGTGGGGGTTATCTGCTTGTCGGGTTTGTCGGGGATGTTTCCGTCGAGCCGGTGTAAGTGTTTGTAGTTCGGCAGAGCATTCACCATTAAAACACTTGTAAAACAGGAATAGGAACGCAACATTTCGTCGATGGGACAGAGGCTGCTGCTAAGATGACAGTTCTAGACCTATCATGTTAGATGACAGTTCAGGTTGGAGATTTCCTTCAGGAGCCATAGACTAGTAGTATTAGTAGTAGTAAAGTCGGTAGTACTTGGTGACCAGTAGTCTGAGATGTCGGAAATTTTTCTGTCTCTCTCTGTCCTTGTGGCCATGAGGTAAATGTTTTGTCGGGGCTGACGCTATCCGCCTGATAGTCAGGGACCCGAACCTTGGATTAACTACTAAGGAGGCTGTCCTATCAGCAGGCGCAAAGTACTTGGGCTGCTGTATTGCCATTGGGTGAGTGGATCTGGACCATGAAGTAGTCTCTGGTGGGGCCTCTCGATACCATACTAGTGGGTAATTGTTACGGCTTTACCTTTTCGTGTGCTACAAAAAAAATCCTGACTTTTTCTCTCTTACTTTCCCTTTCTGTACTGCTCTAACCAAGTATGCCGAGCTATTTCACAAATCCCAAAACCTCAACATGAAATATCTCCAGAATAAAAACTCGATTAAACCTAGAACCCCATCTTCCAACGTAGACCACTACTACCAGGTCTCCTTCTCTAACATCAGGGGTCTACGTTCCAACCTTCCAAAGGTTGAAACCCAATTACAGGAGACGAAACCGGACATCTTATTTCTAAGTGAAACCTGAATAGGGCCGACCACTTCCCTAGATGAGTTCATAATTAACGGATACTCTAATTTAACAGCTAAATCTGACACCCAAGATCGCCATGGGCATGGAATATGTGCCTACATTAATGGTGGCTTCCGATGTGGCAGGGATATCTCTAGAGAAGATCCTAATTTACCCTATATGTTCTTCAGGGTTGCACTTGCTAACACCACTGCATTTATATTTGCCCTCTATAGGCCCCATAGCAGCGGAGTTACTATCTTTAAGAGCATATCTGAGAAAATAGACCACATACTGTCTTCTACATCACTCGGCTAACATCCACATTTGTGGTGACTTCAACGTCCATAACGTGGAATGGCTGACCCATTCAAATAAGACAGACGATGAGGGGAGGTTTTGTCATGATTTTGCCATTGCTTATGACCTCACTTAGATTTTTCGCGAGCCCACCTGTGTACCCGATACACCCGGTCAATATGCAAGTCTCTTAGACCTTTTTCTCTCAACTTCCCCTGAGCTATGTTCATGTTCCGTTCATTCTCCTCTAGGCTCCTCCGACCACTCCGTCGTATCAGTTAAGATAAAAACGAAATGTAATAAGCCCCCAGACGTACCCCCCCAACGTACTGTATACCGATACTCTATAGCTGACTGGGATAGCTTCCGTACATTCATATCTGATTTACCTCTGCACTCAATGTTTAAAAAGGAAGTGTCCTCTATAGTATCAGATCTGACCGAATGGTTAATTGTTGTCATAGACCAATTCATACCATTTAAAAATTCCAACAAAACCTAACAGCCAGCCATGGTTCTCCCCAGAATGTGCTGCTGCTATCGCGCACAGAAATAACTTTTTCCATAGCTACCAACGTAATAGATGCACTGAGACTAAGGCTGCTTTCAGAACTGCCAGCACCCACTGTAAAAGATCAATAAAAAAATGCAAGAGAGCTATATGCCCAGTCTGTTTAATCCAAAGTAGCTGATCAGCGGCTTGGTTCCCACCAGTTTTGGCAAATAAAAAAAAGGATCCTGAACAGACATGTGCGTTCTATCCCAACTATTATCAATTGACCAGAGGTCATCTCGTCAGCGTCAGACTAGGCCAAACTATTTGCAAAGAACTTTGCAGCTAATTCTACCCTATGCGACGAAGGCCATCAACTCCCCATATTTCCTCCTATAACACAGAACAAGCTACGTAACATACAAATATCCGTGCATGAGATCGCCAAGCTAATCAAGAACCAAGATTCCAGTAAAGCAACTGGCCCTGATGGCATCCCAATTATAGTGTTAAAAAAGCTTCAACCAGAACTTGCTCCCATATTTACGAAACTATTTAAGCGCTGCCTTAAGGAGAAGTGCTTTCCGACTCCTGGAATACCTCATCAGTTTGCCATGTATTTAGGAATTCAGGTGATAAGTCATCTCCCTCTCAGTACAGACCAATAAGTCTCCTGTGTGTTATGAGTAAGTTACTGGAATCCATATTAAATAGAGAAATAGTCAACCACCTCAGCAGAAATAACCTTCTTAGTGACACACAATATGGTTTCCGCTCTGCAAGATCTACCGCAGATGTGCTGACGGTTATATCCCACAGGATTAGTGAATCTCTTGACAAAGGCTTCCTTTCTAGGGCAATTGTTCTTGACATATCAAAGGCCTTCGACAAGGTATGGCATAAGGGTCTACTTCACAAGATTTCCAGCTACGGTATAACTGGAAATGTTTTCTCAATCATTAAATCATTTCTCTCCGATAGGCTCATAAGAGTAGTGGTAGATGGACAAAAATCGAAGGTCTGCAATATAAATGCTGGAGTCCCTCAAGGGTCAATCCTAGGCCCAACTCTCTTCCTGATCTACATAAATGACCTCTCTAAACACATACTTAAATCATTCGTTGACACCTATGCTGATGACGCGACCATCTACGGCAAAACATCAAAGGCTGTAAAGGACCAAGTTCTCTCTGATTATCTCTCCTCTGCTCTCGAGCGCGTGGTTCAGTGGGGGAAGACGTGGCTGGTTACCTTTAATTCACCTAATACCAAACTCCAATCCTTACCTCATCAACGCTCTGATCCTCATCTGGCATCAATTGTGATGGATGGCTCTCGTCTGGGTGAGGCCCCGTGTTTTGACAAACTTCTGGGTTTGACCTTTACTCCTGATCTGAAATGGAACACGTACATCAAGTATGTTGCCAAGGTCGCTGGAAAGATGGTGGGATCCCTCTACCGCTCCAGAAGATATCTCACTACTGATGCAATTCTCTATCTATATAAAAGCCAAGTACGTCCAAGGATGGAATACTGTTGCCATATCTGGGCAGGAGCTGCTAAAAACAGCGTATCATGCTTTGACAGAGTACAAAATAGACTTCGTGGCTTAGTGGGGGATGGCCTTTTCTCTACCCTGCAACCTCTCTCCCACATAAGAAACGTTGCGAGCCTATCCTTGTTGTATCGTTATTTCCATGGCAAGTGCTCGTCTGAAGTCTAATCTCTGGTCCCCCCTCGCCAATCTTTCACGAAAAACACCCGTCTAGCTGAATCCACTGTGAAAAATTTCCACCACTCTATATATGTGCCTTAATCAAAACGCGGATTCCATGAGCAAAGCTTCTTTCTTAGAACTGCACGCCTGTGGAACTCTGTTCCGTATGCCTGCTTCCCACCGGATTACAACTTGGATGTCTTCAAGTCCAATGTTAACAAATTCCTAATAAACCGCCCCCTTAAGTAAACACTTCATCAAATCTCCCCACTAATGTAATGTACTTGCAATAACCCTCATCCCTGAGTGGCTCCCGGGCCTTGAAAAGTGGTGATCACTGTGTAAAAAGAAAAAAAAGATGCACCAGCTCAGATGTGACAACAGTACTCCGTACATGGACGAATGGTGGTCTTATAGAGGCACAGGATACCTTCAGATGTAAGTAGTTTCTAGCACGGTAGATAGACCTTATCTTCTTCGCAGCAGCCTTGAGAATGCTCTTAAGGTATCTGTTAGGCCGAGTTTTGTTAAGGAAGTTTTTTCAGATAATGTGTTTTTGGTCATTGCTATTGGCGAAAGCTTAATATTTGTTTATAATTATTGAAGGAAAAAAGTTTATCTTTGCAGCATTGAATGTAAGCCTCTATTTTTCTCCCCATTCCAATACACATTTGAGATATTTCTCTAGTGTTTCTTCCATTTTGTAAGTTTATTGTTTTTTCCAAAACACCTGACAAGTGTTAGCCTTCTCAGTTCCCGTGCAAACAACATCTATGACTGTTTATAGTGAGGAAATTGTTTACTTACCATTATTTACTACACGGTTTGTATATTTTCCAAAAATCACAGTTTCCTAATTTCTGTCCTTGGATGCGTGTTCTGGATGTTTCCATATATTTTCACTAAGGTGTAGCTATTACTCTCTTACAATTACTTCTATCTTCTATAAAATTCTGTATGTTTGAACTGGATTTATATCGGTTAAATCTGCGGTGCACGTGATGCATTTGAGCAATGGTAGCTGCACAAGTTGGGAGCATGTGCTTCTATTGCAGTTTTGAACCATTCGGTTGTCCTGTTTGTTCACTCTTCAGCTGGAAAAGAAAATATATTTTCCCCTGGGGCATCTCTAATCAGGTCCCTGATGGCTTCCCAATAAGCCTTTTTACAATACATATGTTGTTTTGAGCAGTGGCTATTCAGTTATATTACAGATTTTTAATATCGTATCCTCTGATTCCACTGCATATTTCATCTTGAAAGCTTCTTTAAATCTTTTCAAATTCTATACGAATAATATGTCTTTAATTATAAAATTATTGTCATTAAGCTAAATTGATTTGTTGCATTGCTGAATCGTTTACATGAACAAACATTAGTCCCAGTATTCTTAAACGGACTATAGGTTGTTTACCATGAGCAAGTATTTCACGGATGAAAAATTTTTAAAAATGAAGTAAATCACAGCGCCCCAGCAGTGTATATCAAACACCATCTCCCTCATGAAAAAAGTTTTTGATAATATATTTCGTTTGTTCCCTTCCAAATAAATTATGCCTCGCTAGAAACATTCTATAAAATATGCAAGATAAACTTTTTATTGACACTCTTCACTTGAATTGAGCACAGAATATTGTTTTTAATTTCACTCCAAATGATTGAATGTTTCATTGATTTAATTATATCTTTGATTCATAATTACGGTTTTCCTATTAATTTGAGTATCAGAGGAGTTAATTAATAGAAGGCAGCTGACATTATCAGTGAATATTTCAATCTAGAAAACATTTTTGACTTTCCTCCGAGGAGTTACACTTCTTTAGATAATTATTTGCCATCCATTATGATGCGGAATATATAAAATACCAATAAAGCTGACTTTCGTAAACACAAACACACACATATATACAGGGTGACCCCCAAAATACAAAAGCTCAATCGAACCCATCCAGAACATATGCTGTTAAACGGAGAAAAAATGGCCAAATACCCTAGTGGTTTGATGTGATGTCTCGAATATAATAAACTAGTTATGACCAAGGTGTCATTTCATTCGAACAAAACACTAAGAAACGGGGCCTAAGTAGAGTTGGGACCCGTTTTCCTTGGTCAACCTTTATACTAAACTACCCGTGACCCGTTGGGGCAGTATGTTATATTAACAATGGAATTAATATATGAGCATGAAACTTGTAGCATAAAGAAACAAGATTCTTTGTGACATAACGGAAACATTTCGGTGAAAGTATATTAAATTGAAAAAGAATATAGATAGATCTCTACGAGTCGTTCTGTTCAGAATTGTTTATTCTTTTAAATAAAACCTTACAGCGATTGAATTGTAAGCGGTTTGCCATACTTATAGGTAAATGTGCACTGAACAGGTGCATAATACTTAAAGTTAAATTCAAATTTGGATATAACTTTTTTAAATGAACTTGTTAGTTGAAAGTACAGAATAGTTAAAAACACTCTCCCCATGTTAAGATTGGCATTTTAAATAGAAAATGAAAATAAAATGTAACTTTTTTATCATTTATCTTAAACAAAAATTCATGACCATTGGGTCAAATATTTAATAATAAGGTAATATAAAATAATTAAGACAATGCGGAAATAAACGATATAAAAAAAGCAGAAAGTATTAACATTTGTTCATTTGGATAATTTAAACGCGAAAAAAAAACAATTGGCACGATCATGACGATTTTATTTACGCTAATATGGGTTTATGTTTAAGCACTCATGCGCAACCGGAAGTCGTATACCGGATGTATGGTTACGACATCCGTTACAAGGTCATTTGCGTTTTATAATTATATATATATATATATATATATGTTATGCATATAGCTATATATATATATATATATATATATATATATATATATAATATTATTTACATAGACAAATATTACACTCACCAGGATAAAAAGGGAAATAAAATGAAAAGGTAAGAAAAACGAAAACGGAAAGGAAAATGAAAGAACAAACAAACGCAAAAAGGAAAAAAGGATCAGTATAATTACATTTTAATTTTACATTTCTCCCAGAGACGTGATGTTGCTAGTTTCAGTATTTTCAACAAATACGATTATAGCATGTGTTTCCTATTTATCTGTTCCCTGATTTCTATGTTCCAGTCTATTTGAGTAGATTTATTAGCGCTTTTTATCAATTCATCTTTCATCATGAGAATGCTCGACCTCATGCAGAGCTAATAAACAAAATAACATATTTAAAGCTACACATTCTCCCGACTTAGCTCCATCAGATATTCGCTTAATTCAAATATTAAAAAAAAAAAAACATTTATCTTCTCTTATGTTAATTTCACAATTAAAAGTTAGTTCGATTCATATTTCACATGAAACTTTTTAAAATACGAAATATTCATGTTATAAGTTATTTCACAGACGGAATTATTGTTGCATAATTCGAATCGCCAGGGAGTGACGTTAAACAATACAGTTCTCCAGAAAACATGACGGAGGACACGTGCTAGGTCCTTTGACGGCAAACAAATAAATCAGTCAAAAGTCTATACAAGGCCAAGGAGATGACCTCAAAGCGATCAAATTTTAAGACGCAAACTATTGGTCAGCGAGTGACCACATTCCTGCGAAACAATGCAGATCGGAATGTCGTCGTAATCTGAGCCAAATATAAAAATTATGCAAAGGAGAAGAGACAGAAAGTAGCAACGGCGACACAAGGGCTGCTAGCACTCTTTTACCACCAGCAGCGCCAACATCGTAACGCACTTAATTAGATTTGTCAATCTTTCAGGGAACAGTAAGCTTTTATTTACAAAAAATAAAGACATATTTCTTTATAACCAGGTAAATGTTTTTCTATTTTTACCAACGTTATTAAATGCAAGTATTGTTTGTTGTTTTTTTTTGCTGTTTTTGTTTATTTGTTTTTTGGTTACTACATAGACATACCCATTTGACGATTCGGCGAAAAAATATGTTCAAGAGACCAAATATCGTCATTGTGCTGAAAAAAGTCCTTACTAAGTGTTTTTTTTTAATTTTCATAACTAAAATTTTATATAAATACAACCTTATGCACCGATCTGATATAGCTACCTCAAATGTAACCATGTGTCAATTGACTGAGGTGTTCTAAAAATAACATACAAGACGACAAGCATTATCTTAGTAAATATTTCATTTTTAATACTTGATTCCATGACAGGTGTTGCATTGAGATTTTATCTGTCCCCACACACAACGCATCTACAATTACACTTATTTTACCTATAACAAAAGTTAATAGTTTCCTTCCCTGTATCTTAGTGGGCGAAAGTAAAGCTGCATGCCATGAGTAACGTTTTTTTTTCTCATAAACATGCCTGTCTGATAAACGACCGCTTGCATGCTATCTATAGCATGCCCGTTTTCAAACGTTATATAAAAATACTGCTTGTTACACCGTCCTCTTAAAAAAATCAAATTCTTCCGAAGTTCCACGTTTACCAACTATCACAGTGTTGTCTGACAGTCTGTTGAATACTCATTAACGGTTATTGTTTAGTGAGCCTTTGACCTTGATCAGCGCTTACCACCGGTTTAAAAAATTACAAACTTACTAAGTGCTGCATTATTACTTTTCAATATTTTATAATTGTTTTACATGAATACATCCTACATTTTTTTTAAATCTCTATTTTCAATTGATTTGCAGAGAGATCCAACGTTGCAACGGATTCAATGTGGATATCACTGGCATTCCACACTTCCAATACTTTAGGTGTCATCGAAATCGGTGAAATTATCGATCTGATTTTACTCAAATCGTTTTATTGTCTCTTCTAGTCTAAGACCAACCGCGATGCACCGGGAGAAAGCTTTATCTGCTTCCCCACAGTGAATTAGTCCAATAAACGTGATACTCAACATGGCATTGTAGAGAATAATCTGTTAATTTCATAGAATTATCTTTATATAATGGGGGTCTTTTCACTGATTAAAACTCGAATCAAATTTGTTTCTTCTGTTTGTGAAACTTTCGTACAAAACCTCGGATCCGTGTTACACAGTGTAATCTCTGTTACACTAACATCCGTGGCACAATGCAATCCATGTTACAATGTAACACCTACGTTAAATAAGAACACATGCATGTACGCAAATAACATTGCAGAGAATTTTCAAAATTTCGGCCCAACCGTCTCTGAATGCGTTTAAAACAAACTGACAGACACGCACACAAAATTTCTTCTTTATATATAAGTAGAGATAGGGATATTCTGACGTCAACGTAGACATTAATAGCGCATGAGGGTAAATGTGTTGCATAACGAAGGCATCAAAACAAGTTCCGAAAGAATGCTGTCTAAATGGATTGCCAGAGATAAAACAGTATTTTTTCTTTTCTTTATTGACTTCTCTTTCTTTGTTTGATTCCCGAACATAATTTAATTACGACCGACATGCAAAGGTCAAAACACAATGGCCGTCTAGGTGACCTTAAAAATCACTATAGAAATAGTATAAGATCTGAAAAAAATTGATTGATTTACAAGCAAAAAAGAATTCATTAATGCGACATTATTTATCTTAGTTAAAAGAGGAATTCGAAAAAGCAGAAACAGCTTTTAATATGCAAAACCTTTGAAAAGAAAAAAGCAATGATCTACGGCATCCTTTATAATGAACTTCACTCATTTAATTTCTGTTGACAAATAAAAAAACACGATCGAAAATCTATGGATTCTTTTAATTTAATAACTAGTTAAATATCTTCTGTGTAATTCATTCCAACGATGGAATCTGATGCTAATTTAATTAACGCTCGAAAATGTCAGTCATAAAACTTCGCAATTTACTTTTATGTTTTGAAAGGAAGTTCTACAGTTATGTATAAATATGTTTTCGATAATAAAAAAAGAAACTGAAGTATGTGTGAAGGTTCTTTTACTGCTTGTTCGATTTTATTTAGATTAAAAGAAACCTGACAACTAGAATGAATATTTAAGCGGGTAAAATGGATCGCTATTTTAATTGTTTCGCGTAATCAAGATGAAAGTTTCAGAAATCTGTGATTAAACAGGAAAATATGGAGATATAAAAGCAGTTAAAGCAGGAGAGCTAGAAAATAAAATATAAATAAATAGGTAAAAGAGATCGAAAAATTATAGAACAATATAACAATGATGGTACGGTTCCAGATTCGATTCTTACTGATGGCACGTAAATATTATAAAGCCTTTATTTTGAATCGGTTATTTATTTCCAACCTTAGGACATAATATGGTTAGATATGACCATAAAATAAAAACGTAGAGCTTATTATTGAAAATTAGATAAAAAAAATATAGAGTTTAAAAAGCGATGTTTATAGAAGGTATAGATATTTGGATCATCGAAACCTCTGTTATTAGTTTCAGTATTATTTTTACAGAGTTTCGGTCGATGTAACAACACGGTCCGTTATGTAAATAACAAAGTGTGTAGTAAGTTTCAATTGTAAGATTACTCTTTTCTTAAGGTCAAATCTTAAATCATAAGAGCAGGCGATATTTAAACAGAATTCAAAATTATTTCGAACTTCTACAAGCTCATGACTGACAAAACAAGAGCATGCTAATTCATAAAGAATTTCGTTCGAAATTCCGTACAGATTCCTGAGTATGAGAGAAAGATTTCCGAGTTACAGAAACAAACCCATAAGAAAACAAACTCCTTAGTTTGGACGGATACACCTCAACAAAAACGAAGGTTGGATGGCCCGAATGGTTTTCCTATTGTCATTGTGCAAATAACACAGATGAGTTCGAATAATCTAATATATAATAAAAAAATATAATATAATAATAATAATAATAATAATAATAATAATAATAATAATAATAATAACAATAATAATAATAATATGATAATAATATAATAATATAATAATAATATAATAATATAAAAATAATATAAAATAAAGAATAATCTAGCATATAATAAATAATATAATATAATAATATAATAATATAATAATAATATAATAATATAAAAATAATCTATAATATAGAATATATTAAAAGCTATATATCTATTTCCCTGTCTCAATATTTAAAAACTCAAATATTTTCAAAATCACGTGTTAATGGTTTATGTGTAACCTGGAATATATTATACCATATTTTATAGCAATAATATGATTCAGAATTTATTCGTAGATGGAGCCAACATTTATGAATCTCTACATATCTGAATTTCTGATACATCAAAAATTGTAATAAAATTGCAGGTGTAACCGAAGTTATCGACAATCGAATATAACTTTTGATTATATCGTTTTTTTTTAGGTGTGGATCAGAAAAAAAATACTATTATGGGTAATCGGAGTACTGTTCCAACATTGGATACTTTTATCCTAGTCTTTCGGACGATGGCACAGCCGGCCTTTCTCTGTTGTGTATAATGTCTATCTCGAGGAACTGTACGGACAGAAACATTAATTTACTCTCCTTATATCAGGGTCCTGGATATGACCTTAACTATATCCAGTGGTGAAGCCCCAGCTTGCGGGCTTTGGGGAGTGGGGAGGCACCCTTTAATTACCATTGCTCCCAGGTCCACTCTGACCCGGAGTGGTAGTACGTGTTAAGGTCCCACATATGGATTAAATAGAAACACACCGCGGGCAAAGCAAGGCTTCCTTGCTAGCTTTGATACATACGTTTACAGTTTAAACAAAAGAGTAAGACTATCATCAGGACATGTCCATCTATGGTGAACATCTACAGAATGCCACCATAAATATAATACATATTTATGAGACCACTGTGGAATTTCCGCAGGTCCCGTTTTTACAAATTATCTAAGATGAATGTACACAATGTATAAAAGAGTTTTTTTTATAAGTTGACCTAATTTTAGGTCCCTTTAAAGTATTATACTGGTTTAAGACACACGAGTACGGTCAATAATAAAAAAAATGAGTCCCTTTAAGCCCCTTTTTTAGTTAACTAGAATATAGATTTTGAAAATATGTAGACAAACGTACATACAGAAAAAATATACTGTCTTTTATATATTAGACAAGCTAACCGAAACGTGCTCATTACTGCGTGACAACATATTATCGTTAGCGTTAATTACTGCAATATGTTTACTAAAATGGTAAAAATTTAAAACATCAACCAATATCTATTACGTTATGCATGCATATCTGTAATGCCGTCGTTTGACCTTTATCTGGCTAAGTTAACTTTTTTAAACAATTTTCATATGTTGCACCAGTTGTCCTCGGCTAAAACACTAATGTAAAGTATCGTACTGTTGAAATACCCTATATATTATGTTTTCTGTCTGTAGACAAAACAACTTACGGAGGAGTTTTGTAGGCAAAGAGTTTTAAACAAGTACGTATACACGCATACGAGTATATATATAGAGAAAATGGTGTGTGTTTACTATAACCGTTTTACGTAAATATTATAAATTTAATAATTATGCAGAATATCTTCATGGATATAATTATACCTAATAATTAACTAAACATGATCATCCTATGAGAAAACCTTAAATGGTATACGACCTATGCAATGTTAATGATTAACGAGGAATAATAAGGATCAGATCAAACAATTATTTATCAAACATATTCAGCTATTAATCTTGCATACATAACACATTGTATGTACTAAATTTTTTACCTGTCTTTACGGGCATAAACTTTACTACACACACACACACACACACACGCACACACACACATATATATATATATATATATATATATATATATTAAATTGCATTTCAATGAATTTCAAAAAACTTCAATGAATTTGCTCTATCTTGCATATCGAGCAATTCTTGTTTACATGGGATAAATTATAGAATATTACTGCCAGTAATATTTTGTAAACCTAGAATCTCACGTTTACATAACCACTGATTGTTAAATAACAACTATTCCGAAGAATATATATATATATATATATATATATATATACATATATATGAACAAATGATTAATAAAAGATGTTAAAAGACATCTTGAAAAAGAGTTAAAAATATTTAATTTTAAAAAAAGAAGCACAAGGTAAGTGGATAGTCCTTAATCCGCGGAGTTTCGAAGAAATACTCTCCTTCTCATCAGAGGGCAGGAATTGGCGAAATGCGGGATCGAATTTTTCATATAGAAGTATTTGATGAAACTACAAGTAACTCACAGATCTTACTTGGTTAAAAAAAGGGTAAGGTAAGGGGAATAGGAGGTAAAAGAAAAATTATAAAAAGATTTCACATGAATGTATAGTCCGGTGAAGGGTAAAAAATCCAAGAATATATATATATATATATATATATATATATGTATATATATTTAAAGAAAAATAGAAAAACCGAATGAAATTATTAAAAAATCAACGTTTCGTCCTTATTTAAGAGGACATCTTCAGGATATTGAAATAAAAATGTAAGAAAAGAAAAAGTCATGACTTTTTCTTTTCTTACATTTTTATTTCAATTATCCTGAAGATGTCTTCTGAAATAAGGACGAAACGTTGATTTTTTAATAATTTCATTCGGTTTTTCTATTTTTCTTTAAACATAACGTCAACCACCGCTGGTATTTTTTCATTCCTTATACATACATACATATATATATATATATATATATATATATATATATATATATATATATATGTATATATATATATGTGTGTGTGTGTGTGTGTGAGAGAGAGAGAGTATGTGTGTGTGGGTGTGAGAACTTCAGTTTAATCACATTAATTAATATGCTAAAATATAACTATCCAGTATTTACTTCAACAGTGCTGCATACATAGATAAATCTACGTAGTAAGTTATAAAAATATACATGGCAGTTAAGCTACACAGAATATTCCGTCATATGCCTGACGAATTCTCACGAAAATAAAACGTGGAATATTCTGTGATGCGTAATTGCTAGATATATATTTATAATTTACTGTATACATAAACTTAATATATATATACACACACACACACACACATATATATATATATATATATATATAAGAGGTGGGTGTAATCCAATTTAACTATATATTTATATTTATATATATATATATATATATATATATATAAATAGCTGGAAATGGGCATATTGATGGTAAACTACCTAGCTCCTGTATAAATATATTAATACTAAAACTAGATTACACGATGTAGATATAAAATCTTATCAATAATATATATGTATATATATATATATATATATGTATATATTTATATATAGATATGTATAGGAATATATGCATATATATATATTTATATATATGTATATCTATTTATATATAGATAGATATATAGATATATTGCTTATGAATAATAAATTATTTTTGTGTGCTCGTTTGCATTAAAACTTTGCATTTGTTATAAATATCGCTATATTTTCGCATTTACTTTATTCATTCACGGGTCGCCCAAGTTAAATCATCGATTTTGTTATCAGGTAATAGTAATATGCTCATTCTCATAACAGAATTATATATAAATTTCACGAGTAAGCTTTCGTTGTATTCCATAATTTGTTACTTGTTACTTTTTACGAAAACAAAACAGGGTATCTGACATCGTGCCGGAAAACCATAGTAAAAGTACACATCTTTTATTAAGAGATATATTTTTATTGAAAACATCTATAAAGTGCCATAAACCCATAAAACAAACAGGTATCTACTAATGCCCTTTGTAAGGGCACATGAATTTAGTTATTATTTATGTTTATATCTTCCTTCCCTTTAGTTTTAGTGAAACAATGCGTCATGTTTTTTTTTTTATTGCAGTAAATACGTGAAAAAAATATTTATTTAAAAAAAATAGAAATAATATGTACACACTTTTACAGATATAGTAACTTTACGAACACAACATGGACAGGCTGATGAATAAATGTGGTAAAAATTATATACAAAAGATTATCCGCTTTAGACAAAAGGCGACAACAAACGCCCACGTCTTTTTGGAATTGTACAATAATTATATAACTATATAATTAGATTATTCGTGCACAAAATGTGGAAACAATTTTCTGAGATATACAAAAAAACAGACGATGCCAAGTAAAGCCATGCTGATCTTTAAGAAATTTACGTATTAAATCTGTTTGAAATATTTTGTATCCACGATTTTATATTTTACTTCAAAAGTTGCTTTAATGATTTTAATTCTAAGTGATAATTTCAAAAGTGCAATTTATCTAGTTAATATATATATATATATATATATATATGTGTGTGTGTGTGTGTGTGTGTGTGTGTGTGTGTGCGTGTGTGTGTGTGTGTGTGTATGAAGGAGAACAATAGGAATGGGAAATGAAGTCAGAAAACTTAATATTGGTGGGCATGGACTGGTTCATTTATTCAATAAGGGAATACAAGAAATAAGTTGGGGATGGAAGGAACTATTTATGCCAACGCATTTCGAAGCCTAATGGAAACTGCTAGGTAACAAAGTTGAGATGAGGCGTCTAACGTGGAATTCCTTAGGACTGAAATAGAAAAAAATGTTATAATTTTATTTGATCTATTTCGTTCTTAATGGATACACATCTCCACTATGTTAGCGAACATATTCTCTACTTTTTCTGATTGGAAGCATACGACTTCGAAATGCCTTGGCATATAGACTCCCTTCTATCCCCAATAAATTGTTTGTATTTCATTATTGAATAAATGAACCAATATATATCCACCAATATATAGTTTCGTGACTTCATTTACCATTCCTATTATTCTCTTATAGAAGCTCCAAGCATACTTGTTGAGCTTTATATTGTCCAGATAAGGTGTCTCTTATAGAATTGAGTTCCCACTAACGCACTAAGCTATATATATATATATATATATATATATATATATATATATATATATATATATATATATATATGATACCCATATTATATGAAAACACACACACATATCTCATGTATGGTCTCATGTATGATATGAAAAGAAACTGGAACCTAAAGGGGATATCGATCATAACAGTTATCATAGGTGCCACAGGACTTATGAAGAAGAACCTGAAGTCCTACCTAACTAATATTCCTGGTGAACCAAGTGCAAAAGATATTCAGACAATTGCACTTAAGGAAACAGCGAAGATACTAAAAAGTGCTCGGTTGGTTTCAATAAAAAAGCGGGGCAATGTTGGCAGCTGGTTTGGCTGCCTCATACCCAGCATTACAATCTTCAAAGGAAGAAAAAAAACATATATATATATATATATATATATATATATCTATAAAAACAGAGATGTGTGTGCCACAGACGATTTCTGATTGGTTAATCCAATAATCACATATCCTAAAAAAGTATAGTTCTTACGCTCTTAACTTTACCATAAAATATTTTGGTCTTATTTATTGTCCATCTTGGAAGGGTTTAATTTTTTCCTAACTTGCCATTTACAAATTAGAAAAATACGAAACTAACTTACAATCTAAAAATCGAACCTCCGACTCAATGTCCGCCATTCAGAAAGCAAACGCTGGACAGATTATTAGTACTACTACTACTACAAACAATACAGCACGAAAACACGCGCACACACGCACACACACTCACGTCCACTACCGTCCTTGGCTACGTCACGTTGTTATGGCAACACGATAAATACACAGTAAATTTGATTTTCTTCATTTCTACGCAAATATTACGCAAATGTAAATCATATAGAATATCTGTATGAATATAATTACACGTAATAGTTAAATAAAGATGATCATCGTATAAGAGAACCGAAAAAAAAACTAATAGGGAATTTGTATAAAGTTGTATTTTCTTTTTAAATAAATAGAAAAAAGGGGTGTTGATAAGACTATCGATACTTATACAGTTTAGTGACGACATTAAAAAATGGAAATATTGAAACAAACATTTTATTGTACGTAACTGTTATAGACTGAAGTTCTCCGAAAAAAAATTTCACTTCATTTGATCAAGTAGTTTTGTTCTTACAGCGAAAAACAATTATTTATCACGACGACGTCAACGTGGCCATGTTCATGTTTATATATATGTATAAGTGATAGTGTCTGTGTGTGTCTGTGCGTCTGTGTGAATTTCCCTACGCTAAAACTCTGTCAATTTTAAGCCTACAGATTCGAAATTTGATATACAGGGTACTGAGATTTGGGAAAATCGAGGTGATAGGTTTTCGACAGAAATTTGGCGATTAAGTGGTCAATATTCAACAACTAGACCTTTGAGAACTCTACCAAACTCCTCCTACAATTTAAGGTCTGAACACGTGATATTTTATATATAGATTCCTTGGACATGGATCTAACTTATTAACTTTACTTGATCCCTAAACAATAAATGTTAAGAGGTCATAATAGGGGTCAAAGTTTAAAAAAATTGACCTTTTTTTTCCTCAGCATACACTTCAAAACACCTGGGCAACGCCGGGCACCGATTGCTAGTATATATATATATATATATATATATATATATATATATATATATATATATATATACATATATAGTCTTTGAAGTGTTCAACATTTAAAACTATACAAACAATATTTTTATCATTCGTTAGAAAAACATCCAGTGAGTAAGTCATTTAATCACCTGCAATCACTCTATCAACTCGCTCTCGAATTTACTATAATACCAATCATTTATTTTTCAAGGGATCATCAGTTGTTTACCATGAAACACTGTTTTGGGGATTTATATATATATTTATATATATATATATATATATATATATATATATATATATATATATATATATAAGTATATTTCCCTACCAAATTACGCTGGCAATTTGCAGTCTACAGACTCGCTATATGACATAAGATGTCAAAGTTTAACAAAATAACTTTTACAGACTCTTCAAACCCCTGCGGCAATTTTAGGTCAAAGCACTAACATTTAAAATGTAGGTTACCTGGAAATAGTTCGAACCTTTTACTATATATATACATATGCACATAAAGTTATGAACACTACACAGGGGCCGACCAGAGCCGGGCTTAACTGCTAGTATAAATTACATACACACACACACACGCACACACACACATATATATATATGTGTGTGTGTGTATATATATATATGTGTGTGTGTGCATTTATACATATATAATATGCATGCATTTATACATATATATACATATATATGTATATATAGATAGGTATATATATATATGTGTGTATATATATATTACTGTATAAATCTATTATATTGTATATATTAAAATCTGTATATATATTATTTTGTATATATCTATTTGCTTATATATATATATATATATATATATATATATATATATATTTGCATTTACAAAAGTGAAATTGTGTGTTGCAGTGAATCTCTGAGTGAATTATTTCCTATCAAGGTTCAATCTCCAGAGAAGATATTTTACAGGAAGGGCTATTTAGGTCAGAGGTCAACGATTTGAGCTTTGAAAATTCTACTAAACTCATCCGCCAATGTTATGTATAAACACATGAAATGTTAGATGTAGGTTACCTGGACATGAGTCATAACTTTTATTATATATATATATATATATATATATATATATATATATATATATATATACACTTATGCATATACAGTTATTAACAGTGCATACGGTTCGTGCAAAGTAGAATTTTTATAACTATTAAATTGTGTTTCTGTGTGTGTACTTTTCCCCACCAAACTACGTTGTCAATTTTCAATCTACAGAAATGAGATGTGGCATTGAGATTAGGGATAATTTTGTAATCGGTTTTCGGCCGGAAATTTGGCTGACAAGGGTCAAAGTTCAAAATGACCTTTTAAAAGTCTACCAAACTCCTTCGCCAATGTTGGGTCTAAATTCTTGAAATTTTAGATGCAGGTTACTTTGACATAGATCAACGTTTTAAATTTGATTTGAGGACAAAATAATAAATGTTCTGAGGTCAAAATTGTGGGGAAAATTTTTAAATTGACGTCTGTGGGCTCTACCAAATTACTCAGCCAAGTTTTTGGCTAAAAATGTCAAATTTTACATAAAGTGTATTTCAGCATAGGACAAGCTTTTTAATCTGATTTTGGCCGAATGTTTGGCTACTAGTGGGTCAAATCACAAATGATAGATTTGTCCTCTGATGTCTCTAGCTAATTATTCAGTCTATTTTGGGAGTAAACATTGAAATTTTACATAAAGGGCATTCAGACATGCAGCAAGGTTTTCGTAAGTTTAGGGGCGAAAACTTGGCTTACATGAGATCTATGTTGAAAGAGTTGACCTTTGTAAACATTACGTAATTCTCAGCAAATTTTGGGCTAAACATTTTAATCTTAAATGTCGGTTACCCGGACATGAGTCAACCTTTTTTAATACACACACACACACACACACACATACACACACACACACATATATATATATATATATATGTACTTCATTTACTCACATACAATTAATATACGAAAGTATAAATTTATGCGTAAATATTAAGTATTTATTTCAAAAGTGCTCAATACGTAGGTAGAGCTAGTTAGTAAGTTATAAAATATACATGGTGATTAAGCTATACTGAATATTCCGCGTTTCATCCACTCTAGGACTGTTCGGGCTTATGCGCATAAGCCTGAATAATCCTAGAGTGGATGAAACGCGGAATATTCTGTGTAGCTTAATCGCCATGTATATTTTATAACGTTATATATATATATATATATATATATATATATATATATATATATATATATATATATATATATATGTATATATATATATATATATGTATATATATATATATATATATATATATATATATATATATATGGAGTTATGAACAATACATAAGGTCCGAGAAAAGCCGTCTGAACTGGTAGTATATAATAGAAAGGCATGGGAATCCATAAAATAGTTTATTTCATTAAACATTATTTATAGAACAAAATAACAAAATAAATAGTCACAAATGACATAACTTATGCTTGATGTGTGTTCTCTTTGCTGTTTTTTATACTATATATATATATATATATATATATATATATATACATATATGTATATGTTTCTAATATTTTAGGCATGGCATGTGTCATATGACGAATATAATCTTAAGAACATTTGAATGCAATACGCCTAATCGTTCAAACTTAGAAGTTGGCATTATGTTTATTCATTTATTTATTTATTTATTGCGAATATTCCGATCTCATATATTCCAAAGATTTTCAATTGGGTGCATATTCCGGAACTGAATTATTGATGGAAGTGTGTTAATAATGTGTGTGCTAAAACAATGCTGGGTCGGCATAGCAGAGTCATACCGAACTTTTGGTCTTCCATAAATACAGTGTTAACATGGTTCATATTATCACTAGTAAATATTATAAATATTTAGCTGAATTGCTGTTTCCTTTGCACGCCACCGGGTCTGAGCGAACATCATTACAAATTGCACACTATTCCATAACGGAGGAACCCACATGTTTTAGCGTTCGCTTCAGTCTTTTTACGCCAAATTCTTGCTGGGGAAGCCTCCCCGTTAATAAACTTTCACTGACAGGAAATGATACCAATCGTGACTCATTAGAGAAAATGGCATTTGACCAAATGTTTATGGGTTACTCAACCATCTCACAAGCCCAATCTTTTATAAGTTTGATATCGGCACGACGAAGTCAAAGCTCTATTGTAGTAGCCCAAATTGGGAAGATAACTGGCAGCTGTTCTGGGTCTAACAGCAGCTTGTTTTGCAATGTTAGAGGCTTTGCAGCGAGGAGCTACTTCAACCTCTTTTATCAAGACACCATTTTCTTTATTTCTGAGGGTACGGGGCAACCTGGGTGAGGTTTTCTGCACTCTTTGTCTTCCCTTGTGATATGTTCAATTACTCTATTTACAGTATATGTGGCATTGAAAGGTTTCCTGCTATTTTACATTAATTAAGACCAACTTCATAATCGCAGTAATTCTGATAGGTTTGATGCTCCTTTAGTTTGCGTCATTATCCTATGTTGTTAGATGCAATTTAAATGGGATACTCGATATTATTTCAACACTAAGCTTATCTGTAGGTATGAATAAGCATATATTAATTGAAGGACCGATATTTATCTAGTGTTTTTTTTCTTTTTCGTTTTGTCAGTGTGTATATATATATTATCATAATTATTTCGACGCATACTATTGTTTTATTTTATAAGATTGACAAGAAAATATTGTGGTATTTAACTTTTAAATTCAGATAAACATATCTCGATTCAAATAGAAACTAATTCATCGAGAAAAGCTATATCAGAATCAACACACGTTTAACAACTCAAAACAAGTGTTTTTATGCCAGTAACGTTAAGATCTTGCATTCTGGTGTCAATAAAGTCGCTGAAGGGTTTTTACGTATTTCTCAGACAACTGTGTTTATATACTACAAAAACGTATAAGTCGGTAGGTGAAATGTCTGGAGAGTAGGTCGGATGAGGCAGAGATCTATTGCTAAATTCGTTCAACTTCTGCAGAGTCAGTTTACCAACGCGCGGTCGGGCCTTGTCCTGGAGGAGACTTGGGTGTTGTTGTCGAAGTTTCTGATGCATTTGGTCCATTTGTTGACAGTACTTCTCTGGCGTAATGGCCTAGCTTGCATTCAAAAAACTATAATAGATGTGATCGGTCGCAGACCGACAAACGTCAGCAAGGCCGATTTTTTGGTGCAACTCTGGTTTTGGGAAGTGTCGTGGCGCTTAGTCGGCGCCTACCCTATGACGTCGCTACTTGTAAAAAGTTCACTTTTCATCGCAAGTTACAACTCGGTCAAGAAACGTGTCGTTCTTGTTGCATACAAAACGACGTTCTGTAGATATCGTTTAATTTGTGAAGCAGCACTTTATCAACTTGTTTTCTATTTTCAATCACTGTCAAGTTGTTGAAAATTGTCGTATACGTTACATTTTATCAAGAAGCAAGTGGTCGAACAGAGGAGCGTGATTTGGCTATTACTAAAACTCCTGGTTGATCGTTGTCTACATTCTTTAACGTTCTGCAAAGAATACATAACTGTGTTTAAATTATTGTGATCTTATCGATTCGATAGAGCGACAAACTCTCTTCGAAATGATATATACAGTAAAAGTAATACAGTAAAACCCCTAGTATACGATTGTCCTAAGATACGGTTTTGTCAAGTTACAGTGTTGAATACGGTTTTATCAGGCCCCTGGTTACATTATTTTCCCCGGCTTACGGTGGTATATATAATGTAATTTGATTATATACATGTGTATTATATACTGTATTGTATTTTGTTATTTTTTTGTTTTATCCCGTATCCCAGGGTTCTACTGTATAACGAAAACCTATTAGAAAATACATCGTTTTAAATCAAAATGTAATAATCTGCACAAGAACGTTCATAGCAACTGAATTATATATATATATGTGTGTGTGTGTGTGCGTGTGTGTTTGTGTATGTGTGTGTGTGGACATCCATATCTAATTATATGTGCGTGTTTGTGTGTTTATGTATTAAGTATGTTAATTTAAAAAAAAGAATAATTTATTCCATCAGGAATATTTCTGTATATTTTCTTTATGAATAATTTATAAGAAATTGCACTTTCTTATTAAGTTGTGTTCTTTGAAATGAATAACTTCTTATTTGATAGGAAAAACATGGTTTGAATTAATAAAAAAATAAGACTCAAAGACGTGTTATGTGCTTAAAGATCAGAAAAAGTTGACATTTTACTGAGTTATTAATCGTTTCTCATTAATTTTTAATCAAATTTATATGAGAGAAGACATACCACCACTTCAACGGAGACGACTTTAATGTGAGACCATATTAATTAGAGATTAGCGACATGTCGGATTACAGTACATTTTCACTTCCACATGTCAGTATCGACAGGAAAGTAAATAACAAAGAAAGATCTTCTGAGTAGAAAGCTTCCGGTATTATTTTTTCTCCACGGTAAATGAGTGGCAATATTTGTTAAACAATTTATCGAGGATGTAAGCAAGTCTTATGAGGATATTTCATTAAAATATCTCTAAAACAGACACATCAATATAAAATTGAACGATGGGTCAATGGTTGGCTCTTAATTATAAGTGCGAGACTGATTAGATTGTAAACTCTTCTTTGGACCCTGTCCATAAGAGAAAGGCAGCCCAGATATAGCACAATACTTCATGCATGGCTTGAAGATGTGCAGGTGTCTCTATTAAACACGATTAAGGGCACATACATTATTTGCAAGAGTCTTCGATTAATACAAAAGAATAACAAATGTTTAATATTTTAAACTACTGAGATTTATTAAGTTTAGCGTTTAAAATCCGAAGTGTTGCAACATTACATAAGTTTTCAAAGGACATGTAGCTAGCGTACATAACAAGATACGATGTTTGAAAGCTGGAATTGCTTTGCTATAATAATATGCTGACACTGTCCATTTTTCTCCTAATAATTACAATTGGTTAAATTCCCGTTGGCTAAGGCATACTGCAACGGATTAGTTGTCTGCGATTTCCTAACTTCATGAAGTTTAGGGTTGATGATTATATTTACTTCAACTTTCAAACAGATTACTTTGCTTGTCTGCACACCGTACTTAAAATTTACCGCCATTCCCCCGGGTGCATAGGAACACAAGAAATACGATGTAAATCATAGACGGTAACGGGGTATAAATAAGGCAAGTGGGGAGAATTAATGTGTCGACTAGATTTTTAAGTTTACGTGAAAATAATCAAATGTACACGAGTTATTTTTTAAAAATGTATTAGAAAGTTGACTCCAACTGTTATATAATGATTTTTTTTTATATTTATTAAATACAATGGTCACTAAGAATTGTGATTAACATGAACTCATGAAAAAGTAGGATAAAAATAAAGCTGCTACAATATAAATATAACGAGGGGAATTATATAAACATCATTTCATCATATAATGTACAATTTTGTTAATTTAATTTTTCGTGAGATCTTGCAATCTCGCCAAAGTACACAAGAATGAATAAATAAACTGCCACTAAGTTCGTATAATATGAAAACACAAATATTCAAAAATATTACATAGAAAAACTATGATAAGATAACATAGTTAACATCAATGTTCACAGTAATTCTGTCTACTGTATAGATATTTGCGTTGTCTATAGTATAATGAACACGTTTGTAGTTAACACTGATTAAAAAGGATGTTAAAGACGCAATATTTTACAAAGTGTATTTTCCTGGAAATGTATTATAAAATACTTTCACACACATTACATAACTCTGTAAAAGTTTGGAATCTTTAATAACAGTTACTCTTGATAAATAGTAATAATTGTCTAATTTTATTAATATTTAGTGTGTCTTTCTTTCTCAGATTTCAATTTCGTTGATTGTGAAACTTTTTAATGGATAATCATATGACACAAAGTTCCAAGCAAATTACATCTCACTATCATGTTATTTTCTTTGTAATATTTTGAACCAATAGTCGCAACTATGCCATGCATTTTGATAGACTCTAAAAATACAATCAACATCTTGCAATCAAAGATGCCAACCGTTCTGGATCGTGTACCTTATGAGGAGGAGGTGTGGACTGTACATTTAAAGCTGTGTTCTTTCACGAAAATGTCAACATTATATTCTATTCTCTCTCTCTCTCTCTCTATATATATATATATATATATATATATATATATATATATATATATATATATACTAGCATCTGTGCCCGGCGTTGCCCGGGTGTTTGGAGGTGTATGCTGAGCAAAAAAAGAGGGTAATTTTTTAAACTTTGACCCCTATTATGACCCCTGAAAATTTATTGTTTTGGGCTCAAATCAAGTTATTAAGTTAGATCCATGTCCACGGAAGCTATATCTAAAATTTCAAGTGTGTAGACCCAAAATTGTCGGAGAAGTTTGGTAGAGTTCTCAAAGCTCAAATCGTTGAACTTTGACCCCTGTATCGCCAAATTTCTGGCTAAAAACCGATCACATAGATTTTTCCAAATATCAGTACCCTGTATATCAAATTTCGAGTCTGTAGACTAAAAATTGACAGAGTTATTTCGTAGGGAAATGTACACAGACACACACACACACACACACTTTCACTTTTATAGATATATAGACTTAAAATTTGAGTCTGACAGAATGACAAAATTATATTGCAAACCGATATATTAAACAAACGAACTTCAAAGAGATAAATGAACACATAAGTAAAAACAATTTGTATTAGAAAACATTTATTATTCCACGTCTGTTTTTTACAGACCTGACGACTGAGGTTCGCTCTTAATAAAAATTGTTTTTTATAGTCTTAATTTTGACTTCCTTTTTCATAAAAAACTAAAAAAAAATCATGAAAGAAAAGAAATTTTAATTTTATTTTTTCATTAATTTCTTTCTGTGCAAAGCAATTCTTTCAAACTTACTCTGTTTCCAAAATATTTTTATTTTATTCCCCTCCCCCTTCATTCATTTTCCTCCGCATCCTGGCAAGTATTAAAATAAACCATTTATAATATTTATTTATGGATTTATTTACTTATCATTTCTTTTGTATCGGTAAATGAATTCCATTTAAAAAAAAAAACTGTAAAAGTCACGTTAAAGGTGATTAAGTTGGAAAGTAAGTAAAAATTTACCCTTTTTACTTTTATACGATTTCTGATCACTTTTAAAAAGGTGTGTGTGTGTTTTGAAAATGTTTTTAACTGCTATAATCTCATTTATATATATATATATATATATATATATATATATATAACAACGTGAGTATTCATATCGTGAGTTTGTATTACTGTACACATAGATTCGAAAAAATAGTCAAAAACAAATATATAAATAAATGTTATCAAAGGACCGATAAGTTACTTTTCTACCTAACTGGATATATTTTTTGTGTTTTTATTCAATGTAATATATTTATTCAGCTCGAAAAACATACAGTGTTTACCGATGTGTTGGAAAATTCAAGATGGCGTCTCACACCCTCTTTAACACCGTAAGTTTGGGAAAAGGTGTTATAAATAAAAAACTATACAAAATACTATTAAAAACCCGCCGAATATATGTCAACCTATGTCAGGGTAACATATATTGAGCGAGTTTTTAACAGTATTTTAACAGGGCACATCGTAAAAACTGACCCCTTAATTTTCCTGAAGTAAAAACTATATAGTTTTTAAACTTTTAAAACTGTACATTATAAAAAAAAAATCTGTTCGAGTGATTATTTTTACATGGGTGTTACCACTTATCAAGACCCAGAGGCCACTCAAGGATAAGGGTTAATAGGTATACATTAGTCATTGTGATTTTAGCAGGGTAAACAGTGGGAATTTTGTAACTTGGATTACTTGAAAAAGAAAACTGTTCGAATGATTGAAAATGAAAACAAAATAACAATGTAAATATATTGATAAGAAAAAAAAACAAAAACAAACGAAGTTTCCGTTTCAGGAACCCGAGTTTAATTTTATGTCGTAATCATTCAACTCGTTAGCGGTTTTATTCAGCGATTAGGGATAACCATACGACATATCTAATTACCAAAGCGATTTTTTTTTAATTTTTTTTTTATTAAAACTAAACCTGTTTAGTTTTAATGAACCAATTTTTTTAAAGCCAACACTTTAGTTATTTTGAGAGCGTGCAACTGCACCCGAAAGTTTGATTAGGAAACTCCAAATCCTTTTATGACTCGAAAAAAAAGGGCTTTTTATCGGCTTAAATGATAAACTAATGTTAAATATTAGTATTTAATATAATGAGATATCAATCTACACAATTTGCCATCGATTCTGAAATAAAATGGAATCCTGACATTGTGATCATTTTTGCAGGTGTTATGGTCCAACTATTGAAATAAGAATGTTTAAATTCAATTATTGTAATTTAAGTCTTTAATTTTAAAGTCGATTTTATTTATAAAATATCTTTTTAGAAATCAATCTCAAAAACAATCTGAACAATAAATCTCTTTTGTTATGGCTAAGTTTTTTGTCAAGGGTAGAAATTATAATAGACAAGTATTAATCCATGATGACATTTTACCGATTTCCTGGTTTACAGGTATTCTTGCTAAATTTCTTCGAAAGAATTGACATAAACAATACTTCAACTAAATACGTATATTTCATGCAATAATGACTTTTGTTTCTTCTGACTTTTCCTAAACTAAACATAAAACATCGGTTAGGGTTGGTTTAACATTCTGTAAAAGTACCTTCCGTTTTTTTTTGTTTTTTTTGTACTTCTGCAGAGAAGGTAAAAAAACGATAAAAACTGGATATATTTTTCGTGTTTTTATTCAATTTAACATGTTTATTCAGCTCGAAAAGAATACAGTGTTTACCGATGTGTTGGAAAATTCAAGATGGCGTCTCACACATTCTTTAACACCGTAAATTTGGGAAAAGGTGTTATAAATAAAAAACTATACAAATACTATTAAAAACCCGCCGAATATATGTCAACCTATGTCACGGTAACATATATTGAGCGAGTTTTTAACAGTATTTTAACCGTTTTTTTATTTATTTCACCTTTTTCCAAACTTACCGTGTTAAAGAGAGAATCGACCGCCATCTTGAATTTTCCAATACATCGGTAAACACTGTATGCTTTTCGAGCTGAATAAACATGTTAAATTGAATAAAAACACGAAAAATATATCCAGTTTGGTAGAAAAGTAATTTATCTTGCCTTTGATAACATTTATTTGTTATATATTTGTTTTTTGGCAACTTATTCGAATCTATGTGTACAGTAATACAAACCCGAAATGAATTTAAGAAAATCACATTTACTGTGTGTGTTTACTGTTTATGTACCTATTTACTATGCCTCCCCACGCTACAGAGTTAGACACCAGGGTCGTTTTTTAACGTGGAGAAAAGGTACAAAAATAAAAATTGTCTCAGTCGTGAAGGATTTCTCCTCTAACGAAAGAGAACAAGAAAATGAAGTGCAGCATCTGAAGAACAGATACTACACTTTGATCTTGACCAAAAGGCCAAAAGTCAGCCGGTTCGGTTGCCATAACAACGTGACGGTAGTGAACGTGTGTGTGTGCGTGTGTGCGCGTTTCGTGTAGTTTAGTTTCGTATAATAGTTTCGTATTTTTTTTAATTTGTAAATAACAAGTTATTAAAAAATAAAACCCTTCCAAGATGGACAATAAATAAAGCCATAATATTTTATGGTAAAGGTAAGAGCGTAGAAACGATTGTCTTTTAGGAGATGTGATTATTGGATTAACCAATCAGAAATCGTCTGTGGCACACACATCTCTGTTTTAATAGATATATAGGTCGAGGTAATTAGTTAAAGAGATTTAATATAATGTGATATATAGATAGATGGATTAAATGTTAAATAGATTTTGTAAATAGTACAGTTGAAATTATTAGAATATTTCCAATATGTAATAAGGTCGAGGTAATTAGTTAACGAGATTTAATATAATGTGATATGCAAATGAGCATAAGTCATTCGATATGGGGGTGGTTTGTAGAATAGTATATAAAGAAATTAGGCAAAGATTCTTATGTATCCTATAACAGAAACATCCTAAAATGGGTTCTAATGTTTCTCTACCAGGAGAGATCTACCCTCTTATCTCCTTTATATTTCGTTGATGATGGAGAGCTGTACACACAGACAGAAACACACGAACCCTATTACTTTATAAAAAAATATATATATATATATATATATATATATATATATATATATATATATACTTGTTTATTGTTATATAAACATGCTCACATCCCGCTGCTACAAATAGCCACTTGTTTCAATCAAACAACCGATATCATCAGGCAGCGACTTGACTATTAAAACGTTCAATGAATAATGGATTTTTATTTTAGGTAGGAACTCTTTAAAAGTTGGAGTCAAAAAACTTAAAACACAGAACTTTAATTATAAAATGTAAAGAGGGAGGGGCAATTTAAATAAAGTTAAAAGATTACAATGGAGAGTTATTGAGAAGAAAGAAAAGGAATAGAGAAAGAAATAAAGAAAGAAAATAGAGAGGAAAATATATATATACACACATATACATATATATATATACACATATACATATATATATATATAATATGGAGAAGAAAAGAAAAAAGATATAAATGGTTATTATAAAGAGAATAAGGACTAGAAGGGAAAGGAAAGGAAAGGAAAGAATGATGAGATCTAGTTAAAAAGAGAAAGAGAGAAAGTAAGAATTTGAGAGTATATAGAAAAAGGAAAAAGAAAACGATCTGCGTGTCAACCAATTTATGAACAATTATACAATTCAGTAATGAAACATCTTATTACAAATACAAACAGAAGATACAATCCAGCGGGATGTGAGCATGTTTATATAACAATAAACAAGTATTATCAGCTCTTTTTATTGAGCACTAACAACCTCGTTGAATATATATATATATATATATATATATATATATATCTGTCTGTAATATACCGAATTTATTTTATTATTATAGTGTTTGTATAATTCAGAAAATTTTCATATACCAATAAATTTTAAGCCAAAAAGATATAAATATTTTAATAGGCTCCTGACAAAGATGCGTCCGGGATAAATGTTTTCTCATGCTTTATGTCCTTTACGGGAAATACCTTTACATACTGTTCAATCGTTAAAGTGTTTTCTATTCAATAAGTCTGAAGAGAAGCTGGTTATGTGAAAATTTTCAAACGCCATAATGTTTGAGTTTGTCAAATTTGTCTTGAAACAGTTGTAACTAACAATGAAATATACTTTTTGTTTATATCAATGCTTTTGTTGAAGTCTTAATTTTGTTAATACAGTATATATATATATATATATATATATATATATATATATATATATATATATATATATGTATATATATATATATATCCCATAGTTTCGGATTTTTACTTTCTTCTGCAACATTACTGATTTGTAACACGTAAATAAAACACGTAACGGAATGTGTTTGTGACATGAGTAACAACAAAGTAAGCTAGTTGTTTTTTTTTCAACCACTGCATCGAAACACTTTGATCAAAGGCAGTTCTGACCTCGTATATAACCTTTTCGATACGTTTAAACATATTTCTATATTGCTGTTTAAGTGAGTTGACCATTTTCTTCTTAGAGAAGAGCGAAGTCGATGATAAACGTCTACGTTTGTTTGCAATTTTCGTAGAAAGATAAGCTGATTGAATTAGCAACTGAGAACAGCATGCAAAATGAGATTTCCGAAATCTTTTCGACGTTTACCTATTCGGCGAGGTATTTATGAGATTATCAAGGCAGTCGGCAGAATCTAACATCAGTGTCTACTTTTTATTTTTTTATTTTCTTCTGTTTTATCTGGAATCGTAACTGAAAGAATAAAGAATAAAATATGGCTTGGAACTAAGTTGTGACGTTTCAGTGGTATTGGCTTCCGTTTGTCAGTAGATTTTAAGAATTCTTACATATATGAACTAAAACAAGGGCATGTGAAAAGTAGTATAGTGAGCTTGAACGAAGCTTTCAAGAAAAGCAAATACCAAGATATCATGCACGACATGAAAAGAAACAGAAATCACTATAATTCCCGTAACAATAGGGCTCATGAAACATCGCGACTTCAACAGTGATGAGTTGGGATTTGTTTGTTTGCTGAGGTAATTCGGAGTATGTACATCCAGGAGTCACATTGTGTCTGAGTCTCCAAGAAGCATTTCATTAAAAAGGGGTAGAGAAATGATTAAATACGCCGATGGGATTGGTATCGCCTCCTAAATATAAACAAACAAACAAAAAACTCGTTTTATTTTGAATTCTACGGCTTTTGATGTACTGTCCATATTTTCTATCATTTTGTTGAGCTCCCCTAAGATTATTACAAGTTAGAGTAAACGTCTGATACATCTCTTGTAGAACGATTTCGTGATGTTAATCGGTATAGTATATGTTGCGATGTCCTAATATATTATCCCATGGCAGAATAACCTATCTATTGTAAAGCCAAAACTCCTATCTTTACATCATCAACGATCTGATCCCCATCTGGCATCAATTGAAATGGATGGCTCTCGTCTAGGAGAAGCCCCGTGTTTTGACAAGCTTTTGGGTTTGTCCTTTACTCCTGATCTGAAATGGAATATGTACATCAAGTCTGTTGCCAAGGTCGCTGGAAAGATGGTGGGATCCTTCTACCGCTCCAGAAGATATCTTACAACTGATGCAATTCTCTATCTATATACAAGCCAAGTACATCCAATGATGGAATACTGCTGCCATATCTGGGCAGGAGCTGCTAAAAACAGCCTATCCTGCCTTGACAGAATACAAAATAGACTTCGTGGCTTAGTGGGGGATGCCCTTTTCCCTACCCTGAAACCTCTCTTCCACAGAGGAGACGTTGTGAGCCTATCCTTGTTTTATCGTTATTTCCATGGATGGTGCTCGTCTGAACTCCAATCTCTGGTCCCCCCTCGCCAATCATTCACGAAAAACACCCGTCTAGCTTAATCCACTGTGAAAAATGTCCCCCACTCTTTATCTGTGCCTAAATCAAAACGTGGATTCCATGAACAAAGCTTCTTTCTTAGAACTGCACGCCTGTGGAACTCTCTTCCGTCTGCCTGCTTATCATCTGAAAACAACTTGGATGTCTTCAAGTCCAACGTTAACAAATTCCTAACGAACCGCCCGCTTAAGTAAAAACTTCATCAAATCTCCACACTAACGTACTGTACTTGCAATAACACTTATCCCTGAGTGGCTTCACGGCCTTGATAAGTGGTGACCACCGTGTAAAAAAAAAGAGCTAGTAGTATGATAAAAACTTTGTAGTTTCGCTCACATGGAACCTAACAGTCGCTGACACTATTATTTGAGGGTGATAAAATGCCGTGCACACGTGATGTATGTTTAGGTCCTTTAATGACTTTTTCGTTACCGTATCTCTGACTAATTGACTTTTCCTTTGTGACGATTTTATTTATACGTTCGTTCTTCCGCATTGGAATATCTGGGATTTCTCGTGTCTAGTGTCTCAACCGTTTGAACGATATCTGCTCAAATATTCCTGGGTCGAAAGGTGCATTCTGTTTCACAATGTGGGAATTAAAAAAATGTGTTATTTCTGAATCAAGTTACGTGTGTGCAACCTATTGAATGTTTTTCCTAGCCTTGCTTGCCAATATGTAATATATATAAAAAAAATCAAATGAGAAACCAAATACACACACACACACACATACAAACACAAAGGCATGCACACGCACGCACACACACAAACACACGTTTGTTTAATGAAATAAATCTTTATTTCTAAGAAAAAAAACTATTTTTTTATAAATAGATAAATAGATATTTACGTCTAAACAATGCGCATACATATGCATAGTCTAACCGAGATTATATATATATATATATATATATATATATATATATATATATATTGTTTACTGAGTAGAAGTGCATAAATATTTGCATGATAAATTATCACTTACGTAAAATTCTACTAGTTTCTTTTTTCACATTCACTCCACACAACTCTCATTGTAAACGCCAAATTATATTTTTGAAAAAAGACCTACTTAAAAATAGCAAGTTCGTGTAATTTAGCATTAAAAAGGCTAATCTAATAAACAGAGATAGAAATATTAGTTGCGTTCCTTTGAAATATCGTCGTTTTTGCGTATCTTAAGGCATGGTAAATTTTAATGCCTTGTAAAATAACGCGAGTAATTTAGACGTGCAGCGATTCTCAACCGACAGAAGAATAAGTGAAATAATTACATAGAAAACAATGGGCATTTGAAATGAGCAGGAACACGAAAAAAGCGCGCATTATCTGCCAATAGTTGCAGGCCAAGCGGATTAAATTAAATACTGTTTCTTTAATTTGATTGTATTATAGCTAGCACACTATTTATTTCTAACAATAATTTAGTTCTTACTATTTTATCTCATTTGGGTTTCACACATCATCAGTGCGGCTAGACAAGCAACTACCTCAATCCAGGATCGAAACCCGATCGCCCAAACGCCAGTCGGCTTTTGCTATGCGGGCAGTGAATTAACAATGTTTTTACATTGTTCAAATACCTAAGCTCACTTTGTTTACACAAAGTGCATCGCTTCATACGCTAATTGTAGTTTGTATATCACTTTCCAATATGCTCATCAGTGCGGCTAGACAAGCAATTACCTAAAACCAGGATCGAAATCTGATCGCCCAACCGAATGTCGGGGCTTCTAGCCGTTTCGTTGTATGGTTGCTGCTATGTGGGCAGTGACATTCTCCAAATACCTAGCTCAATTTGTTTTCGCTGAAATCATCGCTTCATATGCTAATGGCAGTTTGTATATCATTTCGCAATATACTCAACCTTAGATAGGGAGCATTATACTCACACACACACACACACACACACACACGAACACGCACACGCACACACATATATATGTATATATTTGTGTGTGTATGTGTATTAAAAATACCATTATATATGTATAGTTAATTAATAAATAGACGAATTAGGATGTTACCTGTTATTAAATATAAAATTAAACGCACGACTAATTATCATGTATTGATAGTTAATAACTTAGGAATCTAATTGATAAATCTCAATGTCTGTGTGCTTGGTTGTCTAAATCCATAATTCGTTTACAAAAAAAAAATAATCATTCGATCTGCTTTGTGCCGCTCTGTAACCTTACGCCTTGGAGGAGTGTATCTCTACCAAGGCCTAAGGTTACAGAGTGGCACGAAGCAGATCGAATGATTAAATGTTTTGCCAATCATTCTTTTATATGTTTGTAACCAGTAAAAACGACTGCTTGGTGGGGTTAAAATTTAAGAAAATGTTTAATTTGGAAAGTGTAGGTCGATAAATGTGTTATCTGTACGCATGCGCAGATATGTCCATAAATATAAACTGTTCATTTTTTATTTAAAATCTTATCTTTCTACCAATTCCTCAAGCGATAAATAAGGCGTGGGCATGATCTGTTTCGGTTTCGATTTTAGCTGATGGCCACTAAGTAATATTATTTTTTTGTTTGGTTTTTACTAATTTTGAAATCACTATCATATATTGTACAAGGTAATATATAATAATGGATAATGACTTGACTCTATTAATACAAATACGGTGTAGGACTAAATTAAGCCTTCTTTATCTGGTTTAAATAATTCACTTACTCGTAAATAAATAAATGAATAAATAAATATAACGACATAAAGAAAATATAAGTACTAGCAAGAATAGAAAATAAAGATGGGGGACATAGTTTTGAAAGCCGATTTATCATATTTTCTTAAGTTTCCGACTACTTTTTGGTAGTATTTGAAAAATTAGAGACTAAAGTTTACTTTCTAAAGGAAAAAAAATATTTGTACACGTGAAAAAAAAGTTATGAAAATGTTTTCACGCCGAGCTAACCAATTCAGTTAAATTTTGAAGTTTAAATTATAAAAATCCTTTAAAAGATAAATATTCGTTTTCTGGGTCTATTTCAAAGAAAATTAGTAAAGTAAAATGTCTAAGATATTGAATTAAATTTAAAAACAAATTTGTTTGTACAAAAAAATTGGTTTATTAGCCTCCAAACAGCAAGTAATTCCGCTGTTTGCCAAAATGCAACAAATGAAGTTTTTTTAACACGATCATGCGGAAGCCAAAAATGACACATACGGTCCCTGATATGAGCTAAAACTACATCCAATGGTGAAGCCCCACCTTGCGGGTCTTGGTGAGTGTGAAGCCATCTTTTACTTGCCATTGCTTCCAGGTCCACTCTGACCCGGAGTGGTATTACCTGTTAGGGTCCCAACTATGGGTTAAATAGGATCCGACTTAAAAAAAAAAAAGAAATATGCTCCATTAAAAATCGTTCCTCAAAATAACAAGATTCGGCATTAAATAACCTGAAAAAGGTTGATATGCCTTAAAACAAAAACATTTAACCAACCAAAAATGACGGCAAAACAAAATGCTGTTTTATAATGGAGTCATTATATTAAAAGGCGCCAGATTTTCCCCCAGACGTTAATTCGTGATTTCTTATCCTGAATGTTTGTATAATTTTTATTATTTTATTTAATTATTTTTTTTATTTTGCTGTTCTAAATATTTTTTTTTAATTATTGTTCAAGATTATTAAAAAATATGTTACGCCGAAAGTTTCAAATTTATGCGAGAAAGTAAATTATAAAATCTAGCCTATAACATCATGAAAAGTCTGTAATTAAAAACATAGAACTATTTTTGCTATTATAATTGTTTTATATGAAATTATTTTATAAACAATGCTTTATTCAATTGTAATATCGGTACTTCTAGAAAATATTTTTCTTGGAGTTATATTGAATTCATTAGTATAAACTTGTTCCTGTATATTTTTTAATTATAATAGTTTATGATGCTTTATATTCATAATAATAAAAACAAAAATTAATTCTTTTTTTTAACTACAGAAACCAATAATTTTATTAAAGATATTTTCTGTTTAAAGAAAATAAGACATTTCCCGTAAGAGGTAACTAACAATAATGGATTAATTATATTTCATGATCATTATTTATAAATACCGAAAATTTCATTAAAATGGTTGATTTCCTGATTTTTGGTGAATTTTAAGGAAAGTGGGGGGTAAAGATGTTTATACATTTTGAGCATCAGCATTAATTTTGCACGTATCTAATAAAATAGTAATTGATTCAAACACGCCTTATACGTATTAGTTCAATAGCTGGGTAGATTTCAGGCGCCGGGGATTGCAAATGTCTATTGCGTATATTCAATATGCCACACTGAGTGTAGGAGTTCGTTTGTTGTCTTAAACAAACTTTTTTTAGGACTATGAGTAATAATGGCGGCAACTGTATACAATGCTAAATTCTCAGTAGTAGTTTAGTTATAGAAGTTCATAATTTGTTCCAGTTTGAAGAAAGTTATAGAATTATTATCCCTTGAACGAACTAAAATTAGCAATACGTATTTTTTAATCATCTATATCATAACTTATGTTATAAAGTGTTAAACTATCATATTGAAGAATGACTTACCATTGTTCAATCCCTTGCCGCTAGCTTGTATATATTAAATTGTGTAAGACAAACTATTATTTTTTTCAAATTATTTCACGCAACCAAGATCACAATTTCAGATTGTTTAAAAGAATATAACAGGCTGGATACTGTTAAAAATAGTCTCTATTTGTTGATGACAGCGTTTCCTATCATTTAATTACGCTTGCATTAGATTTCGTATGTGCGGATCTGTCTCTGTGGCTGCGATGGACATATAGACGGCATATATATATATATATATATATATATATATATATATATATATATATATATATCTGTATCTATCAGCGTTCTTCGATAAAATATCTCGCCGAAGGTAGCCACCCATTTCCTAATCGCATACGTACTTGCGGTGTACACATTTCTTTTACTGATTGGCTGCAGCGATATACCGTGCATTAGAAAATCATTCGTAAATGTCAAAACCGGTTCAAAATACAAATGGAACTTGGATTTGTCGTGTCAACGGTTCTTTAGGTTGTTTGCAAATAACTCCGAATATTAATCGAAACAATTTTAACTTCCACATGAATAGATGGAACTAATAAATTCTCGGCATCACCTATGTTACTGTTGCTATTCATCACCGTAAATACTTTGGCAAAATGCAGGTCCACTATAATTTCTCAGCCAGTTCACTAAAAAAAGAAAATGTACACAAACAGACAAACACATAGATGTAAATCGTGAAATAAAAAAAAATGGGGTCGAAGTCTCAAATGAACACCGGGAACTTGAGTAGTTTTTCGTAAATCGTTTCAGAACGGCACACACACAAGCGGCTATCTATATATATATATATATATATATATGTGTGTGTGTGTGTGTGTGTGTGTGTGGGGGGGGGGCTCTGTCGCTCGTTAACAGATATGAATACTCACGAAATGGTGCCTGCGCGTGAAATTATTGTGGCAGGAGGTGCGCAATCTCCAACCACACATCTCCTGAGTCGACCTTACTAAATACCAGTGGCAAGTGAAGTGTATAAGATAACTCGAAACAAATGTTGAGATAGGCGGAGAGCACATACAACGCCTAGAATTCCCAAATGGTAACCACACTCGTATTAACCAGGCTCAACGTTGCTTAACTTCGGTTATTTAACGGGAACCAGTGTGTCTAAGCGATTGTGCCGTGTATATATATATATATATATATATATATATATATATATATACAGTGTCCTGGTCAAAATCATAAGATCACTTTAGAAAGTAAGCGTTTCCGCATATTATCGAATTTTTAATCAAACAAATGGTTGAAACCATTGCCAAAAGGGGAAATATGATGGAAAAAATGAAATCTGCTTCATTCGAAACCTTACCACTTATTTAATAATTATTTTTTTTAAAAAACAAACATTTTCACCTGGTCCAAATGATAGGACCACGTTAATAAAATCAGCTAGTTTGGAAAAAATGAATACGAAAAGCTTTCTATGTTACTAAAAGCAACTTGTTAGTGGATAAAAAAACATCTTACTAAATTATAAATAGCAAAATCAGAGTTTGAGAGAGGAAGGATCTTTGTGCTTAATAGGGGTGGACTCATAGATCCATTGCAAACGAAGTGAATCGTAGCAAAACGGTCATGACAAATTTTTTAAGAAATCCAGATCTATATGGGCACAAAAGAGTTCAAGTCGATCAAAAAAAAAAACAAAAAAAAACCCATCACTGGATCGCCGTGTACGAAGAAGTTTGAAAAAAAAAACAGTATGAGCTCAAGTCGATTGAAAAGCAGAATGTAGTCCTAAAACCATCAGAAGGAATCTGAAAATGAAGGGTTTCAATCATTTTAAACGACTGCAGAAACCACATCTTCTTGAACAGCATGAAACTAACCGACTTAAATATGCCGCCCAATACCAGACTTGGGATGAAGAGAAGTGTGAAAATGTGATTTTCTCCGATGAGAAAAAGTTTCACCTAGATTGTCCATGATTGATTTCAACACTATTGGCGTGATAAAAATTTGCCCAAAGAGATTTTTCAACTCGGCGTAGTATAGGAGGGTCTTTAATGATCTGAGGTGCTTTCTCGTCAGCTGGGACCCTAAAGTTGCAGGTTCTCTGTAACTCAATCCCATTGAAAACCTTTGGTGATGGATGGCAAAAAGAAGTGTTCAAAGATAGAACGCAGTATGATTCGATAAAGGAACTTTCTCATTCAGTTTTCTGTACATGAGATACAATTCCTTTGCAACTGATAAAAAAATTACTCGCAAGCATGCCGAAGAGAATTTTTTAAGTAATTCGTAATAATGGAGGCTATACTACATACTGAGACCCTTTTTAGTAATTTATAATTGTCTTTTGATAGATATATTATCAGTGGTCTTATCATTTTGACCAGGTGAAAATGTTTGTTTTTTAAAAAATAATTATTAGATCAGGGTTAAGGTTTCGAATGAAGCAGATTTCATTTTTTCCGTCATATTTTCCCTTTTGGCAATGGTTTCAACCATTTGCTTGATTAAAAAAAATCGATAATATGCGTAAACGCTTATTTTCTTAAGTGGTCTTAAGATTTGGACCAGGACTGTATTGATAGATAGAGAAAGAGAGTGATAGGAAATGGGAATGAAACAAGCAAAGGTAAACTTCAAACTAATATTAATAATTGTATATTAATATATAAATCCCAAACAAATAAAAATGCCAGTACAAACATAATAGAGAGTAAGGCTTCGCATAAGGAAAATAAAATAAATCAAGATTGTAAATATAAATGTCTTGTTCAACAGAAATAGGCAAAACTTCGTAGACGCTAGAAATTATTGTAAGAGTGAAATAGCACTAGCCAAATGAAAACATGCTGAAATAATCAAGGAACGCATTGAATCGCAAAATATAGGAACTTCTGGAAAATCTATAATAGTCTAGTGAAAAAAGGGCTTTCAGTAATTACCCAACTGATCAACAACCAAGACGCTGCGTGCGCGCCAATGGGAACTCCACCTTAGAGCCAACAAACAACATGTTTTTTAAACGGTGGTCACCACTTATCAAGACCCGGATGCCACTCAGGGATTAGGGTTATTGCAAGTGCAGTACGTTAGTGTGGAGATTTAATGAAGTGTTTACCTTACTTCAGGCTGTGGTTCATCGGGAATTTGTTTACGTTGGACTTGAAAACATCAAGGTTGTAGTCAGGGGGAAACAGGCAGACGGAACAGAGTTCTACAGGCGTGCAGTTATAAGAAAGAAGCTTTGTTCATGGTATCTACGTTTTGATTATGGCATAGATAAAGAGCGGGGACACTTTTTTACAGTGGATTCAGCTAGACGAGTATTTTTCGTGAAAGATTGGCGAGGGGGAACCAGAGATTGGAGTTCAGACGAGCACCTTTGATAGAAATTACGATAAAACAGGGATAAGCTCGCAATGTCTCTTCTGTGGGAGAGAGGTTGCAAGGAAGAAAAAAGACACCCCCACTAAGATACGAAGTCTATTTTGTACTCTGTCAAGGCAGGATAGGCTGTTTTTAGCAGCTCCTGCCCAGATATGGCAGCAGTATTTTATCCTTGGACCTACTTGGCTTTTATATAGATAGAGAATTGCATCAGTTGTAAGATATCTTCTGGAGCGGTAGAAGGATCCCACCATCTTTCCAGCGACCTTGGTAACAGACGTGATGTACGTGTTCCATTCCAGATCAAAAGTAAATGACAAACCCAGAAGTTTGTCAGAACATGGGGCTTTTCCTAGACGAGAGCCATCCATTTGAATTGATGCAGCTGGGGATAATAGCGTTGATGATGTAAAGATAAAAGTTTAGTTTTAGATGCATTAAAAGTAACCAGCCACGTCTCCCCTCACTGAACTACGCGCTCGAGATCGGAGGGGAGAGAATCTGAGAGAACGTTGTCATTTACAGCCTTTGATGTGTTGCCGTAGATGGTCCTGTCATCAGCATAGATGTCAACGAATGATTTAAGGATGTGTTTAGGGAGGTCATTGATGTAGATCAGGAAGAGATTTGGGCCCAGGATTGTCCCTTGTGGGACTCCAGCATTAATACTGCAGGCCTCTAATTTTTGTCCATCGACCACTACTCTTATGAGCCTATCGGAGAGAAATGATTTAATGATTGAGAAAACATTTCCAGTTATACTGTAGCTCGAAATCTTGTGAAGTAGGCCCTTATGCCATACCTTGTCGAAGGCATTTGATATGTCAAGAGCAATTGCCCTAGAAAATAAGCCTTTGTCCAGAGATCCACTAATCCTTTGAGATATAACCATTAGTACATCTGCGGTAGATCTTGCAGAACGGAAACATTATTATGTGTCACTAAGAACGTTATTTATGCTGAGGTGGTTGCCTATTTCTCTATTTAATATGGGTTCCAGCAACTTACTCATTACAAACAGGAAACTTATTGGTATCTACTGAGAGGGAAATGAATTATCAACTGAATTCTTAAATACAGGGCATACTGATGAGGTCTTCCAGTGAGTCAAAAAGCACTTCTCCCTAAGGCAACGCTTAAACTGTTTCGTAAGTATGGGAGCAAGTTCTGGTTGAAGCTTTTTTAACATTATAATTGGGATGCCGTCAGGGCCAGTTGCTTTACTGGATCAAGGTTCTTGATTAGCTTGGCGATCTCATGCACAGATATTTGTATGTTACCTAGCTTGTTCTGTGTTATAGGAGGAAATATGGGGAGTTGATGGCCTTCGTCGCATAGGGTAGAATTAGCTGCAAAGTTCTTTGCAAATAGTTTGGCCTTGTCTGATGCTGACGAGATGACCACTGGTCCATTGATAATTGTTGGGATAGAACGTACACTTCTGTTCAGGATCCTATTTGTTATTTGCCAAAACTGGTGGGAACCAAGCCGCTGATCAGCTACTTTGGATTAAACAGACTGGACATATAGCTCTCTTGCATTTTTGATTACTCTTTTACAGTGGTTGATGGCGTTCCTGAAAGCAGCTTTAGTCTCACTGCATCTACTACGTTGGCAGATATGGAAAAAAGTGATTTCTGTGCGCGATAGCAGCAGCACATTCTGAGGAGAACAATGCCTTGCTGTTAGGTTTTTCTTGGAATTTTTTAGATGGTATGAATCGGCCTATGCCTACAATTAACCATTCGGACTGATCTGATACTATAAAGGGCACATCCCTTTTGAACATGGAATGCAGATGTAGATAAGATATGAATGTACGGAAGCTATCCCAGTCAGCCATAGAGTATCCGTATACAGTACGATGGAGAGGTACGTCTGGTGACTTATTACATTTCATTTTTATCTTAACTGATAAGACGGAGTGGTCGGAGGATCCTAGAGGAGAATAAACGGAACATGAACATAGCTCAGGGGAAGTTTAGAGAAAAATATCTAGGAGGCTTGACAGGTAGTATCGGGCACACGGGTTGGTTCGTGAACAATCTGAGTGATGTCCCTTCCTAATTTCCCTATGCGGACCGGAGTCACATTAGATGCTATAAAAATCACCCTCCGCAATATCATAAAAAACTTAGACACATCAAGGCGTGTGGGCCTGATCTCATCCCCGCATTACTAATAAAGAAATGTTCAGCCGAGCAAGGCCCTATACTTTCCAAGTTCTACAATAAATGACTGGCTGAATCTGGCTCCCCTAATAGCTGGAAGATAGTCTCTGTGTTACAATTGCACAAGAATGCCGGTGTACGTATCGCCACATTAGTCGTCTCCCACTTTTCGCTAAAATCATTGAGACCTTAATTAATCAAGCACTAGTTCGCCACCTCGCAAAAGCAGATTTCTCTGACAAACAGTATTGATTAAGGCAATATCTTTTTACTGCAGATATTCTAACACATTTTTCATGTACTGGAAAAGGCGGGCGAAGCCAGGGCTGTAGACCATGATATATCCACGCCTTTTGACACAAAGTCTAACATAAAGGGCTGCTAATGAAAATTTAATCGTACGGTATAACTGGGCGTATACTAAATATAATTAGATCCTTCTTAGACAATAGAGGAATACAGATTATCATTGACGGACCTACATTCAAGCAGTATAACTTTAATGCAGGAGTGCTTCAGGGGTCGATCCTTTCGCCGTTATTATTCCTGATATGCAAAAACGACATCCCCGATTATATTGTGTCCGAGATTGGTATATTTCCTGATGATACACCGCCCTATTATATGCATGAGGGAAGAACAGATGTACATAAATCTAAGACAATAGCAGACTTGTTAGGAAATTAGTTACAGACTGTAGGCGAATGGGGCCGCAAATGGATGGTAACATTTAATGCTCGTAAAACTAAGCCGCTCTCATTTACGAGTGGCGGACGGATGTTTATTTAAATAGACATTCGGACAGATTAATTACGGTCACCGCTTCCGTAGTCAGGGGGGTAGAACTGCCGACTGTCATCACGACGGTTCTAGGTTCGATCCTCGGCTTGGGATAAGTGTTAGTCTAGCGGCACTGATGAGTTGTGAAACAACGAAACAGGACTGTATGTCGATGACTAAAATATATTTTATATTATATATATCTATATATATAAAAATGTAACTGTTGATTCGTTCAGAATTAATTGTCTTAAAAACCACTGGACGGATGGCTTCCACGTTTTGGTATAATATGTTTACTATATCCATGTGTGTTTTTATATATTTCTTTTTAATTATAACATTATACTTAATTTTTCTATGATAAATAGGTGGATTTCTTTGTACCGATAGGCGATTTTTTTTATTTTGGGACAATTATTTATTACCGCTTCCTGTCACGTGACCAGTGTTTCTAATTTAGCGGTTTTCCTGCTAGATCTGGAGATTTCCTTTACAGTCTAGCGGAAATTCTAGAAAATCTGGAGGGATTTCGTACCCACACACCCGCAAGCGCTTGAAAACACTTTAAAACATAAAATAAATTCATTCATGTAAGTAAAAAAAAAAGTAGCATTTATTGCCTTTGGTAACAATTATTTATTGATTATTTGTTTTGTTTTTCACCTTTTTTGGCTAACAATTCTTAAATCTCGCTATAAAATCGATTTTTCCAAGTACATTTTAGGTGGGGGGCATTCCAACCTTCGAAGTTTAGTTTAAAATACGAAATTTAGAAGTATTTAGTCGAAAATTGTAAAAAGCAAGAAACAACAGCAAAAAAAAACAAACTATATCAATACAGTAGAATTTAATTATCTACCAACCTAAATACTTTAAACATGCGAAAACAAAGTTTTTTTGTTTTTTTATTTTTCTAATTGTGCTGTTTAGTTTGCAGTATATTTCAGTTTAACTTTTATTATAAAAAGTTTGAGTTTATGATTTGTTTCCTGACAAAAAAATACCCTCTCTGAAAAAACAGGTAAAAATAGCTGATAAAATACGGGAGCTAACCGCTTCAATATAATTCCAGAAACATATAGTGAGAAAACACGGAACATTTTATATATTAAATATACTATATTTATAATGTTTTATAGTAGGAAGTGAAAATAGGGAGGGGTTTTTTTTTGGGGGGGGATTAGCGATTTTTGAAAATTTCAGATGATAGCGATTTTCTGGACATATCTTTCTCCGGATCTCGCGGGTTTTTTTTTTAAATCTCAGTTGCCAACACTGCATCACTAAAAAAACACAACAGGCTTAATGTAAACAGAATGTGTTTACAATATCGGTAAATTTTCAATGGGTTTAATCACATGATTATTGATAAATTTACCACACGTGGTCGCTTTCCTATTAAATATTCATCGAAAAATGAATGCCGACGTTCAAAGTGTATAAACATTTTTGACCCCTCCCTTTACTTAAAAATTCACCAAAAATCAGGAAATTAACCAATTTTAATGAAAATTGCAGTATTAATCAAATAATGATCGCAGAATATAATGAACTAATTATTTTTACTTAACTCTCAGTGAAAATGTTTTATTTTGTTTAAACAAAAAATACCTTTACTAAAGTTATGGTTTTCAGTAGTAAATAAAAAACGCAAGAATTTATTTTTGCTTTTTTTATATAAATAAAGCATCGTAATTTGTAACAATAAAACATCATTTGGGTTTGTATTACTGTACACATAAATTCGAAAAAGTGTTTACCGATGTATTCGAAAATTCAAGATGGCGTCTGATTCTCTCTTTAACACGGTAAGTTTGGGATAAGGTGTTATAAATAAAAAACTATACAAAATGCTATTAAAACCCCGCCGAATATATGTCAACCTATGTCACGGTAAAATATATTGAGCGAGTTTTTAACAGTATTTAATCCGGTGTTTTTATTTATAACACCTTTTCCTTAACTTACCGTGTTAAAGAGAGAATCAGCCGCCATCTTGAATTTTCGAATACATCGGTAAACACTGTATGTTTTTCGAGCTGAATAAACATGTTACATTGAATAAAAACACGAAAAATATATCCATTTTTGTAGAAAAGTAACTTATCTTGCCTTTGATAACATTTATTTGTTTTTTGACAACTTTTTCGAATCTATGTGTACAGTAATATAAACCCATGAATTCTCGCATACTATTCAGGAAATTAAAGATTCAATTAGATTCCTATTTCAGTCACCTGAATTATTTAGGGTGAAATGAGTTTAGGAATTTATAGCCAAGCCTAAATATTTTTTTCTTTCTTTTGCTTAAAAAAATAGCATTAATACAGTAAGTTAGGTAAAATTTGCATAGATTACTCTCCTTTACGGTTGTTGTAAAAATGGAACGGAAACTTGAATTTCGTTCCCTTTTAAATTCGGTACATTTTTACATTACGTCCAACTCATCGTTCACATTCGACAGATCAACTTTTATAGCTTTTCGGGTATGCTGGCAAGGTTAGGGGTGTCTATTCCGAAAGCTGTTCTTAACATGGGTAGATTGGTAGGTGTGTCAGAAATTTCGTGAAAAATAGTGAATAATTCCACCCCGTTTTTCCAAGCGTATGACTCCTCGAAAAATGTAACTCAATCCCTAATTTTTTTCAATTAAGGAGCAAGAACCAAGGTTTCATTAAAAAAAACAAAAACAAAAAAACAAACAAACAACGTGTTTTTTTTTAAAGGTTTTAAACTTCGGACTTTACAGGTAAATTTCTAAAAAAAACACTGCTTTTTTTTGTTTTAAATTTGAATATATCATTTATTGACCTTTTCTCTTCAATTTGTGATATATAAAACTTTGGTGAGTAAATTATTTACTTTTTAATAGACATTTCAAAATGGGAGGCGTGAATTATTCGACCTCCTGTCTTTCCAAGCTTATAACTCCTCGAAAAATGTAATTCAAGCCCTAATTGTTTTCAATTAAATGAGCAAGGACAAAGGTTTCATAAAAAACAAAAACAAAAGAAAAAAATAAACAACGTGGTTTTAAAAAAAACAGGTTTTAAACTTCGAAATTTACAGGTACATTTCTAAAAAACACTAATTTTTTTGTTTTAAATTTGAATATATTATTTATTGACCTTTTCTCTTCAATTTGTGATATATAATACTTTGGTGAGTAAATTAATTATTTACTTTTTAATAGACACTTGAAAATGGGGGGGGCGTCAATTAAAATAAAACGTTTGTCTAAAATATTATATTCGGTTTATTGGAAAGGGCATAAAATGTCACATTGACCCTGTAAATATCGTAAAAATAGAATCAATAGAAAAATTTTGATAGATTTTTAAAGTTTAAAAATTGAAAAATATCGAGTTCGGAAAATTCATTAGTTTTTTAAAAAATAAAAAATATTTCTATTACTTTTAAAACAACTTTAATAGTTTATTTTGGAAGTATAATCCATAAAGAAAATAAACAACCCACTTTTAAAAGAGAAATTACGAGATTTTTATATTTTATTCGCAGTTTCGTGATAAGGGTGTCAAAAATTCTGATACATCTACTAGATTGGAGTGTTTATTCATTGTAAACGTACCCTACAACCTATAAATGTCGACATTTCCAATGTGAATGGTAAGCTGGACTTATGTAAAAAAATAACAAAAAGATATACCAAACTGACTTTATCGTTTAAAAATGGAATTATTTCCCTTTCGTTATTAACTTTAAAAAAAAAAAATTTAATAAATATTTTGTGTTTTATATACATAAAATACAATTGTTGAATGTTACTGTTTTGATTATATTCGTTTGAGGGGGGCACAATTAAAAAATTAAGAAAGATTAAAACAAAGCAAAATTTAAGTTTCCGTTCCATTTTTACAACAACCGTAAAACAGCGCATACTCAGCAAGTTTTATCGTAATTTATAAGCATTATGTTGAAAAACTAAATCAACATTTTGTTTATTTTTTTGCATAATTAATGATGGAAGTATTTTTCTGTTTATTTTCTGAACATCTGTTAAAAAAAATAATTTGTACATTCTCTTGAAAAAAGAATGAAATTTTTCTCTACTTTCACATAACTATTTGCATGGGTCATCTGTTCTTTTTATAATAAAAATTCCGTTTTCAAAGAGAAACGTTTACTGACAAATTTCTTTAAAAAAAAAAAGTGCAAGTTTTCTTCCACCTAACAAATTATGGTAAAAAATTAATATTTTTTTTGGGGGGGGGAAATAACAACTTTTATTTATTAAGAACATTGCAAAAAATAATAAAAGTAAATAAACGAACAAAATGCAATTTTTCTTGAGGAATGTGTTCCATTTTAACAAACTGAGCCACAGCGACGCGTGGCCGGGTACAGCTAGTATATATATATATATATATATATATATATATATATATATATGTGGGGGTGCGTATATATATATATATATATGTATATATATATTTATACTTATATACATGTATATATATATAATATTAAATAGTCTAACACTAAAATAAAAATACAGAATACAAAATATTAAAACAATGCGTTAAACACAATAAATAAAAAAAACAAGTAAAAAGATACTCTTGTAACAGCATGTAAGTTGAAAACCCCGAAGAAATAAACATTTAAATGTAAGATAAACCAAAAACATTCTAATAAAAATTATGTCTGGTTAGACCACTACTTTACACACCTATGTGTATTTATTCACTTCATTGAAAACTGAATCTGTGAGTTTGTTTTCATGTCAGATATGTTAATTCTCTCTCCATCTCTCTCACTCTCTCTCTCTCTCTCTCTCTCTATATATATATATATATATATATATATATATGATTACAACGTCTTGAGAGAAGAGTGCCACTCCCTCAGACACTTAAAGCCCATGAGCCCAAAAATGACTTCCATTGCCACAGGAACATTTTTATAGACAAATGTCTGAGGGAGTATCTCTACGCAGATGATGTTACCGAGTCTTAGCTTTGTTCCACAGCTAAGCCTCTCTCTCTCGGTTCAAAATGTTGAGATCCAGCAACCAGCAAGAGCAAGATAGCAAGTAACGTGTTAAAATGCAGACCAGCTGAATGCGGGTACTGGACTCCCGCTTTATGTTTTTTTTTTTAAATCAGCGATTTGCTTATCCTAAAAAGGTTGCCTTCACCACGGCTTACGGGAGCTCTCTGTACCCCAACACATATACATACACACAAACACACACGGTGTTTGTTGGCCGTGACCCCTAAAAAGGGTTCATTCTCGCTTTGGAAGGTCTTGTTTGTAACTCTTCATGGAGACTAGCCACCCTCCTTACCAAACAAGCCTGGTGGGGGAACCAGTTAAGTTGTCGGTGACTGGACCATGAGACAGGTAGTACTGAGTTACATGGTGCCAGTAGCATATGGCATTACTTGACTAATATATATATATATATATATATATATATATATATAGATTCAGATGTGTTCAAAAGTAAAAACTAATGAAGACAACGAGGTTGTTAAATAGTGCTGTTACCGAGGACTAAAAAGTCTCCCTCTCCCTCTCTCTCTCTCTCTCTCTCTCATATATATATATATATATAGTCTATATATATATGAGTCTATATATATAGTCAAAAGTCTATATATATATATATATATATATATATATATATATATATATCACCTGACTAAAAAAAAGAAAAAAATGCATGTATATATATATATGCCCTGACCAATATATATATATATATATATATATATATATATATATATATATATATATATATGGCCTGACTAAAAACATGGCCTGACTAATATATATATATATATATATATATATATATATATATATATATATATATATATATATATATATATATCACCTGACTAATATATAAATATATAAGCCTTGACTAATATATATATATATATATATATATATATATATATATATATATATATATATATATATATATTTATATATATATATACATATATGTATGAAAATTAAAATTGGTGGGAACATAACATATGAGCAATACTTGGAATCAATTCTTCCCGTGCTGTTTTCAGATCATTTGAAACCTTAGCACAAAGGTTTGGTCTCCTATCTATCAAGGACAAGTTTTTTTTCGGAAAATACAAGGTATTTTGTAATTAATGTGCAATTCTAAGGAAAGAGATGACAATGATTGAAGCATTTTATATCTGTAAAAACGTATGAAAAAGGATGATGGATGATTCCTTAAATATGCGACTTTTAGGACAAGTTCAAATAGCCATTTACACATGTCGAGGCATCACCTTTCCAATAAAGTTTTATGCTAAATAATTTTTGCGCTTTTGAACTCACAATTTTGCCCCCAAATCTGATATATATATATATATATATATATATATATATATATATATATATATATACATATATATATATATATATATATATGTGTGTATGTATTATTGTGGCAATGTTTTAATCGTTTGTAAACGTTAATAATTTTAGTTCTCCCCGTACTTTTGCCACATTCAATAATTCCCCATTAGGACTCTTTAAAGTTTCGACATAATATTATTTATTGCCCTATCGATTTTCTCCTGATCAGATTATAGCCGAAAGAGCTCTTGAGAAACTTCTGCATATTTTAATTAAATATATATATATATATATATATGAATAATTAACTATATATATATATATATATATATATATATATATATATATATATAACCCCTATTAATAAATATATAGATTAAATATCATATAATATATTAATCTTTATATATATATATATATATATATATATATATATATATATATATATATATTTATATATATATATATAAAATGAACTGATTTTCCCTCTGTGATGTTGAACTTAATAGGGTTAAAAAAAGTCATTTCATGCAAATGTTATATGCACAAACTGCAGCACAATATTTGCGGTGTTTCATATGCATATTACCTATCCACTTCATCGCTTATCGTAGATTATTATATTTTTCGGTTGAAAGTTCACCGCCAAAATCGGTTAAGATCAATACAAGTCGTAAAATATTTTCTATCTAATAAATTCATCTTCCCCCTGCTATCCATTTACACCGTTGCCTAGTCGTTTGCAAGGGACAGTTACGAACGGACACCGGAGTAGGTTTCCTGTACTTCGTAGTTGCCTAAAAATACTGAAATAGAATTTTACCGTGACTTTCCCTTTGATGCTTCCTATTAGGTGAAACGCACGACGCTTATTTATACGTTGCGTAATTACTATTTAGTTCGCAACATTTTTACACTAAAGAAAACAAAAATAAATGTTTCCATTTTTTTTTAAATAAACATAATACATCATTCTCGTTTTATTGCGTTTTGTTCGGTGTTTTTTTTTCTGTTTTCGTTTTTCCGGGTTTTTTTTAAGTTTAAAATCGTTATTTTTATTGAAACAAGGTTATTACGTCGCTTATTCTTTACTTTACCCCTCTTACACACACACACACACACACACAGCTACAGACATCTAGCAAACGACGTGTTCCCCCGCTACTATATTAATATTATAGAAACGATAATCCTCAGTCCTTTATTTATAAAATCATATCTGTGGGGGACAGACTGGAAAAACGTTTTGTCTGTGTGTTTACTCTATGGGGAGTATTGAGCTTGAAGATTTATGTGATTGTAATTTACACATTGAAAAAAATGTAAAAGGAAAGACAAAATACGAAGAGAAGTATAGATTATAAATGTTCCTCCAATTGTTCTGTGCGTGTGTGTGTACAAGTGTGTGTGTAGGGGGGGTGTTAACTACATTTGAAATATCAGAAAATAGCAATTTACCGATTAAGTAATATTTAAATAGTTAAATAATAAGTTATTATTCGTAGGAATTACTGTGCGGTTACATTTAAAGACGTCGGCTCGTTTAGCCACATGTTTCGCACACATTATCTTGAATCCTGTCCAATGTGAGGAATACATTTTTGCGCAGTTTTCCATTAGCGCACTGGCCTTTTACTCTTAAAATATCTATAATCCCGGTCGTATTCTCTGTCTTTACATTTACTCTCCAGGCGCTAATTATAAACTTTGATATGTCCCCCGTTTTTATCTTTAAACGAAGGACACAATCGATTGGCTTTTCAAGAACACCACGCAACGACCCTCGAATGCTATCTCTGGCCAAAACCAAATACTACTTAGCCTATGCCCGTCCCCGCATCTTTCAACGCCTTATTGGCAAAGATCCATCAATCATAAGTCGCCTTAGCCGTTCTAATCCTCTGAGTGACCTCACTCTCATTTGCAAGATTCATCATTTTACGGGTCCATTGTTCCGTGCTTGTGCCCGTACGGAAGAATTATTTGTCGAAGGAAACGGCCCATACAAATGTACATTTACTAATTCAGAGTTATTAATGCATTTTGAGGCTGCTATTCGCTTTGCAATGTTTCTTGATTATAGACCGTTAACCTTACATAACCGCCAATCTTTCAACCGTTAACTGCTTCACACGGCCCATAAATTAACATATAGGTAAGAGATTTATTATGAACTATAATAATATATTAAAGAATGTCTGTATGAACAATCTCATTATAAGATTTATGGAGTACGTGGATAAAAAATAAGTGAATGTTTATGGCCCTGTTGTGGTCACTAATATATATATATATATATATATATATATATATATATATATATATATATATATATATATATATATATGTATATATATATATATATATAAATACGATGGCGTGTGTAATTTTTTTGTTTGTCACGCTTACATCTGTATTTCTTCCGAGTGACTATCATTTAATTGTTATGCACTTCCATTTATTGTAATAAATATCTTCTACTAAGAATTCTTCACGAGTTTCATTGGTTACGATTATAACTGAGGGCACTCAAGTAAGCTATATTTTATCAATAATTTTTACCAGCAATTCTTCCTACTTTTCGTTTCGGTTTCGATTATAGCTGGTGAAACTCAAGCTTATATATATATATATATATATATATATATATATATATATATATAATTTTATAAATTACTAGCTAGCTGTACCTACGTATTGAGCACTTTTGAAGTAAATACTTAAAGTTTACGCATAAATGCATACTTTTGTATATGAATTTTATGTAAGTAAATGAAGTAGTTATATATATATATATATATATATATATATATATATATATATAGAGAGAGAGAGAGAGAGGGAGAGAGAGTTTCTTCAGATATGTGCATACATATATATAGTCATCGATATATATATATATATATATATATATATATATATATATATATATATATATATATATATTAAATTACAGCTCAACTTTCTAATATTTTAGAATAAAACACTATACTAATATATACGAAACCGGTATAAATTCAAATATTATATTTAATCCTTCTTCACAACCTAGCTGCGAGGGGCATGCTTGCTAGCTTAGATAAATACGTTTGAAAATTTAAAAAAAAAAGAGTTACAATACTTGCACTTTTGGTCAAGATTAAAGTGTAGTATCTGTTCCGGCAGATACTCCAAGCCAATACCATATGTGGGGGTGACTCCACATATCAGACCTTGGTCAATGTAGGGCAACCGTTCATACCAATTGCCACTACCCAGCTCCCCTACTCCCCAGGGAGTTGGCCCCCATTTCCTCTTCACTCCTCACATTAAAAATGTGCCTTGTGCCTAATTTGCTCGGTGAGGGAGCAAATAAATACCTCAAAGTGTAGTATCTGTTCTTCAGATGCTGCACTTCAATTTCGTGTTCTCTTTCGGTGGAGGAGCAGTCCTTCACGACTGAGACAATTTTTTTGTTCCTTTTCTCCACATTAAAAAACGATCCTGGTGTCTAACTGTCCCGTGGGGCGACATTGTAAATAGGTACCGTAATATATTTCCGCTGTACATACATATATTACATATTAAAATAGCTGCGGATGATCTCGCAATAATTATATACACAACCGTTTATACTAATTGTTTATGATTCTGGGAAATATGCATATAATAATTTTACATGTACGACAAACGTATGGTTAATATGTAAAATTATTCCTTAATAAGGTAATCAATATATTGTCCATACGGTCATGAAGACAAATGGTAATTTTTATGTATGAGAAATATAATCCTAGTATCACTAATATCACTGTGACACGAAGTCGACTTTATATCGCCAGTGTAAAGCAACGTTGAGGCTGGTCAGTCCCAAATGGGGAATAATCAAAGTATACCACGCACCGAATGTTAGAAAACATTACTCCATTTGTGAATACTCTCTTTCATATTTCAATCTTAAGAAGGAAGCTGATTCCATCGCCCGCTAGTTGAATGCCTAAAACTTTTCTTGGTAAAAAGCTGATATCTAACGCGATCACCTTTATTTTTAATTAAATTTTCATCCAAAACAAGGCACAGTTCAACTTTGAAGTAAGGGGCTACTATCGGGGACATAAGTTGCAGGGGCATTATGGGGGGAGAAGAGTAGCAAGATGTATGTTCACATTACTCTAGAACTTCTGCATATCAGTACAGTTGGGAAAGCAGAATCCCGGAAGGAAGTTCCAAAGTCTAGCACTTCTGGGGAAGAAACTATTGAAGTAGAATGCTTCCTTAGACCAAGAGATCTCTATTGTGAAGGGGATGATATAGTTGCTTGTCGGGTATGTAAGGGGTATTCAGGTCGTGGGGGGTACAAGTGCTTGTAGTTCGTCAGAGCATTAACCAATAAAGTATAGACAGAGGGATGAAACATTTCGCCGATGGGATAGTGGCTGAAGCTTGGATGACAGTTCTGGACCTATCAGGTTCGCGATTCACTTTTGAACCATGTCAAGGAGTGAGAGACAAGTAGCAGATGTTCCAACCCGCATGTGACAACAGTACTTCAGACATGGGAGAATGGTGACCTTAAAGAGGTACAGGATACTTTAAGGCGTACGTAGATTTCTAGCACGGTAGATAGAGCTCACCCTCTTCGCAGCAGCCTTGGCAAAGCTCGGAAACGTAATATATACTAAAGTAAATAGTTATATATATATATATATATATATATATATATATATATATATAACTATTTAATTTACTCACATAAAAGAAATACAGGAAAGTATAGATTTATGCGTAAACTTTAAGTATTTACTTCAAGAGTGCTCAATATGTAGGTAGAGTTAGTTAGTTATTTATAAAATATATATGGCTATTAAGCTACACTGAATATTCCGCGTTTCATCCCTCTAGGACTCTTCAGGCTTATGCGCGAATTCTGTGGCTGTTTATCGTTTTTATATGCTCCTCTTCTATTGAGATTTTAGTTAGCCAATCAGCTTTCTAGAATCGACCGCGCCCTTCCTATCAGCCAATGAGCATGCATTTATCGAGCAAAGGCATATTTAGACTCTGTTTGGCATGTTCCTTTGTGTGTGCTCTATTTAGTTTCTTGGTATGTTTTAAAAGTAGGTTAGTGTTTTCCTTGTGTTAGTTTATATATAAATATATATATATGTACATACATATATGCTCATATATATACATATATATATGTATATATATACATACATATATGTGTGATCGTTTATGTATATTCATGTTTATTTAATTTATTTATTTGTTTATTTTTTATTGTTTTTGTTAATTTTAAAACCACTTTGTATCAATATCCTAGAGTAAATTTTATCTTGTGAACACAGTTGTTCGCTATTTCTCTTCTACAATTTAATAGAAGTTGGGGTTCTTTAAAGTACAGGATAGAAAATTTTTCATGAAGGTATAATCTACATGGGTCGTCTAGGTTCCTACACGTCGTAGCTTGTCTTCTTATTTTTTATTCGACTACCGACCAAAAAATTTAGGAGGAGTTTGGTAGGCAAAATTTGTTAAACAAAAATATATGCGTATACATAAATATATTTGGAACCACTTTTGTGTTTACTATAACATTTTTACGCAAATATGATGCAAGTATAAATAATCCAGAATATCTGAATGAATATAATTACACTAATAATTAACTAAAGATGATTATCCGATTAGAAAACCGAAGCAACTAATAGGGAATAAATTAAAATGAATGTTTAAAAGAATATGCAAATTAGCAAGATCTTTTGCTAGTGAATGCAATTCCATGAGCCATATATAAGAAAAATGCATTTTCTTTTTAAATGAATAGAAAATTGGGTGTTTAATATGAATATCAATACACACAAAAGAAAGACGAATTTATAGGAGTACAGATAGATAGATAGATAGATGTCTTCGCGTGAATTTCTATACTGTTACACAAGAGATAGCGAGCAAAAATAAGCGGACTTTTTAACAGGTAACGAAGCTAATTAAAAAGATGCAGAGAACGTGAAAAATGCATATGATCGCCCCCACTAAAGAAAACTTTAATAAATTTTTTTGTACCATATGACATCAATTTTTTTACAGCAGAAATGAAAACATTAATATAAGTGTAAATATATATATATATATATATATATATATATATATATATATATATATTCTCCACGTGGCTTTATATTAATATTTAATTAATACATCTAGATATACAGAATCACATCCGAAAAATAACTAATGCTTTCTTTAGGGTCTTTGGTTACAGCTCTGATTGGAGTTTTTAAAGTTTATCTTACCGTTTCAGATACATGCAGGTTTCCCGCCAATGTTTCCAAGTAAAAGCTGCACTTTTTTCGATTGATAAAAGCGAATAGTTTAATAAAAGCGATGTTATTTTTAAATAAGATAACAACTAGAAAACGTAATAACATATGATATACAGTAGCTATAGGTTTTGCCTTCCAGAAAATGTTAGTGCTTTACTCATATAAGAATAATTTTGCTTTATATGAGAATGTGTTCTAGTCGAGTTAACCAAGAATCAACACCAATTGGTTGAAGTAATTATAAAAAACAATAAGACCCTAAACATTTGAGTTCATACATGCTTGGTCACGTGCTTGCTGATTAAGCAGTGATTGGATGAATTTGTTTTTTTTCAATCAAACAACCCCTTAAACGATTAGCGACCAGTACAAATCCGACAATCTACGCATGCATGTGTTTAAATACCTTAAAAATATTACAAATTATGCCTGCTCGCAAAATATGTTATTTTTTTTCGTCTAGATTTCATATATATTATCATAGAGTCGTGATTTTTAAAGAAAAAAAATAACATTTGAGTGTTATCAGCCAAAATCGAAAGCGAATACAACATTGTACCATTCGAAGCTGGTGGCGGATTTTACGACAAGGAAAAGCTGGTCGACCCTTCCGCTAGTTTCAATTAATCCGTATTGTCATATCTTTAAATGCGTAAACATTCATATATATTTATGTACAGGAATAAATCTTACAATATTTAACCATTTATTTTGCATGATTTTTTTTTGTGTATTGATTTTCATATAAAATCCTTTTTTTTCTATTTGTTTAAAAAGATAATACAAATGGGTCCTGGAATAGCATCCATCTTCAAATAATCAAGCAAATTGGCATATTTTTTAAGCATTCACTTTAATTAATTCCCTATGCTTTATTTCGTTTTTCTTATGTGATTATCATCTTTCGTAAACTAATTATGTGTAGTTATATTAATGCAGATATTGTAAATGGTTTATACTTGCGTAATGTTGCGTAAAATAGTTATAGTAAACGCACACCTATTTGTCTCTCTCTCTCTCTCTCGCCCTCTTTATATATATATATATATATATATATATATATATATATATATATATATTTGTTTGCAAAATTTACCTATCAAACTCCTCTTTGATTTTTTTTTCTGAAAAGCATTAAACTTTGTGCATAGCGTATTTGAACCCATGCGAAAGTTTGTATTTGGGTTTTAGTAGAAGAAAATCGGTGCAAAATTTTGAAAATTAAACCAAAAAATTAAAAACGAAATTCACTAAGTGAAAATCGAATGACGGCATTACGAATATGCATGTGTAACGTGATAGCTATTAGTGCATGTTTTAATTTTAAGCCTTACAGAAAACATGTCTTCATAGCTCAGGCAGAAAAGCCAAATGAAAAAGTAAATAATATTAGTTTCGATTCTCGGTGGTGGCGCACTAGTCATTTTTTTTACTATGTCAATCATTACAATGTAATCGGTCCAATATAATATAATCATAAATAAAAATCTGCATTAATCAAAATATAATAAAGCGTGTTTTATGACCTTACAATGCTGGGCGGCCTGATAGTCTTATATAATGGTTGATTCGTGTATATAAACGTATCATACATATATATATATATATATATATGTATATATATATATATATATATATATATATATATATATATAGCAAGCGAACGTCCAGTTGAAAGTTTTTCTCTACTTGTGTGTATGTGTATGTGTTCTACACATAACTCTGTTCGCCTCGTAACAAGCAAACATGCGAGTGACAGTTTTTTTACAACAGCAATAACATATGTGCTCTCTTGGTTCATACAAAAGAAAAAAATACCTCTTTTTTAGGGATGAATCGGCCTCTTATTCTTTGAAATGTGTTTTTTTTTTTTTTTTTTTTGCAATCCTGAAATAAATAGCTGCCATTCGAAAGAATACAAAATACCACGTTCATTTTATAATAACATGATTCACGAAATACCGTCGGAGTAATGAGTTGTATTGCTTCATCATACTATGTTTGCGTCTTTACAGCTTTCAATTCTAATATGCCCAACTCTCCTCTCTCACTAACTCCACTGTAAAACTATAGGTGCATTTCTAAACTATTGTTGTTTTTTTTCTTCTTTTTAGCTTTTCTTACTAACACTACCTTTTCCATAAAACAGTTATGTTTGCTCTGACAATCCTACGTTAAGATTGCAGACAATACCATACATATTTTATCTTTTAAATAGTTAATTCGTCTCGATACATAGTTTCAAACATTCTATTGTCATAAAATCAACAACAACAACAATAATAATAATAATAATAATAACAATAATAATAATAATAATAATAATAATAATAATAATAATAATAATAATAATAATACTCAATCAGCTTACTTCGCATTGCACTTGCCTTGTCTATATATATATATTTTTTTTTTACTCACATTCAGTCCAAACAAGGCATATTGCCACTTAGACGTAAGGGGATACTTCTTGGAATCATGCCTAAAAAGATTAAGCTGGTGTTTTACGTTACGTTTGGTCGTCTGCATACCAGTACAGTTTGGGTAAAAGGTAGCAGAAAGAGAATTCCAAAGTATATCCGTTCAATAAAAGAAGTTATTAGAGTAGAAACGTTCTGAAATGTAGGGACCTCGATAGTGAAGGAATGCCATTTTGTTTTAAGGCGGGTTTATCGGGGATAAGTGCGTCGCGGGTTCACAAGTGCAATCAATTCATCAGAACACATCCCATTAAAATACTTGTAAAACAGTCAAAGGAAAACAACAATGCGGCGATGAGACAGGGATGGAGCATAGGTGGACAAAGGGGAACCTATTAGATTGGAGACCCTTTTCTGAACCCTATCCAAGAAAGAGAGACTCATGGTAGATGCACCAGCCCAGATGTGGCAACTATACTCCATGCATGGGCGAATGGTGGCCTTGTCACTATACATGATACTTTCAAGTGTGAATATTTTTCAAACACGATAGAGGGAACCCAACTGAGTTTGCAGTTTTTGCAATATTCTCAATGTACTCATTCCAGTCCATATTTCCTTGGAAAGTTAAGCTGAGGAGTTTGAAGGAAGAAACCCCAGTTTATATACCGCATTTAATTAAACCGATCTCATAATCGAGTGTCTCACCGTTTGTTTGCATAAACCATACAAAGTTTGTTATGTTGTGTTCTGTGATTTGAGAAATTAACCGGTGTTGTTATTCTTGTTTATATACAAGTAAACAACTCAGCCGCAGGTTTGGATTAAGTTTAATCCAGAACAATGCGAAAGATCACCTCACACATAGTAATATGCCAATGCATAGCGATGCCGAGGAAGATTTAAAAACACAGCAGCAATGCAGTCCATAGGTAAGTTCCAGATGAATCTACTAGCGAATCCATCCAGCACTTCTATTTTCATCTCAATGCATAACCTCCGAAGTTACCATTTATTCTCCAAGCTATATTTAGGTCAATGGCAGACTACTCAACGCCATCCAATCTTCCATCATTTCGCCGCCCTTTTGGCTGAAATTCATCAATCATTAATCGCATTAGACGCCATCATCCTTTCCCTGACCTATCTCTAAAAGATTCATCATCTTCGCGAGTTGTTATTTCCAGAATCGCCCTCTGCCTTATTTGTCGAACGATGCAACGAAAACAATTGTACTGTTTCTAATTTGGATTTATTAATGCCTGTGACGGGGGACTGAGGAAAAAGGGGAGGTAAGTAATATTTCTTGATTAAGTACGCCCACATTACATAAGCGCCAATAAGTCAAACGATAACGGTCTCATTATACAAGTAAATTATTCGATCAATGAGATACTTACAACAAACGATGTAATATTATCAGTCAACTGATTCTGAATTACAATGGTTTCGTTGCAGCATTATGCGGTACACGAGAAGAACGCATAAAATGTTATTTAATTGATCGGTGACTAGTATAAACATCGTCGGGAACAAAAACTGTTGATATTGTCTTGTAACGATCTTATATATTTGAGACGTTTCGTAAGTTAGTAGCAATTTAGTTGATGCGAATTTGGACGAAAGTTACATAATTACACGCTATAATAACCATGGCGTAAAAAGAATGAACCCAGATGCAGCAGATGACTTAGTTGTAGGTGGCGATTGAAGTTCGGAAGCCCTTCAAAAATATATGGTAGAACGATTGGGTATGACACGCCAGGTTTTCAAGCTGGAGAGAACGAGCTTCTAGTTAAGTCTGTCGTGTAAAGTGAATTAACGGCGCACGTAAATTATATAAAATATTGAATCAAAATTCATTTTTATTTCAAGATAGCGCGTGCTTTACCCATCCTAAAGTGAGTTCACAAACTAAGAAGAACATATTGCAAAACGTTGAGACCCCAGTAAATTCTGATGTGATAAATGAATAAAATGCGTATGACTACGGAAACAATATGAGGATCAGATAAAGTAAAGTTGAGAACGTGTTTTATGTATCTTCTCCGTTTAGAGGTGAGTCGAATATTTTTTATTAAATCCTATTTACATAGGTACGTATATCGGAATTCTATATATTATTATGTAGAGTGTCAATTCTAAAACCATTGAACGAACCATTATGAATGATTTTCTAGGATAATACACTCGTTTTAACTCTTCGTAAGGAGACGTAACATTACATAGTGGGAGTGGGGGTAGATAACGCGGCCTATAATATATATATATATATATATATGTATATATATGTATATATATATGTATATATGTATATATATATGTATATATATATGTGTGTATATATATGTATATATATGTATATATATGTATATATATGCATATATATGTATATATATATGTATATATGTATATATATGTGTATATATATGTATATATATATGTATATATATGTATATATATGTATATATGTATATATGTATGTATATATATGTATATGTGTATATATATATGTATATATATATATATATATATGTATATGTGTATATATATATATATGTATATATATGTATATGTGTATATATATATATATATATATATATATATATATATATATATATATAGGTCATGTCATATGCTACTGGTACCATGTAACCCAGTACTACCTGCTCATGGTCGAGTCACCGGCGACTAAACTGGTTCCCCCACCAGACTTGTTTGGTGAGGAGGGCGGCTAGTCTCCCTGACGGATTAATAACAAGACCTTCCAAAGGGCGAATGAACTCTTTTTCTGGGTCAACGGCCAACTAGCACCGTGTATATTTGAGTGTGTGTGTGTATATGCGTATTGGGGTAGAGAGGGGTCTCGTAAGCCGTGGTGAAGGCAACCTTTCTAGGAGAAGCAAATCTCTGATTTAAAAAACCATAAAGCGGAAGACCAGTACCCGCATTAAGCTGGTCTGCAGTTTCATTTGTTGCTGGCTATCTTGCTCTTGCTTGTTGCTGGATCTCAACATTTTGAACCGAGAGAGAGGCTTAGCTGTCGTACAAAGCTAAGACTCTGTAACATCATATTTGTATAGATACTCCCTCAGACATTTGGGCTCATGGATGTTAAATGTCTGAGGGAGTGGCACTCGTCTCACAAGAGACGTTGCAACCATCATATATATACAGAACAGCGTCCAAAACTAAGGGGCAATTTTAAAACCTGATATATAAACGCTGAAATTTTGACAACTGGTAGTCGTTATCATCAATAATAACGTACTAAAATTTGAATAATTTGCAAAGGATCGAAAAAGAATTATAACAATTATTTTTTTATTTCCAAAATAGGAACGCCAAAACTAGGGGCAAAATTGAGAAACACACTGTAAACAACTAAAGAAATAATAAAAATACATGTAAAATCAATATTTAGTAAATGAGTCCATGATCTCTTATATGTCGTGTATAATGGTAAGCAAGCGTTCAACAACCACCTGTTCTAGTTGATGCCGGTTTATAAATATTAGCTATCTGAACATATATACATTATACTTAATTTGCATATCACTATACCTCCTTATGAGGAAAGGGCTTTATGCTGCGAGTACTTCTAGTACTTGTCGTGCCCTCCTGAACATCCTCTTATATTTCTCTACTTTTCCTTGGAGATCTGGATCTATCACGTCTTTCCCTATAATCGCAGTGTTCCTCTTGCAGATACTGATCTTTCTCTTCTGCTTTTTCACATTCTGCTTTATCCTCTTTTACCTCGTCCCTCTATACCTCTTCCTACGCAGTCTCATTCTACAGTAACTCTTCTCTTACGTCAATAATGCGCAGCTATGAAGGTATTTCCTTCTCCGATTTTTGTCCTTGGGATCTTATTTTGTCAGCATGAGCTAGAGCACTGTTCCTATTTTCTTTTTTTTAATATTGCACTATTATGTCTTTCCTGCATAGATTCTGTTGTCTTGACTTTCTTATTCCTATTTCTTTTGTACCACATCCTTTTATTGTGGCATATGATATAGTCAAAGGGGACTTTAATTGTCTGTCCATTAAGGAAGATGGAACATCGGGGCTGCCTGTATGTTTAATTGTTCTATTACTTAGTAATAATCTTGGTAGTAAAGCATCGATTTTCTCCTTCTGTTGCACGCATGCTTCTATTCCCTTTTTTACCATCTGGATCATCATTTCCGCTACCCTATTGATTTGAGGACCGTAGGGAGGGGTTTTATAAGGTTTGCTTCCTATTTATCTTAATCATTCATCCAAATCAGCACCCGCAAAGTCTAGCGCGTTATCCGTCACCAATGTTCTCGCTATCACATTTTTCGAAAATATGACCTTATATTTGTTTTAGGGTGGGACTTTTTTATCAGGTACTCTCACCACTTCAGGCCAACTTAATATGCGCTACTAATATTAATAATAGTCCTATCGCATTGACATAGGCATTATCCATGTGTACGGTGCCCTACGGTTCTGCTTCCTGAGACCACACATATATTTTATTTTGCTTAAATTCTGGAGTTTTCTGCATTTTGTGCATCTTTTTACGTAGTCCTCTACGACTCTTGAGTAGCCGGTCAACATGCTTCCAATTTTAATCTTCTTTCATCATCATGCACACTTTTAATAACATATCTCCCCTGTGTTTCTGGGGGAACTACCGACCCTCCATTACATATTACACCGTTTTCTATAGTTTGTTTTATTTCTTTGAATGGCCTTTCAGCCATTGAACAATTTCCTCAGCGATTCTCTTATCCTCAGCGCTATTCTGTTTAACACTGGGTAATTTATAGTTTCAGTAGCCATTTTATTTACAGATATTACATCGGTTTCTGCAAGGTGCAGGAATGTGTCTTAATTCCTTGTCGCTTTGTCTCACCCTCTCTATAAAACCTCAATCTAGATAAAGAATCAATGTGCGATATCGTATCTCCTTTAAAATACTCAATGTCAAAGTCGAACGCCATCAGTCTAATCGCCCAACGTAATATTCTGGACGTTGTAATCTTCGATAGTTCTTTTCTTAAGTTGAAAATAAATTCCAGTGGTCTGTGATCACTTTTTTACAAGAACGTTTCCCATCAAGAACTGTCTTCCTCTGTCCGTTGTCCACGTTATGGCTAGTATGCCCTTTCTATTAGAATAATTGTGTTCAGTCGTTGGTAATCTCATCGATAAGTACATTACAAGATGGCCATCTTGTGACAAAATACCGGATATGGAATGCTCACTAGCGTCAGTAGTTAGAGTTATGCCCTTCTTACGGTAAACAAAATTAGCACTAATCGTTTTCTTCTGCCAGAATCTATTCACTTTTCAAAGGCTTTCTGTTGGTGTTCTTACCAAGTGAACTCCGCATCTTTTTCCTTATTTCGAAAATGGTTATGTCAACTCGTTATATGTCGGTACATATTTTCTATTAAAATTTACTAAACCCAAGAAATACTCTTATTTTTTTGGCGTAGTAACTTTTTGAATTTTCTCTATTAGCGCTTCATCTGGAGAGATCCCTTCCTTTGATAATGAATAAGGAAAAATGATATTTCATTACGATTTGTTACACACTTTTTTGTATTCACTGTCATGCCAGTGCCTCTTTGCCGGTTCAGGATATTTTCATTTTTTTTTTGTCTTTAAATGATCTTCATTTAAATATCCAACAGATATATCGTCTTGATAACAGATGATGTTTTCAACATTTCGTATTACTTTTTCAATAGGTTTTTGAAATTTTTCACTTGCCGTTTTTATGCCATACTGCATCCTTTTCCGCATAAACAGGCCTTTAGGCGGGTTTATTGTCGCCACTTCTTTAAAATTTCCATCTATACGAATTTGGTAGGAAACTGATTTTAGATAGGTCTTCAAAATACTTTCATTCCGACAAGTTTATATAAAGCTACTTCCACATTCGGAATAGGGTACGAGTCGAGGTAAACATTATGGTCCCCCCCCTATTTTATAATCTCCACAAATTCTCAAATCACCGTCTTTTTTAATACCACAATGGGCGATGCCCATTTTCTTCCTCCTGAAGGGCAGGGGAGGTTCTAATAATTTCCCTTTATTTACTTTCGCAACTAAATAACGGTAATAAACGTAATTTTCTCGCTTCGTAGTAGAAGGAGAATCTTTTCTTTTAATTTCAGGCTAGCTTCATATTTTTTTTTTATTTTTCCTGTTTTTTTTTCATTTCTATCTCATAATCAATTTCGTTGAATTTATTTTTAATACATAATTTCCCAATAGTCCAGTTTTTTGGCAATTTGTAATTATAATGGGAACTAATTCATATATTTCTTATGGTTCAATGTAACCTTCAAATTAACCCATACTATGATTGAGACATCAAACTGACGTAATCGTACGTTGCTTCTTTTTTTTTAAAACGGGTTTCCCATTTTCCCCCACAAATTTCTGGGTATTATTGTTACTTCATTGCCGGTATCTATTTGCATTTCAACATCCCAAAATTGATTTTAATTTTTATTTTTGCATCTCCATTCCTTGATCCAGTAATTTGTATATTCTACTTCGTTACATTAAAAATTGTATTTTATCGTCTATTTTTCCACATTTTAAGTTTGACATATTTCTTTGAAGTGATTCTTTTTTAACCACTTTGAACATGTTTTTTTTCCAGACGCTGGGCATTTTCTTTTTTCCTTTCATGAACTTTTCCACGGGACGTACATTTTTTTTTCTTTTGGTTTCTACCATATACGTGTCAACCATTATTTCTTCGTAGGTGATTTTTTTAATTGTAGGTATGCATTAATTCCTGATGTTGAATTAATTCTAAATACATATTCAAAGGTATGTTTGTAAGTTGTAACTGTTTAATTAGCTTATTTACATGTGCCGAATTGTGCATTCCTTCAATCAATCGGCTTAATTAAGTCTTCTTCTGTTCTTCTATTCCTAGTTTTTCAAAGACTCAGTATTTTCTCACACTTCTTAACATGTGTAAATAGTTTACTATTGGTTCATCCACTTCCTTCACCATGGCTATAACCTTGTTCCTTTCTGCAATCATCAGAATTTCTTTTGGCCTTATGTTTCCCGTGATAAACTGGCATCTTTCTTCGAAAGTCATTTCTACTAGTTCTCGAGGATAAACCATTCTAGCGACTTCCATAATTGCTTCACAACCAGCGTTATTCATGAACAAGTCGGTGATTTCATTCTCCTTTACTTGGTTTTTGTTATATTTACACTTTTTGCTTCTCGCATTAGCAGAAAATCAACGAATCCAAGTGTATCTACGTTATCCGGGTCTTAAAAGACTAGAGAACATTCTATCGGCGACGCCATTGATATGTCGTGTACAACGCTAAGCAAGCGTTGAACAACATCCTGTTCTAGTTAGTGTCGCTTTATAAATATGAGATATCTGCTCATATTTAAATTATAGTTAATTTGCATATCATTACACTCTCAATGACCGCTGATCATGTTCGACTACAAGGACCAATCAATTCTTGACAATCTTCGATACCAAGTTTAGACCATTCTTCTTGAAGCTTCACCCACAAATTCTCCGTGTTAGTAGGATTACTTTTAATAACTTTAACTCCCAAGGTGTTCCAAAGATTTTCTATTGGATCTGTCAGGACATTGCGGTTGCCAATCCATAAGTTCGAAATCTTGCTAAGTTAACTCATTACCACTTTCACTTTGTGACATGGGGTATCATCTTAAGAAAAGTAGCTCTATTAAAACCTGGATTCTATATAATTCGTACAGCATGATCTTGAACAGCTCCTTTGTTTTAAGATCTACGCGTTTACACGAGTCTGTAACCGGACAAGAGGCGTTGTACCTTGGCTAGAAAACATTCCAAATACCATGACGCTTTCGCCCCCAAACTTGGCAGTTTTCTTAGTACACTTTACACTTACTCCTTCACCAATGTGCTTATTTAAATTGTTGGATCCATCATTACCAAATAAATTAAACTTGCTTTAATCACTGAAAACTACTTTTGCCTAATTTTCATATGTCCAAATTACATACCGGTTTGCAAACTCTAATCTCTTCTGATAACACACTAACAAATGGTCTCTTCATTGGAGTTCGATTAAACAGCCCTATTCCGTGCATTCGTCTATAAACAGTCTGTCTTGAAACCTTAACCCATGAGTTACTATTCATACCCATTTTAATTTATGTGCAAGAATTAAGTCTTTTAATGACATACGCTGCATTATTTGATCTTCTTTTGCGAAGTTTTGCAGGGCCTGCAGGTTTTAACAGCTCTAACTATTCTTTCAGTATCATTCTAGGATGAAACAACCCTGCCTACAACATTCTTGGAACGTTTCACTTTCTCTGACATTTCTCTAATGATGCGCATTCCCTTGTATAGCTTAGAAATAGCTTTTCTCAAAGGGTAATCAAGTTTTTTGGCGTTTCGCCATGGTGCCGCCTGATCCAAAATTTACAAATGACAAAGTAAGACTTATTCTTTAGAGAGAATAAAACCATCTCAATATAGCATGCTGTTTACATTGTTTTTCTCAATTTTCTTCCTTTACTTTTGGACGCGCCTATTTGGAAAATATTTAAATATTTGTTATAATCTTTTTCTATTCTTTGCAAAGGATTACACTTTTAGTATATTATTATGGATGATAACGACTAACAGTTGTCAAAATTTCAGCTTTTCAGACTTGTTATTTCTAACAAATGTTAGGTTTTAAAATATTGTGCCTTAGTTTTGGGCGCTACACACACACACACACACACACACACACACACATATATATATATATATATATATATATATATATGCGTCTATCTAACCCTGCATTATAAACTACACCCACGTATTTACTTATTAACTTACTTGTTATTACTTATTCATCCTAACTTTATCTTGTTTACTTAGTATGAAAATACATACATGTCTGTGTATGCATATATATGCATATATATATATGCGTGTATATATGTGTGCATACGTCTATATATGTCTGTATGTTTATATTTTTTATTAATATCTATATTTATGTAGTTGTATATACGTGTATAGGGGTAGATGCGTGTGTATGCGTATGTATGTATAACTACATATACTTCTTACTGGAGATCTGTATCTCCACATATATGTATATAGGTAGGTGTGTGCATATATATATATATATGTGTGTCTATATATATTTGTGGGTCTATATATATATATATATATATATATATATACACGTATGTATAAGAGTTGTGCGTATGTGTATATATGTCTGCATATGGATCCATGTATGTCTGCATATACATTGTTTACATATATGTATGCGTATATGTCTATATATGTATGTATAGAAGTGTACATATATATGTATGCGTATTTGCGCGTGCATTAAGGTGTGTATTATAAAAAAACAACCCACCCTACACTGAAATGGACACTTTAAATGGACCCTTTACCTGTCAAAAGCCATTACATCTACACTACCCGTTTCCCTCTCTCTACCTCTCTTTCTTTCTCGCTCTTCTTATCTTTCACTCTCGCTCTCCCTCTCACTCTCAGCTACTTAATATACCTTACTGAACAAGCAAAAGGCAGTTAAAATTTAACACCTTACTATTGAGACTTCCCCCTTCCACTCCTTACCCCCTCTCTTTTTCTTTTCTTTACAATCCTCTCTCGGCCTCTTCATCCCTATATCGATATATCTCCGCCCCCGCCTACCTAAATTACTGAAAAATATTTGTTAAACGTTTGATTTAATTTCAATTAATTACGCAAAAAACAAAGAAGACGATCACAACCTAACACAATTTTGGAATTCTTCACTTAAATCATAGTTATTTCTGTTTGCTATGTAGATCTCATCGGTCATTAGTTAGGAAAAATTGTGTTGACTGGCTTCAGTAATGGTTTAAATATTTTGTAGAAAAGTCCTTTATTTAGTCAAAAAAATATCTTGGACAACAATGGCTAAAACACCAGTAGTCAGAAGCAACATGTTATTTGTAACATAAGATAATATTTGGCCCTCACTTAGAGATCGGGACGAATTAATATAATAGATAAACCTGTGCTTTTGTTCGACAAATCAATATCAAATTAACCGTTCAAAAGATTTTTCAAACTTTCTCATGATTGGCAGTTAACGGTCAATCGAATTAATAAGCTCTAAATTAAGGCGAAGCAACTGATACATCTTCCCGCTAATTGCCGACCTGTAATGAATTGTTCGAATATCATCTCTAATTTTCACGCCACCTAATTAAGATGAGAGATTTAAAAAAAAAATAAAGACAGAAATTTAAATGAAAGTGTTATTATTGAAACAAGATGTGGCATTACTGATGCATTAAACTCGTGCATTTTTTTCTTTTCTCAATTAATTTTATGTTCGAATTTCTGCAGGTGCATGCCATCATTAGTGGTTAGACTGCTTTGTTCATGCTTAATTGGATTTAATAACGTTTTGTTTAGTTTGGTTGTATTTGTTTTACGGCATATCAACCATTTTCAGGTCATTTAATGCCGAATTCAGTTATTTTGAAGAACAATTCTTTTAATAGAATATTTTTTTCAAGTCAATTTCTATTTAACCCGGACTTGAGACCCTAACAGCAGCTACCACTTCGGGTCAAAGTGGACTTGGGAGCAATGCTTATTAAAGGGTAGCTCCACATTTTCCACAACCGTTAAGCAGGGGCCTCACCATCGAATAAAGTTTAAGGTCATATCAACAAACCTTTAATATCGTATGTTTTCTTTTAAATTTCTGCATCTA
>NC_136506.1:102375412-102385412 GCF_053919585.1 Euprymna scolopes
CTTCCTCGTGTAAATTTATATAGAAGAGGTTTTTGTTTACTATAATATTGTGCCCCAAATGTTACGCATATAGAAATCATGTAGAATGTCTACATGATTATAATTTCACAAAAAGATTACTTAGACTGATTATTTTATTAGAAACCCGAAATAAAAACTAATAAGGAATTAATTTAAATGAATATTTAAATGAATATGAAAATTAACTTAATGTTTTCCAGATTAATGTAATTCCACGACCGAATTTTAATAAGTTCTTTTTTTAAATAAATAGAAAAAAGGGTTTTTAATATGGATAAAAAAAAACAACATTAAAAGCGTATATATTTTCATAACATCTTCGCCAGAGTTACTGATGTTATGCTATAGATTTCGAGATTATGCCGTTGAAATGTGAACTCGAAAGTATATCGGATATTATATTATTCTTGGTGTTGTTTGTATATTAACTTCGAGTTTTTGTAGCCCTTGTATATTACAAAGTCCAATCGAATCGGCTGAACCAATTTATTGATAGAAAAACACATTTTGTTTTATTTGTTACATTTTATCACATTTTCTTTAATTTCAATTGTTTCATGTTTTTTCCAAAATATTGCATTTTCAAACAGTTTGAACGATTTGTAATAGGGTTTACTTACTAAACGTACCGGGTGTGTCTATTCCATCCGTCAAGTCTCAAGACAAAAAATGTTTTAACTTTATATAATGCAACAAGCCAGATTAAAGTAAGTATATAGTTAGGCATTGGTATATTTATAGTGTGGCGGGACCACCTCAGTGAGCGATAAAGTTCCCCATTGGGTGAGATTGAGACCACTAAACATAGGGTAAGGCCGAATAATTATGCTAATATTATCTCTTAAGCATTATTGAGTACCCGGACAGCGGCAGATAACCTAGTTGAAAGGATTAATTTATTGTGTTTTTGTGCAGCATACATATAATTTATTGTTTGTGAAAAATGACAAGAGATGTCATTTGGAAAGCTAGAACGAAATATAATTTCGTTCTTGGCTTGGCAAAACCATGCCCAATGACGAGTGGCTTTTGAGGTAAGATTAGACAGGGTCAAACCGTCAACCCCAAAGGCGGCTGAATGAGATTGAGCTGGACTCCTGATTTTCAATCCGTGCAAGGAATCAGGACTTCCTCTGAATAACGTATTGATCGGTGATTGATCTTGCAGTTTACCCCAACCAGCCTTTTTCCTCAATATATAAGCATATGCCCGGGCCAAAGAGGAGCAGATTGGATCCGAATCTCGAGAGAAAAACACTATTCCAGAACGACGCCCACACCGCCTTTCGTCCATCGTCGCCATTGGAAATAATGTACAATTATGAATATCTCCAGTATCAAAGAAGCCTTATACACTGAAATTTACTTTACGTATAAAAAACAAAACAAAGAGGGAAGATAAAAAATATGGGAAATATTGTGAATTAAGTCTCCCCTTGCTGTTATTTCAGATCATTTGAAACAATAGAAGCAGTTTTAGTCTCCCCTCAAAGGCCAGAGGTTTTGGGGAAATATATATGTGTGATATTTGTGACGATTCCCCCCACCCAGATTGATATGCAATTTTCCCTGAAATTTCAAAATATAATATAATTGTTAAGGTATATATATATATATGAACTCTTTTATATCATTAATAGAGAGGTAGAAGATTATGAGAGAAATTTTAAAAAGAAAGATGTTGCACATATGTGTTAACTCTACTACTTTAAAATTGAAATGTTATAAGGGCTTAATTCAAATACCTTAAATATATAATTACCAGCGATTGATTTTTAGATAATTATTTCATGTGTGAGTCTATTCATACTAATAGGCTCCTGTGGAAAATCCACGATACTGTCTACATCACTCTCTATAATTCATGGAGAATAGTAAATGGATATTGGGTTTACGTTTGGCATCCCCAAAACTCCCACTTCCCTTATTTTGTCATTTAGTCCCCACATTCTGACAAAGGGATAAGAAATGCTGTTTTTTTTGCATTGGAATCTATCTATTTATTAGTATTTAGTTTTTGACAATGAAGTTGTATTTTTTTAGTTCTTCATATCAAGTGGCTTCATGGTGTAACGATGAGAATCGTTACACGTGGCAGTGACTGGTTTTTTATTTCCATAAAATATTCGCAGTTTAGTATTGTAAAAGTATCCAGAAAGTGTTGGTATTGTAAGAAAATCCAGAATGTTTTGGTATTGTAAAAGAATCCATAAAGTTTTAGTATTGTAAAAATATCCAGAAAGTGTTGGTATTGTAAAAGAATCCAGAAAGTTTTGGTATTCTCAAATGTAGTATATTGATTTATATGTAAGGAGATGATATATTAAATCGTGACATGTGTTATCTAGTCGATATAAGACAGACAGGTAATAAATGTTATCTAATGGATGTAAGACAGGCAAGTAATAAACTTATGCATCGTATGTATGTTGTTTAGCCAGAGGGGCATGATATTGACGTGTAAACTGAGTCATGTTTTATCAGGCTTACTACAGGGGATATTTTTACAGTTTATATGTAAGAAGAATAATATATGCTTCATATCTTTTTTTCTTGAAGAGTTCTTCTGTATTTTCCCGCTGCTCCGTGATGAACCATGAAGCGATCAGTACCATCCAATTGAGATATCTGTTCTTATTTGTCAAACCATGAAACAACTCTTTATATTTTTATAATATAAATTTATTACAGTTGTCTTAAATGTTTTTCACAGGATCTGCAGTTCGTCTACATTTTCTATTCTTACAGCCCGCTACTAGCTGTCTATCTACCCCTGTCTAGACGTCTGTCCGCATGATGGTCAATTCTAAACTCTCTGAATCTCTCCAAAAATAACTACATCACGTGTTCTCTTACGTCACCTAATTACGTTTCTCAGACTAACCTAATGCCCACAACTAGTTATTTGTTTATTCAAAACCCCAACATAATGTTTACATCTATTTTTAAACTCCTTTTACGATTCACACGTCAATCATTTCTTCCTCAATTTAATTGTTTATTCTTCTAATCATAATAACTGATCCGCGAGCATCTGTCGCTCAAATCAATTAATAATAATACAATAACAATAATAATAATGTTTTGACCCTATACCGTGCCTGCCACAGTTTACAGATAATACGCTATGATCACATTCTAAAGGTTACTACCATTACACAAATAATCCAGAAAATGTTGGTATTGTAAAAGAATCCAGAAAGTGTTGGTATTGTAAAATAACCCGGACAATTTTGGTATTTTAAAAGAATCCAGGAAACAGGATATAGATTAGAAAGATTATCTGTAATTTGAAAAAACTTACCAGAATAGAAAATCGTTCGACATGTAAAGAAGTATATATTAAGGTTAGTGGTTCGAGCAACTTACCGAGTTATTCAGGAGATGTTTTGTTGGAGAACTGAACACTGAGACATCATATGTAAACACACACCATCGTACAGGGAAGCATCAGGAATAAGCCATATATCAAATGACACAATTGATATTATCTCCTAATTTCGCTGTGGTAGATAATGACGATTGAGTTGGCCATGAGAGCAGTCGATCATTCAGTTATATTATTTCAATAAATACAGTTTACGGTGTGTCATTTTCGTATTATTGACTTGGAAAAGTATTACCCCATGTTTACATTCGCGATTCTATTGTAACATTACAAGCAAATGCTCGCCTGAGCATAGATTTATGGTCCAATGTAGGCAGATACTTAAAAAATCATTCGTCTAACTACAACCACTATCACTCATTGCACTTACCTCGTGTCTGTGCCTTAGTCTAAATAGAAATTCCACGATGAAATATTCCTGTCTTGAACTGTCCGAATGTGTAACTTTGTTCTGCTATCCTGATTTCCACAAAAGTGCAATATAATTGTCTTCAAGTCCAAAGTAAAAATGTTTAGTTTAGTTGTCCCCTTTAAATATGCAAATTGCGCTCTCTTTCCTCCACTAACGATTTCTACACTGTTGCATCAGTGAACTCCGTATATTCATAAAATTTTATCTAATGGTTTTCGGGCCTTGAAAATGGTTATTCTGTGTAATAATATTTACTTACATATATTAGTCATCAATATATATGTATAGTTATATTAGTCCTAAAATATCAGCAATAGATACTTGTCAAATTGAATGCAGTATCGGGCATTGTTATAATTCTAAACGCACATTCATCTTAAATTCAAAGCAGCATAGTCGTAAATAAGAGGATCCATATTAAAATTACATTGATATTACTTTTTTAAAAATGTTTCCATTAAAATCAGTTATTTTGGTTTTGGGGAGAAGACTTTATAAAAGATATCATAATGATATTTACGAAGATTGAATTAACCGTGCTTATTAGATGTTAGAAATTTTAGTAAAAACGAAATAAACGACAAAATTGTATTATCTTTTTCATTCATCGAAATTTGTAATTATATTCCAAAAATGACGCGAACAAAAATATCAAATTAGAAAGTTGTCATCTTTTATCTTAAAAAAAAAAGAAATTATAAAAAAGTAAAATTACAATTTTCAGTTTTAAAGTAATATTCTATTTAAAAGTATTACTGCTTTTTTAGCATTCAGACGTCCGAAAGTTTGTGGAAGGCACAAGAAGTAATCTGATTAAAATCGATCTCAAAAATTGTTTGAACATCGATATAACTGATATAATCAAACACGTACGATATTCATGACTTTAGGCTTTAACGAGATCGATTTCTATTAATGATTATTTTATTTTAAAGAATTGGTCTTTAATTGGATTCATGAGTATGGACGCAATTATAGTAAAAATCTGTTGCCATTAAGACGCTAATAATTAAGATTGAATTGGAGTGTGTAAGAATTATGTTCAAAACGGTAATTTCACCACAGGGTTAAATAAATAAGAAAAGTTGAATATCAAGTTAGAAGTTACAATGCAACATGGCGCGGATGGGCGGATCCGCGGATGTATATACTAAAGCCGTTTCACAAGTAAGTCGGATTCTACCTTTTTAGGCGACTATGTGTGAAAAGAAAGAAAAGGCTTGAAATTTTGTTCATAGTTCTGCAGAAGGGCAGGTTGTGTAGAATCAGCAGAAAAGAAAATCCTGTAAAGTCAGCAGACGAGCAAGTCCCAAAAAATCACACACACACTAAGGTACTCTTAAAGCTGCAGCAGTTCACCGATACGATCACACTGACGTCGATCTGAGAAAAGACGCCCCCATGTTCCAAACACACTCCCTTTATCCTTCCGGCGTTCGTCCTCGGCCAATCAGCAGCCAAAGAACGGTCACGTGGGGCCCAGTGATGATCGCACAATCTACAAGATGAGGACGGCGCCATTTTGGAATTTCTTTCATGTTTTGGCCATGCACGTACGCACACCGTAGGAGCGTTCCAAGGTAAGGCATGACGCGCAAACACGTGGGCGCTTCCTCCCTTCATTTTCTTCGACTCTACATATACATGCGAAATTACGCTACCAGTTACGGGAAAGACTATACAAAAGAGAAATATAACTATCAATTAAAAACGTTTACTACGGAATTATATAACGTTCGATATCGTATCCTTCTAAATAACGTGGTTACTTCACAGCTATAAAAAACATATGCTCCTACAAAAAAAAAAAAAAAAAGCGAGCTGAAGTCATTTTCTATTCTTGTTCTCCTTTACGACATAGACTTTATACAACCTGTTGGATTACCTGACAGTAATAGATACTGGGTTCTGTGTTTGAGATGATGCGCCTTTGACAAAACGATTGAAAATAAATATGGCGAAAGAAGATACAATATATTTTCTTAGGTAGAAACACTGACTCCATTTTGAAAATAATTTCCGAAATCTTAGTCTAGTTTCGTCCTTACTGCAAGCTTGCGAAAATATTTTGAATTTAATAATTTTAAGTATAATCACATTGACACACCGATACCAAATAGATACGCGAGGTTAAGCTACGATTAGCCTGTAGAATACCAGAGTTGTGACTACTTGGGAATACTAGGCGCTGTATAAGTTAGCGTGAGAGCACTGTGCTATAAAAGGAAAAGTTAGGTGCCTCATTCCCTCCGCTAGTATGTAGGAGACCCCTGGGTTTGTTCGGTAATTTACTTCAACCGCTCACATCAGAGTAACGTGAGGTCATAAAAACCAGGTGACTGCTGCTATACGAAAGCTATCAAAACTAATTCTGTTCATGGTTTCGTATCTCGTTCTGCTGAATAGAAGATTCTTCTGGACACAACGGTCAATGAAATCGCATAGTGTGGACATTGTTTGGGCAGAAAGAAACTGCATCCTACTCTCTGTATAACTGCTCTAAAAGTTGTGGCAATACATCAATCACGTTTGATAAAACAGCGTGAATGGTGTTTTCAGCTATTAAAAACAATAAATTTCCGAATGCCTCGAAGGACAGAGATGGATTGAGAGTCATCCAGTGGTTAGACCCCAGCTTTCGGGCTTTGGGGAGTGTGTAGCCATACTTTAATTACCCTTACTCCCAGGTCCACTCTGACCCGGAGTGGTAGTACATGCTAAGGTCCCAACTATAGTTTAAATAGAAACCGACTTGAAAACAACAAATGTATTCTATTAAAATATTTTTTAAAAAATTTTTGGATTCGGCATTAAATAACCTGAAAAGGGTTGATATGCCGTAAAACAAAAACAACCAACCAAATAACCATGTTATCTGCTGCTATATGTAAATTATATATATGTTCTCAGTTACGATAGTTATTATATTTCTATATAATATAACATGAAGCTCTCTGTTAGGAGTTGGAATCTTTTATACTGTGTTCTCTATTTAACATAAACCTCGGTGAAAATTAACAGGAATATTGCAAAAATACAACATAATTGGCTCGCCACTATACTGAAGACATTTCTGCAGCGCAATGTCTTTTAATTCTTTAATGCTTCATTTATTGTAAATTCCTATAAATTAATATATGATTTTTCTAACCGTCTGTCATTAGTCGACGTCGTATTTTCTTATTTTTAGCGAAAGTTTAGTATTTATAGCAAGAAGATAAACTAAGTGAAATCGGAAGTAAAAGTGTCCGCGTGTAAATATCTATAAAGATACCCATTATGCCAGGCTTTGTAGCAAGTTATTAGTCATAGGAATTATACAGCAAAACAGTAACACAAAATTCTGACCCTTCTTCTGCAAACGTGTCCACTGTCCACGTTATTCACCTCTCTCTCTTTCCCTCCCTCTCCCTCTCTCTTTCTCTATTCTCTAATAGAGACACAGAGAGAGAAAATAGAAAGAGTAAGAAAGCCAGAGAGAGGTGGGAGAGATGCTCTTTAACAATAAGAATAATACAGTAAAACAGTAACACAACATTCTTATTGCCTGAGGCTTATGTGTCAGATTTTTTAGATTTAGCCAAATGAAATTTTCCTTTAAGTAATACTCGGTAGGGTTTCACCTCTAATAACCTACTAATAACTATGTACACCAATCCTTTTATATTCTCCTTCGTACTCTAGCGTGTTTATTTCTGTCCTATTTGTTTTCTAAACAACGTACTTAACAGACCATTTGTTGCAATCAGTAATTTTAAAAGCTAAATATTAGGTAAGGCGTCTTCTCAACTTTATCTTACAGTAAAACTGCGCCTGCCAGCTTGGATGATAGGAGGTTAATTCTTGCTGCCACAGGTATCGCCTACTTGGGTATACGTGGCTAATTCAAGTGCACCTGAAATGTCGATAAAATATAGCAGGCCTATTTAAAAACATGAGAACAATTTATTTAATATGATGTTCGAGCGTTACTGCCTAAAAATGAGTTTACCCACAACGGTCGCATCGCTTTTGCAAAAATTACTATTTCTGAATAAACCATTTATATGCGCGGATGTGAATATTCATGAAAATGTATTCCAGATTTGACTAAAAAACGGTTTATTTCTTTCGATTTAAGATTTTCCAATTTTCTAATGGCAACGAATGACGAAAATACATTTCTAAAGAATTTTCGTTGTTTTTGACGTGTGGAAAAGTCTTAATTTCGTAAAACTGAATCGATAGAATTGTAAATCACTTGGGTAATCAGAATCTGTGCGAAATGCCTGATATGAGATTGAATATTTGGATTTTAATGAGGAGAAATAGAAGTGATTCCAGAAATTTAATATTGATGGGAATTGCTACAAACTTCGAAACAAGTAAAATATATACAAATAAAATAATAACAGAATAAATTAAAATGCAGAAACGTATGTTTCTTTCGACGGGAATGCACATTAAAGAAACCGTGGATATTCTATGGTGGTTGCAGTCATTCAAAACGGATATTTTCTGCAGGAAAATTACAACTACACTATTTATTAAGCTTCATTTTGGCTAAGAGGAAATTTCTAAATTTGCATTTAAACATCGAAAATTGCATTGGTTGCATAATGTACAACCTCAAATAGTACGAAGCAGTTATGGCCAGCCGAAACGTTACCAGATTAAATTACTGGATTAATGGATTCAGAAACACTAATGAGCCATATAAATGGCAAAACATGTTTCAGCCCCAAAATCTATAAATAAATATATTTGAAAGCACAAAAAAACATAACATATACGTACATACACAAGCAGACACATACAATCACACGCACACCACACACACACAAACACACACAATATATATATATATATATATATATATATATATATATATATATATATATGTATATACATGCATATATACATCCGAGGTAGGTATAATCAGTGTATATATATATATATATATATATATATATATATATATATATATATATATATATATATATATATATATATTTCTGGTGAAATGCAACACAATTTTTCTTTTAATATCCCTAATTATTGTCTGATAATACGAGCTATGAGTTACATTTCTCTTCTTTATTTCGACACAGTAAATTAAAATAGTGCTGTCGTAAGCGTTTTCTACCATTGGCACTAATCATTTTTCCCGTTTAATGTATTTATTTAAAACAAAATCATGCAATACATCTTGTAAAGTAGAAAAAAGTCAAGCTTAGTTCGTTTACTCAATAATATGTTGCGGACATAATATATATATATATATATATATATATATATATACATATATATATATATATATATATATATATATATATATATATATTACATTTTCACCCCAAACAAGGCAAATTGCCACTTTGGTGTAAGGGACTACTATCAGGGGCAACATCTACTTGGGTACTTTTGGCAGCAATATGTCGGTTCACGTTGCACTTGAACTTCTGCAATCAGCGTATTCGAAACTTATAAAAGTCGTCATTTAAAAGAAAAGTGGGGAGGTGGAGCTATGGTAAACATTTACCTATAAAAAACTTAAACAAAAATAATGTGTGTACAGTGCTTATGCATAGCCCGGAAAAGAGAAATAAACAAAATTCTGCACACAAAGTATAATTTTTCTAAACTTTAACATAGTATATATATATATATATATATATATATATATATATATATATATATATATATATATAAGTAGGTTGTAGTTTGCTTGAAGCATTGTTGAAGAAAATTATAAGATAAAATTAAAAGCCAAGTACAATGCGAGATTTTTTTTTATATAGAGTAAAATTAAATGCAAACAAAAGAAGTAAATTTCTTTTTTTTTGTTGTTTGTTTTTTCTTTTTCACACAAATTTTAACTCTAAACAACAGTAATTTTTTTCTGTTGTATTCAATGGTGTTGTAAATCTCAATATATTTTAGACTTATTAGTCCATTTTCAAGAGAAGACAGCGGAAGAGTGTTCAAAATTGGAAAAGTAGAAGCGGTATCACGTGGCAAACTCTGCGGCTACTTTTCCAATTTTGAACACTCTTCCGCTATCTTCTCTTGAAAATGGACTAATAAGTCTAAAATATATTGAGATTTACAACACCATTGAATACAACAGAAAAAAAAAATTACTGTTGTTTAGAGTTAAAATTTGTGTGAAAAAGAAAAAACAAACAACAAAAAAAAGA
>NC_136506.1:102390412-102535412 GCF_053919585.1 Euprymna scolopes
TAGAGCAAGTTAGTAATTTATAAAATATATATGGCGATTAAGCTACACTGAATATTCTGCGTTTCATCCAACTATAGGATTCGTCAGGCTTATGCGCATAAGCCTGACGAATCCTATAGTTGGATGAAACGCAGAATATTCAGTGTAGCTTAATCGCCATATATATTTTATAAATTACTATATATATATATATATATATATATATATATATATATATATATATATAAACACACACATATATATATATATATATATTGTTAGTTTTATATTTAAATTTATTTCAGAAAATATAATTTTCAAAAACAAAAAAAGCATTGTTTGAACAAGGAGTACACCATTTTATTACTTTCCTAAATCGATGTATCTCCTCACAAGAAAAGTCATTACTAAATATTTGTTCTTGATTAATATAATTTTGCTATTTTGTACATATATTAAGATTATATTAATGATTAAGATCTTCAAAGAGACATAGAAAAGGACAGTAGGAAAAATAGTTTTAAGCAATAAAATATAGAGTTCAGCTTTTCAGATATACAAACCTGGCAAAACCTAGCGGCATCTGTGTAGGATTCAGATTTTTGGAGTATTGTTCATTTAAATGAGAAGCTTGGTTTTAGCCCTACGATTTATTATCTATGCTATTTTCGTTTAATAAATAGACATGGTTTAAAATGCAAAGTGTAATCATTTTTTTCGTTTAATATTAATTGTATGCTTAATATTATTACAGCAGGTAAAAAACGCTGCTAGATCGAGTGAGGTTTTAGATAATTAAAGCTTCTGTTCTGGTTGTAGGAAATACCGCAATGTATCCGAGGTAATCCTAGGATGGCTAGCATATTTACTTTTATCGTTATCAATAAGGGGAGACAGTTTGGGAAGAGGTAAAAATGGGGTTTTAGAGTTTACTTGAGGAAGAGTTGGATTACAGTCATAATTATTAGGAACAATAGGAAGATTATTTGGATGTGATTCCGTTACGGGGTAATCATACATGCAATTATTATCTAATAGAATGTTTTTGAGGCCATTACAATTGGTAGTGGGTGTACAGAGGGTAGGAATAGATTAATCAATCTTTATTTTCTTATTATTAGATTGGGTTATTATTTGGACTGTATTAATTATATTAAAATATGAGATTTTTGTTGAGGTTTGTGTTAAAATAGTGCTGTGTATATGCGGTTATTGAAATGATACTTTTAGAATTTAAAAGAGTTCATTAGGTATATTAGTAAACGCCTTACTTCTAAAATAGGGGGGGGGGTAAACCAGATATTTTTTTTCTTTCAGTTTCGGGGAGCAGAATGTTGGGGTCATTTGGATGATTAGCCCTAATAGTTATTGGGTGGATATTTGAATTTTTATTTAGATGGGTGAAGATTCTATATGTGTTTTTGTGTTATATTATGTGTGATTCCGGAGTAAAGGCGGTTCGGGCAAAGCTTGTCTTGGGTAAAATTAATCAGAGTATTCTTCATTTAATAATGTATTATTGCAAAATATAGGGTGTTGGTTAAAAGTGATTTTTTTTTGTCCGTGATAGCTTAGATATTCTGTTCGAAACTGAGGAAAAATATTTTATGAAGCAATTGGGCTGGTTTGACAGCTTATGGGCATAGAAAAGAAAAAGTGTATGCTCATGGTCGCGACTAAATTATTATTAAAATAAGTTTACAGCTAAAATGTTTGCTGTTTTTTTTTATCAGTTATGGTGAGACCGAAGTTATTGAAAAGGACTTTAGCTTATTATATTCTCTATGCGAAGGTCTAGTAATTAAAGGTATCTAATCTCTAACTAGTTTTAATACGAGTTTAAATTCTTTCCAAAAATATAGGCCGACTAAGAATGTGACTTATATATATATATATATATATATATATATATATATATATATATGCACGTTTTATTCTTTATTACCGTATCTTTCTGTTAAGCTACATTATTGTTTCGGCTACACGGCCGTTTTTTGGCCGTCTGTAGCGTCCTCAGATTTTTACAGAAATGTTCGCTATTTTGGGATGAAAGAGTGGAAGAGTGAATGAGGTCAGGGGGGTGCAATATATATATATATATTATATATGCTATATATATATGTTATATATATATGTTATATACATATATGTTATATATATATATATATATGTTATATAATGACTTTATCAAATAACATCTTTATAACAAAGTAAAACTTATAAATATAAAGAAGGCTCCAAATTATTATGAGGAGTTATATATAAAAAAAAACGATGAAGAGTAAAATTTACATATAACTTTAATAAAGATGATTGCCGGTCTTGCTCGATTCATGCTTGACGGGAAGTCACGAGAATTCGGGTCAAATTATGCAAGAGTACCTAATATTCATGAAATAAAAATTGTCCTGAATCATGTTTAACAAATGCTGATTTCAAACCAAGCCTTTCATTACAAAAGGAATCAAACTTCATCTCAAAATTGTAATTTCTTCTTATTTTTAAACTTTTTATTTAAAATTAATCTACACTTGGCGCTATATACAACACGTAACCTGCCTCATATACAATTGTTGAGTACAAAACAAAAAGTAGTAGGTGTTTATGACAATACATCCTGCACAATTAAAATATTGCTTCAAATAAACACAGTGAAATTAAAATGACTGATAGCATCGAAATCTGACTTAAAAAAATACTATAGTCAATTTAAATTTGTCGCGTCTAGAAAACATCCTATTTTTGTATCAAATATCTGTTATTACAGAAACGGTTGTTATATTATGAACAAATAATATGGTGACCGGCAGCTTCTGAGGATTGATTGATGATCGCCGAATGTTTCACACTCTTATATTTTTTATTATCAGGAAATTCCCAATGTTTCAATCAAATCGATTGACCGCCTGCTCTGTTTAAGGACACATCGTAATTCATATGAAAGTGCCAACTGTATATTTCATGTGACTGTTCTTACTGTTTGTGGCATAATAATGGCTTGGACTTAAGTTTAAAATTAAACAGAAATAACTACCATTGTTTAATTGCGCAGTAAAAATATTTTTTAACGAACCCCTGTCATATCAAATAACCTACTGTTGATTTTATATATCGAGCTTTTCGGTTTGTTTTGTAATTAAATTTATTGAATACAAAGCTGTGAAAGTTGTTAACTTTGTTCAAAATCGAATTGCCCTTTTTACGTCGGATTAGTTCGAGTATCGATCAGCGATACGTATCAAAAACATTATAATACAAAACCAACATAAGAACACTGTCTAGCACATGAAGTATCTTCATGTGAAATTTCATAACAATCAACCAACTGGTTTCGAGTCCATTAAAAACGAACACACACGCGCACGTTTTATTTTTTTACATAATATTTGAGATATAGATATTGATTCTAACAATGCTATTTTGCTTGGACATTCTGTCGTAGAAAGAGGTAACCTTTTCACTATATTTTTCTTTTTCAGTCTGTGTTAATTATATTATAGAATCACGCTATTCATCCTTCTCCGTACATATGCGTGTCTATTTTCACTTTCTATTTTCCGGTTTGCACCTCATATGCTTACGTGTTTGAAACACGGGCAAGCACATTCGCTATATATCATTGAATAGCACGGAAACAAAAACAAAAAAGAACACGAAGGGTTATGGAATTGATTACCGTGTCTATGCTTTTAGGGGAAAGGCACGCGCTGACTGAGCGGATTATGCATTAATTCTCAAGTATCTGAGATAGTAAAAAAATTAGCAACCAAGTTAATATTAATAACATGTACAACCTTGATTGTTTGGATTACTGTTCTTAGTTGCAGTGTTTTTTCGCAACATTTAAGCCAATTAAAACACCACCTTTAGTGGTGCATCTTGTCGAACGTGGGATCTTTTTGCATATATAGAAAAGTGTAGTAATAAGTATTGATCTAGATTAATAAGTAGTAAGATTACTAATGTAACAACAAAAATGCATGTTTAGGAAGGAATCTTGCAGCAAGATGGCAGTACATTATAACGGGGAATATCGCCTTGTCACTTAGCCGCTAGACAAGTTTATTCGGGGTTACATCTACCTCAGTGAATTTTTCTATGTATGCTGGCTTTTTAAATTCTTAATTAAACGGAAGATAGCAAATAGTGTAAATAGTATGACTTATAATCAATTAGCCCCTTATGTTTGTATCTAATGTTTTTTGTTGAAATATACTTGGAAAAATTCAACTATTATTACGTTGTGTTATGAATGTGTTCCATAACGACGTACATGTTTAATAATAGGGATTATATTTTCTTTGTATGTTCATGTACGTGTAAATGCGTGTATGTATGTCGTGTCATTTAGTTTATCGTCTGGGAAACGACTGACTAGATTCTCCCTAAATCTTCATCTCATCACATGTCTAAGACCAATAACTGATATAACCTCCATCTAGATATTTGTCTATGCAAACCAAAATAATATTTCTATTTTCACGTTATTTTGTTGTTTATCATTTCAGCTGTCAATCACCTTTTCCAAATCTAATTGTTTATTTTTCTAATCATAATAATCGATCCAGTGACACGTCGTCGCTCGAATCAATCAATCAATCAACCAATTAGTAATAATAGTAATAATAATATTTTTTGATTCTTGCCCCGCCTGCCACCATAAACACAGATACTACGCTATGATCACAGCAGAAGAATAACAACATTACAGTATGATTCCAAAACAAACTGTATGCGCACATGATCGTTTATCAATTGCATAGATGAAACACGACGGAAACATGTACTGAGAGAAATAAGCAAAATCATATTTTAGTTGATTTAACTCATTGATTCAACTAATAACTACATGGCCGATTGAATTTATTTCAATTTTACTTCAATTTCCGTTCAGACAATTTGGGGGGTGGTTATTAAATGCTTTTAATGAATGCAAGAGTTACCCGCCGGGCCTATAACGTAAGGAACAATGTAATTAGTAAATTTTAGTTGTATGTGAGGAACTTCTGAATGTTGAAAAGTGTATCTGCAGAGAATGCGATACTCAAACAACGATAGCGAATTACTTAGGATTTACCCGGATCATGGATGACTAAATAATAACATGACATCCACGTAGAGTAAATAAAATGCTTCGTTTGAAATGTCGTGAAAATTTGACGAATTCGACAATATATATAAAAAAAGCTAAAGCTATAATCATCGAATATTGGGACACAAGATGAAATAAGCAAAACCAAAAAAAAAAAAAAAAATGATACTCATCTTTAGGTTAGAAACTAAGTACCTGTGGCATTTTAATCTATTCTTTTTAAAAGTGAAATAAGAACTTACAACTATGTATAGAAAGTGCAAACCTTTTTTTCAGGTAGACATTTCATTTTGATGATCTGAAAAAATAAATTGAAGTAACTTGCACTAACACTAAAATGAACATAAATTTAAAACAAAATACTATATTTAAATACAGTAAGAACTAAGTTGCCAGCCAATAAGAATCCACATATAAAAATAGCTGCAGATGCATATTCGAAAAAAAAAATAAATAGAAAAAGACTGTAGCTTGTGGGAATTCTAAATTTGAATGCAGCATATGTTCAACTTAATACGTATATCCATATACGGCATAATCACATTGATACAACAATTTTCGTCAGGAAGCTATAGTTAAGCAATGTTTTGCCTAGCTAATACCGGATGGATGAACATTTGTGAATAGCAGGCTTATCTCGGCATTATTTCCATTTAGTCTGGAGCTTCTCCATGCCACTGGGCCCAGCAATGCGGATTTCCAAAAATGGGGTTAAGAATTGCACAACCTTTGCCTCACAATAACAAACACCTTTACAAGGGTTACGGCTCTTAATGGAGGCATCAAATACACATATCCATTTTGTCATGCTTTTAAGATTGATAAATGTTCGTCCAACATAGAGTTAGTTCATTATATGGTCTAAAAGATCGCCTTGACTTTTGTGTAAATGTTTAGAATGTGTGTCAAAAATTGATTCAGCTTGGATCATTTTATTTTATTTAATTTCTTGTGAGAGAATTTCCCAATTGTATGATGACAGTTGTATGAAACGGAATTCCAATGATTGCTATTGAAAATTCGATTTGTTCGAAGCAAGCTTTGCACCTGGTCAACCAAAGATAATCGTTTTGCAAATCTGCAATCGTTTAGTACAAGTCTGGCAGATAAATTAAATTTCGATTTGGAAATAATTAAATTCGCTGATGTTTTTTCAATTATCGACTCTAAATAGTAAAATGGGCACCTGATCTATCCATATAATCGTATACAACACAGGAGTACAACGGAGAAGGAGCATAAAAAAAGAGATAAGCTATTTCCTTTCACTTTGGAATCTAAAATATGCCAATGGACTATTTAAAAACAGTAATCGTATCTTCTTTTATTATATGCAAGCGTATGTTGATATATATATATATATATATATATATATATATTTATATATATATACGTGTATCCAGTTTGCCTATTATAATTGAGACAGTGTTGTAGGTGATTCAGGGAAGCTTATTTGAGGTTATATCTCCACCACTTAATTACAGGCGCCCTCAGGTACAAAATTGGGAGGGTCTACATTTCGGCAAATATATATATATATATATATATATATATATATATATATATATATATATATATATACGTCTCCGAAACAACCTCAATAACTTGTTTCGCTCCTGATGAAACTATCGCTAGACATCGCATCCTCATCGGATAAATTTATGGATTCATCCATTTCCCTAGTGTAAGGTTTGCTTTATTTGGATCTCTTAAGAGTAAAAACAAATGTATGATGTATGAGCACATCGCAAAGACTCTCGGTAGATACCTAGCATGTAACTACGTCGTTACAATCATTGAATACTTTACTGTATTAAAATCCCCTTCTGACACTTTTGTACCCTGATACACGCCTCTCAAGAATTAGAATTTAGAAGTAGCAACGTTTCCAACCCTCTGTAATTTTAACCCAATCAAAAATGCTTCTCAATGGCGCATAGTATTAGGGAATATTTCACTAATATTTAGCTTGGAATGGGGTGTATTCTTTTTGGTAAAATAGTTCTCATCGCTCTATAATTTTTGTAGTTATTGACAATTGTATATAGATATATCCGGCGTGAGGATACTTTCCCTAGAAGTAAACCCTGACTAATTATTCCAAATCTACACAGTATTCACAGCCCAAATAAGATCTAACTATGGCTAGCTCACATTAACTCTTACGAGGAATGATGAACTTTCTCAAAGTGCTGTTACTGCAAGTAATAAGACGAACTAAGATACTCCACCAGACTAGATAAATTCTAGCACTAGAATCCAGTAAGACCAACACAAAACATATATTACAGCATATGAAAATGGTTAATTGGCAAGAGATCAATTATGTTCATAACTTCTTTACTAACTTAGTGTTTTAGAGATAATAAGCTTTAATAGAACATTAGAAACTCCATGTATCTCATATCAAGTTCAAGTGTTAGCCCCAGGTAGTGAACCCCTTGATTTCTGAAGTGAAATGAAACAAAAAAGTGGATATGTTTACACATGTTTATGCACTATAATAGCTATAATATTATGAATGAGAAAAGAAATAATTATAGTAGGATTATGACAAAACGTATGCGTTCTGTTTTTCAGGAGGAAGCCTGTAGTTAACTTTATATAATAGATGACGAACGTTATTTATTTAATATTCAAAAATAAAACAAAGTTGTTTAATATATTGAAGAAGACAAGGGGATTTATTTTCGATGTAAGGATATTGATACCAAAAGGATTTCCACTAATTTGTATTTCTGCATCTGTTTAATACTAAAAGAGACTGTCTTGAATTGAATGCAGAAATATGATACTAGATATTAGTTTTCGTTTTTGAATTAACTTATTTTCTTATAGGAAGCTACGCATTTTTAGTTATATAATTGTTACAGTAGACTCTTTGGTTCATAAAAACAACTCAAGCGTCGTGGATATTTCTATGCACAAATAAAATATTATATGCATTAACGTTAAAAAATAACTAAATAAAAATGTTTCCTAACACATTGATATTACGTGAAATTGAAACCAAAATACAGCTTGCTGGAATAACCGTTCATTTTTCTTGTATTGGTAGCAAATAAAATTTGATATTTATTCTCTAGGATTAATTTCACTTTTATTCCTGGGATTTTTATTTTGTCGTGGCGCTGGATTGTCTGGAACTAAGCACATCCTAGTAAAAAAAAGATGCTGCGAAATTGAATATTTGGACAAAAAATATGAAATTAAAAAATGCTCGTACAAAATAGAATAATTTATTATGCGGAATGCATCAGATTAGTTTTAAAGAAATCGTAAAAATATTTCCTTCTCATAGAAGAGACACCAAAACTAATATTACTTGAACAATGAAAAACATATGCATTTGCGAAATAATCACACTGAAATTTCATCACTTTATATGTCTCATCATAAACATACGTGTATTATTATTTGAAGATAGAGGTATACATGATAAAGAGAACATTTGGAAAGATTGTATTTAATGCATATATGTATATATATATATATATATCGTGTTTCATGGTATATATATATATATATATATATATATATAACTGACTGTGTGTGTGTGTGTGTGTGTGTGTGTGTGTGTGTGTGTGTGTGTGTGTGGCCACGAATAGGCTCCTATGTGGTTGACTATTTTAAAAAACTGATTACATATAATGATAGATGTATCGAGGCACAGGAATGGGTATGTTTGATCTGGCAGAACAGTGGTTCATTAAAATTGTGGGGTCTGCGTTCGAGCCTGGTCCACAAAGTATGTAAATAAAAACATTTAAAAATTTAAAAAAAAACGTTTACAAGTGTTTGTGATATAGATGCCCATAATAATAATTTGATAAGTATGTTTTAACTTAAATAGTGAGATCTGAGTTCGGGCATGGCCCCCATAGAATTGAAACACGCACACATTTTAATAAAGACTTTTCATATTTATCTGCGTAAGTATACTTTGATAGTTGTGTTTCAGTTTGAAAAAATATGGTATAACAAAATTATTGGGTGTTCGTTCGCGCCTTACCTATATAGAATAGAAATATGTCACAAAGTTTAACAAGATTTTTATTCTATATCAACAGAATATTGTGATAAGTGTTTCAGTGTGAACCGGTATGGTATAATAAATTATGGGGTTTATCTATTTTATTTTTACTTTCATCATATTTTGCTTTGGTTTTGATGCCCCCAAATTCGAAGTTATCGCTTTACAACCCTTCCTTTTCGTAACCTATCATACTTTCATAAATCCAAGTCCATTTTCTGTAGGCTGTTTTTGAACACAGTCAACGACGGGTACTTTTGCTAGTATATATATATATATATATATATATATATATATATGTATATATATATATAGTGTTTCATGGTAAACAACCGATGATCCCTTAAAATAAATTATTACTGGTACTATAGTGAATTCGAGAGAGCAAGTTGATGCAGTGATTGTAGGTGATTGAATGACTTACTGAGTAACTAGTTTCTAACGAATCATCAAAATATTTGTTTTTATATTTTTAAAGGTTAACAGCTTCCAAGACTATATATATACATATACATATGCATTACATACTAATTTTCTAAATCTTCTCTTTATTATGTATATATCCCTATATATATATATAAATATATATATATGTATATATGTATATATACATATACAAATATGTTGATATATATATATATATATTGATATATAGTAATACACATATATATATATATCTTTTAAATATTTAAAAATAATATAATGTTTGAATTTGTAAAAACTTGTATCGCATAAGGAAATACACAATATGATGTTCTTATTCCATAATTTATGTTGATTCTTGCAAAAAAACATTATATCGTATGCATTTCTATGAGTTATGCTTTTCACTTTCATCCTTATATAGTTAAATTCTCTTTTAGAATTGAAGACTCTTATTAAAGTACAAAGTCTGTTTCTATTTAACAATTTAAACTAATGCTTTTTTCATCTTTATATAAATGAATTCTCTTTTGTAATTATAAACGTTTAGAAGTCAAATTATGTAGGTGCTAAGTCTGTTATAGGTTAAATGTAGTTTCTTTTTCTTTACTTTTATTTCATATTTTTTTTGTATTCAAAGTTTCTTTAGACTATATATATATATATATATATATATATATATATATATATATACATATATATATATATATATGTGTGTGTGGGGGGTTCTTCCTTTCCCTTTACATAGATACCATACTATTTTTCCTTATTTTGTTTAATGTTACCCAAGACAGATCAAGAATTCTTTGTATGTATCTCCAATTCTGATGAACTCATTAATGCTTCGGTATAACGAGCGTCTATACACCTTTTTATTTGAAACGACCAGATGGGAAAACTTGGGTCCTCGTACCGGAAAAATATGCAGTAAATAAAACATCGTTTTTTTTTTTTTGCATTTTTATACACCAAACCTGGATGTAAATATCAAGACAACAGTCGCTGAGCCATAAGCTTAATTTCAATACCTTACTTGCATGGGTGGGTTGCCAGTAGGCTTAGATAAACCGCGTCACACACACACAGACCATAAATCGAACTTATTATGGGAGATAATAACGTCCGATAAATATCGGAAAAATATCCACTAAGTAAAACTTTTTTTTTTTTTTTTTGCTTTTCAATGCAACAAACCTAGATATAAATATCACTAAATCATCCGATGGGTCATAAGCTTCTTTTCGGTACCTTACTTGCCTAGGTGGATTGCCTGTTGGCTGAGATAAACCGCGTCACGCACACAACCACAGACAGACAGACATTAGGAAAATTTATAATAAGGTGAATAAGTTTATATACAAAGTATTTTACTGCTAATAGTTTTATTTATATCATATAACTCTATTTTACAGGCTGAGTTTTATATTTTTATAAGTTTCCACTTATAGAACCCTTTATTATTGATTTTAAAGTTTTTACGATATGTATATAGAATGCATGTGTATATGATATCAGATCAGAACACTAATTCTAAATAGTCTCTGAAACAATCGCACTCTAGTATTGTTGGAGAAGTTATAAAAAATGTATAATCTCGTCAAACAATCTATTTGTGCACTTCCGTAAATAACCCCCACAAACAAACCCAAACGCACACACGCGCGCACACACATATATATATATATTTTAGAATAATGAAATGAAATATATATATATATATATATATATATATATATATATATATATATATATATCTATTGATATGCAAATTCGGTGATTTCTGGTCTCACAAAATATTATAAGATGTAATATATTATATAAGACAAGACCTGGTAAATAAAAATTGATCACTATACAAGATAGAGCAAACGAATCCAAATTTATGTATTCCAAATTAATGATTTGAAAAAGTTAATCTTCAAATAGGGACGTTTTTGTCGTTTGAAAATAAAGAAAACAATTGAATAAATCTACTTCTTTAAGCCAGGGATGAATAAGCATCAAACACTTATACGTTAATAAAATATATTTATTTAATTGTATTAAAACAATAAAAAATTATGCATTTCAAATCATATACATCATAGGAATACATAAATCGTGTATATATATGTTATATGTCTGTCTTTCTCTATTTTCAAACTCTATCTCCACTGAAGCTAAAAGTTGCAGAGTGGAAAAAAGGGTTTCAAAAAATTGGATTTCATACACACCGTTCTTTCATGAGTCTTTTGTCGGTTAAAATGATTTAAAGGTATCGGAAATGGGTCAAAATGTAAAATATCCTCGCACATTTCGTACATTTAGTTTATTTCCCATTTTAAATCAGTTCATATGCCTGTCAACTTCGTCAGTGGGTACATCATAAGCTTTAAATTCTAAGGTTTCTGTTTCGATTCTAGCTGATGGTGCCCTAATACTTTTTTGATTTTTACATCACGAATCTATAATATATACGAAATCCAGCAGAAATTAAAATATTATATGTAAGTGTATTTTACGCCCGAGTAAAGCCCGGGACCTTCCCCGCTAATATCTTTATCTCTCTCTCTCTCTCTCTCTCTCTATATATATATATATATATATATATATATATATATATATATATATCTCAGAGATTTTTCTAATGCTAAGCATTGTTTTCAAATCATACTATATTAAAGAGTACACAGCCTGACATCTAAGTTTTTAAATACGTTTCCTTTTTGTTACAAAATACAACGAAACATTTCTTTCTGACGTAATTTCCGTTTTAGGGGAAAATACGAAAAAAATGTCTAACGAACAAGAAAATCCAGTTACATAAAATATATTCGTATACTCTTATAACAAGCATATAAGCGTCTATTTCATGATAAAATGAAGTTAACTACTCTAGAGTCATGTACATTTATATATATATAATATATACGGATAAAAGCCTGAATGTTATTATATGAAAAGCAGAATAAGATTAAACTTTTTCTACTATTTGAATAGAATTTAAAATGTTTAATTTAAATAAAAAAAACGCCATTTTACGCCATTTTTCTTTCTATAGATAACACAATGTAATATTTTTTTTAAAAGGATTTTAAACCAATTATTTTATTTACCTAAATAGGATTACAGATTTTTTGCTCTAGAATTTACAAGAATATTATAACATAAGTAGCTTAGTTTCAAATATTTCAGTCTTTGATCTAACTCTATAGATTTTGTGTGGCTATTTTTTTAAAATCCAACATTTAATGAGAGTTTTGAAGAAACAACAGCCGCTTTTATATAACAAAATAAATTCAATTAATCTTGTAACTGTTCATGTATTTTAACGGTTGTTTTGACGATTAAGTGAAGAATCAACTTTTTTTTATTTTGTTTATAAGCAGTATATATATATATATATATATATATATATATATATATATATATATATTATATATCATATATATATATATATTTATGTCTCGGCGGCAATGTGAAAAGCATATCTTATTTTTCTTTGATTAATATTATTGGAATGTTTCCCCTTTCTCTTGTACATATTTGTGAATTATTCCATGGATATCGGCCTTTGGATTATTTTAGACCATCTTCCAATTACGGGATTTCCTTGGAGTTTACTTGTGCAAATAGAAATTCAACTTTCTTGAAGTTATATTTTTGGAGATTACCGTCATTGGATTATTTATCTTTCACCAGACTATCCATTCAAGTGTAATGACCTTTTTCTTCACAATATTCCTTCTGCTTCACTTTTTTGTTATCACGTAAGATCTTTGACTTTCTTGTTGTTTCATCAAATACTTTTGTATGCAAAATCCGATCCCGCATTTTGCTAATTTCTACCCTCTGATCAAAAGGAAAGTATTTCTTCGAAACTCCGCGGATTAAGAACTATCCACTTATCAAGTGTTTCCTTTTCACATTAAATATATTTTTAACTCTATTTAAAGGTGTTTTTTAACATGTTTTATTAACTGTTTGCTCGTATATTTATATATATATATATATATATATATATATACACGCACACACACAAACACACACACACACACACACACATATATATATATATATATATATATATATATATATATATATATATATATATATATATGTGTGTTGTATACATAACCCCCGGATTTAGAAACGATTAGGCTGGCCATTACCAAATGGGTGACCATTTTGGAAATGCTATGCACCGGATGTGTTGGAGAAAACTCCTGCATCTAGAATCATGGTTAGTTGTCTTGACCCTCTCTTGACATCATGTTCCAGGTGTTTCTTGATGAGAAAGAGTGTTGTATACGCAAGTGCCCCGAATTTTAATTACGTCAAGGGGAAGTCACAGCTAAAAGGAAAAGGGGAGATAACAACTGTTTAGAAATACGAACAAATGGGTGTAGTTCTTATGGTTTACGATATGTGAGATAATATCGTGCAAGAAATAATTTTGGATAGACAATTTTCGTATTTCTAGCAAAATGCAGTGATTTATCAATTATTTTTCATTTTTAGTATCGATTTTTCAAATCATTTCCTATTTTATGATATATTAGCAATATTGTGCTCACTAAAAATCTTAATGTCTGGTTCAAAGATTCAAACGTTTGTCTTTTCGTAAAAAATAATGGAAATATATAATTTTTCTTGCTAATGTAGAAGAGCAATAATTATTAGCATATTAGCAGGGTTTTGACCTTTACTCCTGATTTGAAATGGAACACGTATATAAAGTATGTTGCCCGGCCCGCTGGGAAAATGGTGGGATCCTTCTACCGCTTCGACGATATCTCACTACTGATGCGATTCTCTATCTATATACACCCAAGTACGTCCAAAGATGGAGTACTGCTGCCACATCTGGGCTGGAGCTTCAAAAAAAAGCCTATCCTGCCTTGACAAAGTACAAAATAGACATCTTGGCTTAGTGGTGGATGCTCTCTTCTCTTCCCTGCAGCCTCTCTCCCACAGAAGGGACGTTGCGAGCCTATCTTTGTTTTATCGTTATTTCCATGGCAAGTGCTCGTCCAGGCTCCAATCTCTGGTCCCCACTCGCAACTCGTTCATGATAAACACCCGTCTATCTAAAACCACTGTCAGTAATTTCACCCACTCTTTATCTGTGCCTAAATCAAAACGTAGATTCCATGAACACAGCTTTTTTCTGAGAAGTGCACGCCTGTGGAATTCTCTTCCGTTTGTCTGTTTCCCACCTGACTACAACTTGGACGTCTTCAAGTCCAACATAAACAAATTCCTGATTGATCGCCCCCTTAAGTAAAACGCTTTATCAAATCTCCAATACAAACTATTACTATGATTTTATCCCATTGATTATTGTACACAAAATAACCCTTATTCCCGAGTGGCTTACGGGCCTTGATAAGTGGTGATCCCCATGTAAAAAGAAAAAAATACGTACGTCACATTCAACACACAAAGTATGAAATTCAAACAAATTCAGAATTCGGATGTTGAACATTAAATCATTATACGTGGAGAATAATTGTTTTTGTTTGGTTGTTTTTTTTTTATTTACCCTCCCCAAAATACAATTATATTTCGCTTAGTTTCAACTGATTATTTTAAACATATTTGTAACAAATAATAAGGAAGGCTGGTTGTAAACAAAAAATATATAAATATCGATTATGAAAAAAATACATTCTAATAAAGTTTTTCTTCATTTAATAATCGTAAAAAATTCGTACTGATTTGATAATAACGTGATTTTTGGTAGATTTGTAAAAAGATACTTTGTCAAGAAATAATTATTTTTGCTTCTGTTGTGCCCGTGATAATTTAATAAGTAGGTTTTTATGTTTTATGACCGTGTATTTGTATATAAAAATCATTTCTGAATGGTGCCACTTGCTTAAAGGTATATTTTTCCTCATCACACTTGAAAATTTTAGAATACAAATCAAATTAAACCGACTATGTAAATGTTTAAATGGCTGAAAATTACGTTCTTGCTGTATGAATAGTATATAAATATTGTAATGGGTTAGTTCAACAATCGATTAACAGTCGGTGTTTGAACGCAGTCGCTTTCATAAATATAATTTTTTCAATTCGTTTTACCTAATATTCCTTTATCTTAATGCATATTTTCTGTTTTATTATTTTGCATTACGTTTAGTGGCAGACGCGTTATACGTTATATATTAGTAGTAATATTTATATTGATTGTTGTGGTTTAGTAGTATTAGGTGTTACCCACCGTCTTTCCCTCATTTCTCAAAATCTTTTTCTGGTCGCTTTTTTCTAAAGATTCGTTTCATGGTCTTCAAACTGCTGTTATTTTCTTTCCAGATCGAAAAGATTCATTTCTTTCACAGACCTCAAAAAAGTATTGAACCACTTAAAAGAGCGTGCCTGAACCATATAAAAATCAATTCGTTGCGTGTTAGACGTTTAAAAATTCGATATTAAGATCAATAATATGCAATATCGATTGAAATCATAAAGTTGGGTGTTTTTGAATAAATTTTATTGAAAAAAAAAATTCCCACGTGACGTAGTCAGTTTGACGATATTTTAAATCAGATTTATTCTCTTTTAACAGCGATTTTATTTCGAATTCTTTAAAGCATAACACTAGACCGCCTTGTATTACTATCTGTAAAATATATATATTAGTTCGTTTATAGTTATTCCGTAAGTTAGGTTTGCAAAAATACTTAATGCAACAATAAAGGCCACACTATTAAGATAAGCGCAGATTCGCGAAATTTGGATTTTAAAAGGTCAACCGTGTAGGACTGCATCAGAAAATGAGAGCGACGTCCCTTGGATGTTGCTCCCTTTTCAAAAATCATTTATATTATATTTTTCTTCATCCCTCTTTAATAAATCCCTACGTTACACTTTGAGAAAGAGCCAAATAGAATGTTAAAAGGCCAAATAACATAAAAAAGCCAAATTCGCGACATGTCTCGTTAGAAATACTAACCTAGCAACCCCGAACAATAATATGAGAGTGATCTCCCTTACTATCCAACCATCTATCGCGGCGGTAGCCGAGATTGAACTCACTACAAAAGTTTTTAGTGTAATTAAAATCTTGTCAGTAGCTGAATACTTACTGCTTATCCAGGTCTATCAAGGGTACGCGGGGCGTGCAATAAGTAATGCCCCTGACCCACTTCCCATAGCAGTAGAGCAACGAAATTTGGCACAGTTATTAGTCTTTCTCTATATAGAAACCACTCAGAGTTATGCATTTCTCCCATCGTTTGCTGCAGCTCTGGAGACCGTTTTTGTAGAACAGCCCAGGAGAGTAGGGAGGTCCCAGAAGACTGTGAATATGATCTTGCCAGCGGAGGGCTGCACCTTTGCTTCCTTTGAAGGTGGTGAGTCCAAGTGCTTCCACTGCATTGACTGGGCTTTAGTCTCTGGATCATAGTGATGGACCCAGGTTTAATTCTGTGTAATCAGTCTTTTGAAAAACTTTGACTCATCTTCTTTGCACATCTCCAAATGCATCCTCGAGCACTCGACGCGTTCTCGCTTCTGGAATGGTATGAGCAACCATTGGAATCCATCTGTCAGACACCTTATGCATATGCAAATGGTCATGAATGACAGTTTCTATACACCCTGTACTAATCTTGACATCTTGGGCTATTAGGCGAATAGTAATGCGCCGATCTTCCAAAAGGGAAGCCTCAACTTGCCGGACAGATGCCTCATCAATGGCAGAAGGGTGCGACCAGGTCTGGGAGCTGTTTCCACAGACTTCCGGCTATGTTTGAATTCACAATGCCAGCGTTTTACAATGTCATATTATGAGGCATTATCACCATGAGTTTCTTTCATTTCATTAAAAGTCTCCTGTGGTGTGCGTCCTTTCAAATACAAAAGCCGGGTCACCGCTCGACATTCAACAGGCTCCATTTCACACCTGACTCAGTTCAAATAACTGTAAAAGAGAAATCACAATTAGTTCAGAGTTGTAATTTGCCACATAACACATAGATATATAAATCATTTGACGTGCAAAATTTCAGCTAGATCAGACAACTGGAAGTGGGTCAAAGGCATTAATTATTGCACCCCTTTTGTATTTTTATCGTGGCGCCATCACTAGAGAGGGCGCCGACCCCGGCTTAAGAGAGTTCCATCTACCCCGCGAGAAGTACCGACCGTTCCAGTTTTTCTACGTGGTGTTTGACTCCCTTTAATACAGCCACATTTTCTAAATATAATCAGAATATTATATCACTATTGTCGTATTTGTGTGATGAATAAAAAAAAACTATTTGTAATTTCGATGTGCAGCAGATCTCTACAGAGGATAAGGTTCAGTGAAACGTTACGGAAAATGTGAACATTCGACAAGAAAACAAGACAAGAACAAAAAAAAAATATTGTCTACCGAAAGATGCTGGACTGACGGACTATATTATTGATTGTTTCTTACAATATGATTTTAGTCCTGTATATATCCGACGGTGACCCCGCAGCAAGCGACCTTTGAGGAGTGTAGAGCTGATCTTTAATTGCTATTGCTCCCAGTTCCAATCTGACCCGGAGATTTACTCAATCAACAATCAACCAACCAAAAATATCATTTTAGCTTTTGTCGAATTATGTAGCATAATATTGTTTTCTGGTTGTTATTTATTTATTTTATTTAGGCTAGTTATATAAAAAACGTTATGGACACTATATTTACAGAAATGTTAATAAACTCATTTTCGCTGTTTGTTATTGATTTCTTTGTCGAAAAATTATTTTTCCGCTATCCAGAAAAATATATCAGTTTATAAAAGCATATCTACAGTTCTCCCTCAACACAGTTCTCATTCCGAGGGATTCCGACGAGTCCTAGTACAGATCAATCTAACTATTATTCTTACATTAATCTTTATATTTACAACGTTTCAAGCGATGCGAATTCAACGTCACATAAGTGACTTTTTTCTAAACATTCAAAACTACTACCTGAACTTAGCAATCATTAAGTAACACGCTGAAACCTACAGTGGATTTCGAATTGAAGGATATATTTATTAATCGCAACTGTGTATCTAATGACAGAATATACAATAACAATTTCTGTTCATAGAATGGAAATAATTGTTGTTGTTTTTTTATAATTCATAACGGAAGAAAGGAGAGGATAAAGATTTATAGTATGCAACATTTCAAACAGTTTCTAAAATTCTGCTGGAAGAGATGTGTTAATTTCTTCTGCGGTTACCTGCGTGTACATTCTTCGGACACGACTATCTCTGTTTATATTAATTTTGAAGCGAGAAAGTGCAAAGTGTAACTTGTGTCAATATAGGTGGTGTTGCACTCGCAGTTTCTATTCTGTCTCAATCATATTTGCACTTTTTCTATGAATCTAGCTTCGCCAGGATAATCGTGCTTGATTATAATGTTCTATTCTGTGTTGTCTCAAAATGCAAATCGGAAATAGCGAGAAAACCGGCGAGGTAGTATTATACTATCTGCAAGTCAAGAGGTCCTGACTGGAAAAAAACTGACAATTTTCCCCACTTTTTTTATAAAGATTAAATATATAAAGATAGCATTCAGTGCCGCTGCTTCTATTTTCTTTAAAAGTTATCCACCCTACACTAGTCAGAAACACAAAATAAAAACTGAGTTTTAACAAACGCTTGTATTCTGTATATCCGGACATCCGTTAATTGAATAATTATCGACAAAACGAAGTCATATTTAATTACTTGGATATCTCTAAATATTTACATCACGCTAATTCTTGGGTGTATATGACAGGTGCGAATTGTGTGCTGAGCGTGTCGGATCCAAATTCTACCAAGCTAGTCTTTATGTTTAATTAATGCCCTACAATATAACAATAATAACTACTTACTATATTGAAACCGTTGATACCATAGAAGACAACATAACTATTCTATTATTGTATAACGTACCGACACACCAAATGAAAATGATACTAGTTTGAAAAACTTGATTCAATAAAAGTAAAGAATTTGTAAGTAGACACGTGTTGTACGGTCGTATAATATGCACCCCATTATATATAAAGGCATGTATATTATTATTTATTTTTATAGAGCCTATTCTTGGATATTATCTAACGTATAGTAATGATTTAAAAAAAAATATGACTTGGATAATATCTGCAACGATCCAAGGGAAAACGTTTAGCGTAAGGGCTTTAATCGTTACTTATATCTCCAGTCTTGTTACAATCTTATCTATTGACAGATGAATACGAAAGGCTAAATATTAAGCGATTTCAGCAATGTATGTTTAATTTTACGCATGTAAAATGTAACACTAAAGATTTTAGGGACTCGTTTTTTTTCAAAAGAGTATGCAAAATAAAAAAAATCCATATAACCTCTCGTATATCAATGAGTGAGTATATTAAAAAAGTGGGTTTAATTATTTTAATTAAAATGTAGGTTTTACAAAGATACATCATCGAGAGAAAAAAACTAAACCTATATATAAATATATATATATATATATATACACACGTATATATACATATATATACACATATATATGCATATATATATACACAAACATATATACATACATATAGGTATATAAATATATATATATATATATATATATATATATATATATATATGGTGCAATAAGAGTGGAAAATGAAGTCACTAAAACTATATATTGGTAAATATAGAATGATTCATTTATTTAATAAGGGTAATTGTACATTTAGTTCGGAAATAACGGGAACTCTTTATACCAAGACATTTCGAAATCTAATGCTTCTCATAAGATGACCTTAGTATGAAGAGTCCCCTTTATCCCCACCACAATTTTTAGTATACTCTTATTAAATAAATAAATCATTCTCTCTCTCTTTCTCTCTCTCTATATATATATACATATATATATATATATATATATATATATATACACGAATTTGTTGAGCTTTGTATGATCTCTTTGTGAATTGAATTTACTTTCTTTTTCTAACTCCCCAAGTTATATATATATATATATATATATATATATATATATATAGAGAGAGAGAGAGAGAGAGAGAGAGAGAGAGAGAAAGAGTGAGGGATAGAGAGAGAAGGGGAGAGAGGGGGAGGGGACTGATATTATAAAGCCATATAATAAAACGCCTTATCGTTTTGTATATCAATGTATCAACATCTCCGTATTTCGGCTCAAATGAATGGTTTTACATCAAACTATCCCTTCGCTGTAAAAGTCACTTTCTCTTTATTGAGTTTAATACGGTGTAAAATTGTTTTTTGTTTTTTTACGCATATAAATTAGTTGTCATTCTCTGATGTCTATGAGTGCATTAACCAAAGCGAAAACTATGGAATACTACCGGTTTGAGCAGCGGCAACATTGAATAATCAATTGAACGTCGATAATACAAGCATGAATAGAAACAGATACGAACAACGAATCAAGTGACGGTAGTTAAATAAATACGCTATAAATCATTAAAAAGACCAATACAATAACAGATCAAAATATAAACCGATATATAATTAAAAAGTATTAATTATAATATTAAATTAGCACACGAGATGTATGAATTATTTTTTTTATGAATAAACTATTTGAATTTCGCGTTCAATATATAGATATGTTTTTTTTTTTGCGAAGGAATGAATTACCGAAGACGCATATATCGTAAATGTGTTGTCAAACGATGTTTAAGGACCTTCATTTATTATCAACTTTAATGTGTGTGTATTAGAACTGTAGTACAGTAGTTATACTATATTATAATAACATTAATTGAATCAAAAATTAAACCGAAGGATAAATTTTCTAAAACTCTCTATTAAATAAAAAATAGACCATTTCAACAATTGATAATTATGTCTTGAAGATATATAAATGTGTATATATATATATATATATATATATATATATATATATATATATATATATATATATTATATATATAGATATATATATACAGATATATATACATATATAGATGTATAGATATATCAATGTATATATATATATATATATAGATATATAGATATATAAATGTATATATAGTGGTGTGTGTGTAAAATATAAATCTATCTATATATACAAGTATATATTATATATATATGTACGTATATATATATATATATATATATATATATACATATGTGTATATATAGTCTTGGAAGTTTTTAACCTTTAAAACTATAATATAAAAATATTTTTTTATCATTCGTTAGAAAACCCTCTAGTCAGTAAGTCCTTTACCTGCAATCACTGCATCAACTCGCTCTAGAATTTACCATAGCACTAATAATTTATTTTTAAGGGATCATCAGTTGCTTACCATGAAACACTGTTTCGGGGATTTAAAAACAAAACAACATATTACATCATGGCTCCCCAGCAGTGTTGATTAAACACCACATCCCTTAATCTTAATATATATAGCACTGATTATTTGTTGTCATACAACGGAAGTATACTGCATGTCAATGATTACAAATACATTTTAAGTCAACTTATTTGGAGAGAGCTGTTGTAAAAAATCCCGCTACTTAAATAGCTGACAAATGCGAGGTTCGCTGGTTGTTTATAAATAAGCGGTTTCAGCACTACAGAAGTAGTGGGTAAATGTTTGTCTAACATAGCTACTGGCGAGGTTATTTGCGTGTGTTGACGAGGAGAAATACCGACTGTCAACGCGATGCTTCTAGGTTCAAGTTTCTATCCTCGGCTTGGGAGAGGTTCTAGTCTAGCGACAGGGAGTTGGGATACTATGAAACAGTGTTGTATGTCGATGCCTTTAAATATATATATGTATATATATGTATATGTATGTGTATATATATGTATATATATGTATATATATGTGTATATATATATATATATAATCTGGGTAGTTTCTTTTTTGTTTATATCCGTTAGAAGCGATGATTGAAATTTGAAGAATAAAACATGTATAAATACATTTGAAGCCAAAATTACAACGCGAACTTTGTCATAAAATAACCTGGTGTTTATTTTTATAGAAATATATTTCGGAGTAAGACTCCTTTGTCAATCTCTTTTTTTGTCTTCTTCCTCGACATAATGTAGTGGAAGATAGTTCGATGAAGAGTCCACGTGATGTTGTTAATTGCGGAATTTTTATGAAGCCAGATAGGTGACGCGTGGTCGCGCATTTTGCAAATATGTGTAGTTTATTTTTTGTGTATATCCGTTAGAAGCGCCGAATTAAATTTGACGAAAAAACATGTATAAATAAATTTGAAGCCAAAACTGTAACGCGAGATTTTTTATAAAATAAATGGGTGTTTATATATTTCTTTAAAAATAAACACCCGTTTATTTTATAAAAAAAAATCGCGTTGCAGTTTTGGCTTCAAATGTATTTATACATGTTTTATTCTCCAAATTTAATTCAGCGATTCTAACAGATATTAATAAAAAAAACTACCTGGTTTTTCAAAATGCGCAACCTCGCATCACCTATCCGGCTTTATAAAAACTGCAAAAAAACTACCCAGATTTACAAGCACGCTGCACTTATCTGGCTTCATAAATTTGACAAAGGAGTCTTACTCCGAAATATATTTCATTAGAAATAAACACCCGTTTATTTTATAAAAAAAATTCGCGTTGCGGTTTTGGCTTCAAATGTATTTATACATGTTTTATTCTTCACAAAGACGTTCAGTTTTATATATATATATATATATATATATATATATATATATATATATATATATATATATACATACATATGTATAACTTATTCCATGTTGAATTCAGTCAAAAAAATTACATTTAAGAAACAAAAACACCATCATAATCCGGTTACTGGAAAAATAAATAATTTTGCGGAAAAATTTAAAAAGAATAAACATATATTCGTCTCAGCTGATTAGACAAAAAAAGTATAAACTTTAATATCCTCCATATAGAAAACTTTTGTGTAAAGAACTTAATAAATCTTATAAAATAGTCCCTCCTTAGACTTTAGATTCAATTAATTCTGAAGCCAAACTTTTACTGACTTCTATGAATATTCATAACTTCACTGAAATAATATCTCCGGGTACTCCACGACTCACCCTCAAGGATCATAAACTTAATTTCTATTACAACCCCTCCATCAAATTTATCTGTCCATCTAACTCTGACTTAGGAGCTGTAAGCAAAAATATCTTAGATAGATTCATCCCTTCTATTAAAGAAAAAGTAAGTGTCCATGTTTTGCTGCATTCATATTCCGTAATTAATTGGTTTGTCTCCCTTAGAAATAAACACTTCCTTAACTTCATAACCCTTGACATCCGAAATTATAATCAATCAATTTGTCGGATCCTTTTAAATAAGGTTCTTATATTTGTTAAAAGAAATTCTCAGTTAACTAATTTAGAAATGAAATAATTCACCTAGCAAAATGTCCCTCATACAATTTTACAATAAGCTTTGGACAAGAAAGGACACCCCTTATAATTTTTACATCTTGATGGGGCCTTTTGACTCGGATGGGGTTTACCGATTAAGTGGATGTCTTTTTACTGAAAGAAAGTAAACGCCACTTTAAACATATCAAGGAGGCCTTTATAGAGACGATAGCCTTTTTACTACAACAGCTAGGCCAAGAGATTACAACAAAACAATTAAAAAATCTCATAATTTCTTTAATAACTTTGACCTTTCTATAATTATCGAACCAAACAAAAAACTGCAAATTTTCTATATGTTACAATTAATCTTAACACCGAACCTTAAATCCCCTATCATAAACCTAACCTTACGATTTTATACGTCCATAAATCTTCTAACCACCCAAACTCAATTATAAAATCTATAGTATCATCCGTCTCTAGAAGAGGTTATGCTCTTTCTGTTGATAAAAAAAACTTTTAATCAAAATGCTACTTTCTTCAATAATGCATTATGGAACTCAGGACACAAGGAAAAGATAAAATACAACAACTATGCTTCTCCTGCAGGCAGTCTAAAATCTGTAATCACACACAATATGACTCGTAAGAAACCAGTTCAAATAACAATATCTGCAGCTATCAATAACAAAGAACAAGTCTACATGTATAATCCAAACCAAAATTCTAATCGAAATACCTCTAACCCACCCAATCGCATCAGAAGAAAGAAAAATATTTGGTTTAATCCTCCATTTAGCCTAAATGTCAAAACTAATATACCTAAGGAATTCTTCAACATTGTACAAAACTCTTTCAAATACTCATACAGATATAGTTCTATTTTCAATAAAAATTCAATCAGGATTTCTTATTCAACAATGCCTAATTTAGCACAAAGAATCTTAACATCTAATAATAAAAAAAATTAAATCAGCCCGAAAATCCCTTTCCTAATTAAACTCCAAAATAACTGTAATGGTAATAACAAACATCTTTGCCCACTCAATAATGATTGCATCCATAAAGACGTTATATATTCTTGCAGAATTACTGAGCTCCCACGCAATCCTCCCATAACAGACACTATTATTTCGTCTTTAAGTTATCCTTCTTCCCATCCTCCATCTGATATAGGTACTAATCCATTACACAATTTGAGCAGCCCCTCCATCTACAATCATACAACAACTACTACTACTACTACTACTAATAATAATAATAATATTAATGAGAATAATAATATTTCTCCTGAAAGCAATCCTAACACTAACACCACCCATTACCCCCTCCAAAATAGTCCTCATACAGACATTATCCCACCATTTATTGAATACTATGAACAAAATTCAAACCATTAACTAATACAAATGAGGAAATTAATATTAATACCAGACCTCGAGATTTTAATAAATCGCATAAATGTATCGGCGCTACTTCAACATTAATGGAGAAAAGAATATCAAACCACATTTCTTCTTTTAACAACCATAATTCTAATAATAACCAAGGAACTTTCTAACAACCTAAATTAAAAAACTTAACTCTGACAATACCCACTTCTAAATCAAATGGACTATCCTAAAAAAGCTAAGTCTTATACTCCAGGCTCTAAGTCATGTCGTCTCTGCACTACCGAAGCTATAACTATAATTACTTCCCCTTCAAGTAAAATATAATAAATTCTAAAAATGAACTGATCTCTTTCTGTAAACGTAAGTCCAAATTTCATCATGGCCATTTTGAATTTACATAGTTATTACATTTACCTTTTCATGTAGATATATACATGTTTCTTCAACTTTATCATTTTTCTTCTACATACCTCTAAACACTTTATAATTTAATACTCCTTTATTTTAATTCTTTATTTCTTCTTTGTTTGGCCGGGTTTTTTTATCCGCACTTTCTGCTTTATTCTTTAAACTTTCCTATCTATCTAATATATCAATCTACAAAAACTTCCGTATCTTGTATATGTATTTACTTATATTTTACTATATGCATGTACTTACTTTCTTTCTTGCTTTTTCCTGAAGTTGCAGTTACCGGCCATTCTTTCATTTATATTTTTTTATTTTTCATATTTTATTTTTTATTTAATTATTTATTGTTTATTTATTATTTTCTATTAATTAATTAATTTATTTATTTTCCATCTAGTGTCTTCTAACAACTCTTGTGTGACATTTTTTTAAGTGATGGCCTGTACATTTCAGTTGACCAATATTATTTTGCCCTATATATTTGTTCGCGCCTTTTAACATTACCTCTCTGGGTCATTTTGACATTTGTTTTTCTATTTTATATTTAATTCTATCACTATTTAATTTTTCCTCTTCTTCTTCTTCCGTGATTTTTCTTAATTATATTTATGTCTCGGCAGTAGAGTGAAAAGGATATCTTATATTTCCTTTATTGATAGTATTGGAATTTCCCCCCCTTTTCGCTTATACACATTTTTGTGAATTATTACATGTATTTCTGCCTTTTGATTATTTTGGAACATCTTCAAATTACGGGATTTCCTTGGATTTTACTTGTGCAAATGGAAATTCAATTAACTTTCTTGAAGTTATATATTTGGATTTTACCGTCACTTGATTATTTATCTTTCACCAGACTATCCATTCACGTGTAATCACCTTTTTCTTCACCATATTCCTTCTTCTTCACCTTTTTGTAATCAAGTAAGATATTTTACTTACTTGTTGTTTCATCAAATACTTTTGCATGCAAAATCCGATCAGGCATTTTGCTAATTCCTACCCTCTGATGAGAAGGAAAGTATTTCTTCGAAACTCTGCGGATTAAGGACTATCCACTATCAAGTGTTTCGTTTTCAGATTAAATATGTTTTTAACTATTTTTCAAAGTTTTTTTTAACATGTTTTATAAACTGCTTGCTCATATATATATATATATATATATATATATATATATATATATAAATACGAGCAAACAGTTTATAAAACATGTTAACAAAAACTTTGAAAAATAGTTAAAAACATATATATATATATATATATATATATATATATATATATATATATATATATATATATATATGTATAATAGGTATGTATTTATATGGATTTACATACACGCGAGCGGGCGGTGATTTTACTGTATAAGAATTCAAAATCCTACACACTCACATCTAAAAGACGACATGTAATGCCTTACTATGGCCATGCCACATAAAAAAAAAGAAAACATATCTGCGTTTTATTGATAAAGATTCTGTTATGAATCGAAATATTTAATTTAATTTGAATAACTTAATAGTTTATCATTTGAATGACTTTCTGTAGACGTTGTGCTTTAAACCGTTAATTCTTTTTAAGTTATATATGCAGAAACCTTTATCCTCTAGTGGCATCCGGGCCTTTATAAGTTGTACCTCGATTGTAACAATATAATTAATAAAAGTAGCCTATAATTATCAAAAACGTAAATGTTTAGACCGAGAGAAAATTATTTAAGATTTTAAAGTGATATATATATATATATCCTTATGACCTGTTTAAAAAAAATGGCTTCTTCTGTGTAGGATTAGTTTTCGCTCTTAATTTTGAATTCCATTTTCGAAAATGAGGGTTGTTGCCTGATGAGGTCCCTAGTTAGTAAATATTAGTAAACCGAAACATGCTCATGACTGTGTAGCAAAAAACTACTGCTTACATAAAAATAAATCTAAAATGTAACATGTTCTACTTCTGGATGGAGAACTCTTGTATAAACGTTGTTATATTTCACTGGTTTCCCTACCTTTGGAAAATAGCAAACTGAATTTATATATATATATATATATATATATATATATATATATATATATATATATATATATATATTATATATATATTATATATATATTATATAGATATTATATATATACATATATATATATATTATATATAATATATATATATATATTTATAGATATTATATATATATATATTATATATATAATATATATATATATATATTTATAGATATTATATATATATATATATATATATATATATATATATAATTCAAGGAGATTAGAAAAGAAAACACTTTCTGTATAAAACACATCTGTAGATAAATGTAAATTAATATTTATACAATTACATTTTATAAGCCTTTAATAGTAATGATGGTACAAAACAATATACACAAGATGTTTGTCGCAATGTTAAACCCTACATATTTTACCTATGGTCTACGCAGTGTTATCGCCGAATACAGCAATAGCGTCTGTGTAATTTGCATCGGTTATGTATGCATTTGCTTCTGGATTAATTCATGGTGAAACCCAGTGTCTTGATCATAGGAAAAAATGTGCGAAGTTAACAGTCAAAAGAGACAATCAATAGAAAAAAAGACTAGATTGTACTCTTGAAGAACCTTGGCGCGAATGTTAGAGAATTCACTGCAAGAGGAGCGAGCAAGTGCTAGTGTTGCTGCAGACTCCACGGCGCGGGCACGCATGCATAGGATGACCAAGATCAACGTCCATCCAGCAAATTAGACATGACGCCAACTGTGATCCTGAAGATCTAAGGAAGCTGATGGAAGACATGGAGATATGAAAAGAGGAAGACAGAGAGAGGGGGAGGGAGAGAGAGAGAGGGAGAGAGAGAGTAACATTGTTGTGGGCCAGAACCCGACGAGATTGATTGTCAATGAATCTATAGTGTTATTGCGATTATAAGTCGTTAAGATTTGATACAAATAATCATGAGTTATAATAGATTGAAAATATATTTATATTGTCATCGTGAATATTTCCATACATTAGATTAAATGATGACTGAATAAACCTAAATAATATATCAAAACACTACAGAGTAGTGCATTTGTTATGGTGGTTGGTACAGATAATCCCAAACGCTGAGTCATATGAACGCTTTTAAAAAGATCTTAGTGACTCCTGAAGCTTGAACCTATTTTATGAACACCGGACCAACCCCCAACCCCACGTTTGGAATTCTTGTACTGCAGAGCTGATCTATTTCTTTAGTAGAGAAAAGGAAGTATGATTCCAGCATCCGAAGAAGGTCGCGGGTTGCAGCGATTGAATTTTTATGCTAATAACAACCAAGATAAGAACAACTGTCTGATTAATTAACATAACACATCCATTCACATCTAATCTCAATAATTAAGAATTGCACCTCTGGTCCCCCCTCGACAATCTTTTACAAAAAAAACACCCGTCTAGCTGAATCCACTGTCCAAAACTTTTCCTACTCTTTATCTATGCCCAAATCAAAACGAAGATTCCATGAACAAAGCTTCTTTCTTGGAACTGCACGCCTGTGGAACGCTGTTCCGTCTGCCTGCTTCCCTGCTGAATACAACTTGCATGTCTTCAAGTCCAACGTAAACAAATTCCTGATGAACCGGCCCTTTAAGTAGACACTTTAAATATCCACACTAACGTACTATACTTACAATAAACCTTATCCCTGAGTGGCTTCCGGGCCTTAATAAGTGGTGACCACCTTGTAAAAAAAAAGGATGATTAATCGGAATCGGGTATCGGAAAAATCGGATGTTTTTGGGTGTCGGAATTGATATCGAAATTAGAAAAATTAAACCTAAATTCTAGGTTCTAAAAACGATTCTTTCATTACCACATTTCTTTGATTATTTTGTTTAAAACTGGAATCCCTGTTGATGGATGACGTAAAAATATGAATGAAAACGCCGTTATGACGTCATCAAAAGGATGCAATATATCAACAGCAAAATATCAAGTTTGTCAAATCAAAAAGAAAAATTAATCTACATTTCAAAGTTAGTCAGTATTGTACGATAACCCCGTCGTCAAAAATGAAATTCTATTTGTTGATGCGATTTTAGATTCGGAATCAATAATTGTTTCGGAATCGGAAATAAAGAAATGAATCGCTATTTGTATCAGAATCAAAAAAAAAATCGTCTCAACACTACTGCAATGTACATCGTGACAAAAGAGACATTCCTTCATTAAATATTAAAAAAACAAACAAAAAATTACATTACTCAACCGCCGGGGTACTGAATAGCTATTACTTGATTAAATTACGCGTCCCACACCTGCGAAACGTTGCGTGGGTGTGACGTGTGTTGATTGAGAAGTTCGCTAAGGACTTCCCGTTATCTTTCATGCATAAGAGAAAATTACGTGTGGACCGAGAAAAGCATGTATCGCTAAAAGCAACACTGATAACGAACAAAGCTTTACACATTAAAACATTTGAAACACAAGCACGTAAAACGCACTATTTTATCTACACGTCATATAGACATAATGTAGTTATACGAACATACTAGGAAAAATCGATAATAATTGCGCTAAGTATACAACATGACAGGCGAGCAACCTTAAAACGCTAGTTCTCATCATTGTTATAGCATAATATATATATGTATATATATATATATATATATATATATATATATATATATATATATATTAGGTTGATGCAAAAATAAATTTGTTTTTTATATATAGTTTTACGTCGAAAAACGACAGTATGTTTGCACTTACCTAATATATATATATGTATGTATATATGTATGTATATATTTATATATATATATATATATATATATATATATATATATATATGCATGCAGAACGTCTGTTTAAGATACTGTTGTCCATGAAACTAGCTTGTACTTAATAAAAGCCAAACTCTTTTCCACATTGCATTTATATTGAGTACAGATAAACCAGTCTTTGCTTAATTTATAGACAGTTTACATCATGAAACTATGTTTTGTTATGTTTTGGTTGCAGTTTCGATTCAAGCTGATGGCACGCAAATCATATTTTTGTTACTGTCGAAATCATAACAATATATTAAGTATACCATATTATGAAAAAAAATGACACTATAATAATAAATACTAAATGTGAGTATATATAAAAAATCCTATTGAAGCGTATTTTACGACCGGGCAACGCCTGACATTCTGCGAGTATCTATCTATCTACTTTTATCTCCCAATATATATATATATATATATATATATATATATATATATATATATATATATATATATATATATATGGGGGGCACAGGGTGAAACTATAACGATGTCGCCCGAAATTAATCAACACCAAAGATTGTTTAAAACATGTTATTAAAAGGAAAACAATTCAACTTACTTAAAAGTAGAACTTCCATCTATTCAATGTAGCCTACTTCAGCCTCATTATGTAAGACACGTAACCGTATGCACACGTGTCTACAAAACCCGGAGCGAGCTAGGCGAATACTTGGCGATTAGCGGCGATCAGGTTGGCTTTGGTGTTGCGGCAGGTCATGTTTTTTTATGTACTCTACTTATGAACAAACGAAGTAAGCCGATTCAGGCCAGGAAAGCAGGGGGTAGTGAGAGATGAGTATAGAATTGTAGCCCTCCTTCTGAAGCCAAATCTGGGTCTCTTTCGACTTGTGGCGGCATGGAGTCCTGCAGCCACACCTCTGGCATTCCAGCGACCACCTGATTCCACAAGGGAGCAGTACACTCTACGTATATAAACGTAGGCTTTGGTTTGGACTTTAAAACCGACTTCAAAGATGTGTGGTGACATGATATTGCCCTAACTTGAAACCATATCACGACGATATCAATGGTCAAAAAAAATCTTTCATCACCCTGGACATGCCCATGTCATCGGAGCAACGCCACCATGCATTTTAAGGGGGCTGCTATGGCATTATCATAACTCTGTTAACATTATGGAACTTTTATTAATATTTTTGATTTTGATACAAAAATATTATAAGGAACATCCCAAAAAAATTTTTTTAAGAGTCATAAAGCAAAATGTCTCCGTTGCATTTTATAATATTTGCTTGCATATATATATATATATATATATATATATATATATATATATATATATATATATATATATATGTGTGTGTGTGGGGGTGTAATTAAAAGGGGATTAGAACTGTAGTCTAAAGAGCAGTGCTCGTTGTAATTCAGGTATATAATAAGCTCGACAGTGAAATACCCTAGCGCTACTTTAATATTGAGAAATGTGATTGCTAATTTAAAATTCAAATTAGAATTAAAAATTAAATATCTGTTTCATAAGAAACAACAACAAAGTCAATAATTTGACTTTGTTGTTGTTCCTTCGTATGAAACAGATTTTTAATTTTTAATTCTAATTTGAATTTTAAATTAGCAATCACATTACTAAATATATATATATATGTTTATATATATATATATATATATATATATATACATATATATATATGTGCGTGTGTATTTATATATACTGTTTTAACAAACACCAAGATTTCAAAAAATGGGTTGATAGCACTAAAAAGTGCATTTCATTGTTAGTTACAATTGTTTCAAGACCATTTGGACCAATTCAAATAATAAGTCGTTTGAAAATTTTCACAGAACAGCCTTTCTCCAGACTTAATTCAAAAACAGTTTAACAATAAAACATTTCCTTTACAAGGAAAAGAAAACAAGCGATTTAAACAAATTAGTATATGTAATTATCGTGACCACTTACAAAATATTATATAGATATATATAGATATATATTTATATATATATATATATTTATATATATATATTTATATATATATTGATGTATAGATGTATAGATAGATAGATTGATAGAAAGAAAGACATTCTGACCCTATATCTGTGTGTACGAACAGTACCTGTCAAACGCCTCCCTGAATATTTGATTTACATTGTTGAAGTTTGACGTAAGATACTTGACCCTGTAGCACATTTTCGATTAGGTTGTTTACCGCTGAAATACGTGGTAAGGGGTATAGATTGAGAAATATGTATTGCATTTGTCTGGCGTAACTCGAATGTATCCATTTCTTTTCTACGCATGAGCTAATTAAAATATGCAAGTTTTACAACGTTTCTTTCACAGCTTTTGTGTATGCATGGATTTACATCATACACTACCTGTTATAGGTGGAGAGCTATATGCTTTGCTTAAACTTCGAGCTGATGGGGCACATGCCATTTTTTTCTTTCTCTGGAAATTACTACTTTTTTATTTGTGTTCAATAGAATAATCACTAGATAATTCGCCTTTATAAAACAAATACGAACTCTTCATGCAATTATATTATAACATTTAAGCATATTTTACAACCGGGCAAAGCTGAGGGACGTAATCATTCATCTATATATAGAGAGAGAACAAGGGAAAAAAGAGAGCGACAGAGAATTTAGAGATTGGCTGAATGGCGTAAGTCCCAAGAACAGATCAATATGGAACGTATGTTACCTTTCCTACAAATTCCAATCGGCCATACATCTTAAAGTGCACAGATCAACAAATAACATAACACCAAACTGATCTACGGATAAACAGCGACGCTATTTTTGAGCAGTATTTTATTTTGGAAACATCTTCCAATCGATTTCTTCTACACCCTCTTTTAAAACAGCTTTTGATAGTCTTATCGATAAATCGATACCGTTTAATATCCTACATTCTTATCTCAGTAAATAATCGATTTTTATAACCTTGTATAAAGTTTTAGATTCACGAAGTTACTCATTTTTAAAAGGGCACGTTTCGAAAACAAAAATCTATGTATACAGTTTATAACTTTAAAAGATGAAAGAAAAATTACTATTTTGAAGAGAAATAGAACATACAGGATGAAATGTTCTAATTATGTGTTTATATTTCGTTAATTAAACGTGTTGGATAAAGTATAATCACTTTTATTAAACACCATATCACTATTACAAAACAGACTTTCCAGAAACATGTGATCAGCAATATTGTCGATATTTCCTACCGACGAGTGGGGGGGGGGGAGAAAAGACGTTTAACTTGCAACGAAAAATTACCTCGTTGCTTACAAGCAAACGTATTCTTGTAAATGTAACGTACTGTTTAACAGTTGTCGTACCGGCCTGATAGCTCTCTAACAACGATAAGAACAAAATAAACTACAACAACAACAAGCCTACCAAGGTGACTGTGTTTATAGTCTCAATCTCTCGTTCAGCGAGACTGAAACGAGACTGGAATGTCTATTTAAGCTATAAGGAATAGACATCCTATTTTCTTCATTAACAAACACCAGGCCGGCCCGTTCACAGCCATGAGTGTCTTTCCCTTCCCACCGACCCACCCTCGGTAAGTCAATCAATTTAATTATCACAATATTTTTAATCACTTTAATAAGCAAGTGATTAATAGAGCTTTTTAAATTTAATGGTGGCATCTATATATATATATATATATATATATATATATATATATATATATATATATATATATATATTTGTGTGTGTGTATATGTGTGTGTGTATATACACATAAATATGTATATATATATATAATTTATTAATTATTTATTAAGAATTACTACGTGCATAAATGTAAGTTATCTATATACATGCACGTTTCAGAGTTTAAAAAATGTAAACAAAGGGCAAACAACTCTTTTCTTATAATAAACGCTCAGGGATCGAAAAAATAAAGAAATTAGTACGGAATCGCTAATAAAAAATAAAATAAAATTCAACAATATTATATATATATATATATATATATATATATATATATATATATAGTAGTAAATTATAAAATATATATGGCAATTAAGCTACACAGAATATTCCGCGTTTCATACACGCTAGACTTCATTAGCTCTACCTACGTATTGAGCACTGTTGAAGTAAATATAAAAGTTTACGCATTAATTCATACTTCCGTATATAAATTTATGTGATTAAACGAAGTAATTATATATATATATATATATATATATATATATATATATATATATATATATATATATATGATTACTTTTTTTAGGAAAAAGAATTCCAGTAGAGTGCTTAATTAAAAGGAAAATCCAAATTTTAAGAGCGTATTTATATTTTGCGTACAGAAAGTTGTCAGTTGTGACAGATCATTGGTACCGTCGGTTTCAAGCCAGATAATAAGGCCCGTTTAAGGTATCCTTATCAAGCTCTCTTCAGCCAATATTCGTCGAGACGGTACCAATGATTTGTCTCAACTAACAACTTTTTGCGCACAATATATATATATATATATACATGTATATATATATATATATATATATGTATATATATTATTGTTCACATTTTCACCTAACGAGGCATATCGCCACTTGTACATAATGCTATTATTTTGGACCATGCCTAGAAAATGTGGTGAGACGACAACAACTACGGATGGCAGTGATGGCTGAGAATGCAGTTAGGAGATTCGAAGTTCCTATCTGTCGCGGTTACCACCTGACGAAGGCCAGAGGAATAGTTGGCCGAAACGTTGTGAATAAACAAAAACCAATAAAAGATAAAAAAAATAACAACTAATAAAGATGAGAATAATAGTCCGATATAAAAATAAATTAAGCGAATAATTATTTTGTGGCTAAGTGTGTTTGTCGAGACTATGTACATTAAGACAGCACCATTGTAAAGAGTCTATTCAAACTAATTCCATTAAAATACTTGTAAAACCTGCATCAGGATGCAGCATTGTGGCGATAGAATACGGGTTGGAACATAGTTGAATATGGTAGACCTATAAGATGGAAGACTATTTCTTGGATTCTAGCTAAGCTGGATAGACTAGTGGTAGATGCAGCAGTCAAGATATCTCGGTTGATTTGTTGAAGTAGGTAATTTATTCGGATTTTATAGCTGAACAATTTATTTAATCATTTGGGGTTGCATGCTTTCGTCATGGCATCTCTGACTGAGTAGATGTGCTACTTACTTAGCGATTGCTATTTGAGTGTCGCCCGCGTAGCGGATTAAAACTTAATCTCCAGAAGAGTGTGACCCACAAGTATATTTTACAAAAAAAGCTTCATCCACTACATCAACGGCACGTGGCGTAGCGGATTAATACTTGGTGTAAAGAACAAAATAATTGGTAACACGAATGCTGGAAGGAAAGTATGCTCCGACCGTGGATTAAATAAATGTATCCGTTCGATATTTACCTGCAGCTTCCCGAGTTCGAGAGAAAGATTTATGTGCTCTCCACGGAGATTCCTGAGTTCGACAAGGTATACCTGAAAAAGATCGGCAGTTACATGGATCGAAACGTTGTACAAATAACACTAAACAGAAGAACATTATTTTGAAAAATTCACATAAAATTTATAGTACATTATCATCTCATAAATGTAGAAACATTTAATTGTTAAGCAGATATGAGGATTATTATTTTTATCTTTATTTGTTTTTGACATCGACTGATAAGACCGGATTTCAATTATCATTTTGGACGATTTGTTTTGGTCTGAAACCTTAATGAATTTATTTTTGTGCTTTGGTTTACAAGATTTTGGAAAATATTTTAATGGCATTCTCGGCATTGCTAAAGGGGATTTTTATTGATTATTTTCGAAAAAGAATTACACATTGGTACGAATATTGCCGAAACTAAGCCTCCGATTTGACAACGTGTTTAAAATATGAAAATGCAACGGAAGAAAATATTTCTCTCGGGCAAGGCCCGGTATCCGCATTACTTATAATTCGAATATTTTAATTCGAGGGACTTTGTAAATCGCAAAAAGAAAATAAAAAGAAAACAAAAATACATGGATTGGTGACTCATATGAAAAAAGTTATAAACAATATTTCGTCTCAAACCAAGGCTTTATCAGGAGCAATTAGAAAATAACATTAATAGTATTGCAATTCGTGGTTGAACAAGAAATGTAAACTGCGCGTTTGCCGGATAGGTTAGATTGTTTTAATACGCAATTGTATGCGTGTAATATATTTGTTATACTTACAAACACATTCCGCTTTTAGTTGTGTTCTCTGCTTCTGTAGCTGCTGATGTTGTCTGTATTTTCAGTGTAATGCTGTATTGACCAATTTTTATTCCAATTTTGTGAGATTAACCGAACGATAAACTAAAAGGGCGATGTTTTGTTAGGCTTGAACCGTTTAATAACCGCCTCTCTCATCATATCTAAGTCTAACGACATTTTACTGATGGCTGTTCACATAGAAAAATAAGAGCAAGCAACATAAGAACAACATCAGAGGCTTCCATTATTTTGTAACGTTTGAGTTGTAGATGTAACAGCGCGAAAAGCTATACGCAAATGCATGTATAATGACGTCATCGGTAAAGAAAAAACTATAAAAATAACAAAGGTGTTCCCGTGAGAGAGAGAGAGAGAGAGAGAGAGAGAGAGAGAGAGACGTAAAACAGCGAACGTAAGAACGGGGGAGACCACGTGAGAGAAAGCCGAGAAAGTAGGGGAAATCACGGCCGTAAAAACTAGGAAACACAGACTGTTCAAAAAGTCACTGAAGAGCTTTAAACTTAAATAGATTCTTCATTTTTGTGGATATTTTCTGTAATTTAAAAAATATCTGACAAAGATATAAAGATTATTTTAAACATGCTCAATTCAAACAAACATTATGAATGAAAAATAATGTATTTTAAATGTTGACCATTTTCAGCTTCGCATGGCTGTTCTCTATTTAAAACATTACTCATGACAGATTGCAACATTTTTGGATTGCAAATAAATTTTCTAATTTCGTTTCTTAAAATTCTTGAAAGGTTTTAGCTGTGTTAACATAGACTCGTTCTTCAGTATATGCCCACAAGAAAATGTCGCGGCTAATCAAGTCTTAGGGGCATGGTAGCCATTTGATATTGCCATAGTGAGAGGTAATGTTGTAAAGCAGTTGACCTCTACATTTGGTAAAACAATTTCACAATTTGCGTACGTTGTCCGATGCTATACTTATCCATAATTAATTTCCAAAATATTTCCTGTAAAATATCGGAAATACAAAAAGTAATCATATATCCTGAAATGATAAGGAATTCCGACCCTTTAGTGACTTTTTGAACACCCTGTAAATATGGTTATCACAAAGAAAAAGCGAGCTGAAGTTATTTCCTACTTTTATTAGCTTTGTGACTCAAGTCCAAACGTTTGTCGGTTCTGGGAGAATATAATTATGAGAAGAGTGAATTTAAAACATATGAGAGGGAAGGTGGTATGTATGTGTGTGTGTGTGTGTGTGTGTGAGTATATATACAGAATGTCCCAATAAAATGTATACACTCTTTAAATGACTATAAAACCAACATTTATTATATGAAAGAAAAGTTACATACATCCAAATACTGTGAACAAATATAGAAACCAGCTAATTATCGAAAGTGTTCAAATTATTGGCCATTGTAGTCCATGAACCGCTGACAACGCTCACTGGCTCAATCGAAAACGTTCCTAATCAGTTTAATTAGTATGTTGACATATCTTCTTTCAATGGTTGCTTTCAACGCATTTATGTGGAATAAAACCGAAGGGCACCGTTCGTTTGTTTCTATGTTACTGTTCCTTATTTCTCACATGCTAAACTTAATAATCTGTTATTTATTTTTAAAGTAAATTATAACGGACTATGCGTGTGTACACGCATCCACTTGTGAATAACAGGTTTAATTCTGCTTCTCTTTAAGAAGGGCTCGAAATATATGAACACGTTCAATTTTCATGTTTACAATTATAAACTTGATGTTAATTGTATTTGTGTTTATATTCTACTTTATATTCGCTTATCATATATTTTTACGTGTTATCTAATCTTTTTATTTCTACATCTATCATTTTTTCCCCTTGGTTATGCATATACTTTATTAGATATTTCTTTTCTCTTATCTATTACAAGGACGCAGGTGCTTTCTATGTAGAAACGCAATTACAAATGTTTGAATCAAATTCCCTCTGAACTTCCACCCAGAGTAAAAATAAATCTAGATGATAAAAATCAAAAGAAAAAAAAAAGAAAATCGTTACTTATCAAAAGAGTATAAGAAAAATGATTTGTTTATTTCAATTTTAGATGCGCAGTCACTGTTGATTCTCATTATAGAGGATTGTGTTCTTCTCTGTAAAATCTGCTATCGGGACCGATTTAGAAAAGAATACGTTATTTTGGGAAAAGCACTATGCAGCGCATAGGACATCCTTTTCGACCGATTGTCCCCAGCTTCGTTTAACCGTTGAGAAAGTGTGCTATTTTAAGTTAAGTTAACATCCAATCGGTATTTTTTTTGCTAAATGAAAATAAAAACATCCATAAAGTAAACGTATTCTTTCTTCGTTTTTTGTTTCTTATTTAATTCTTCTAGGTAATCGAAAAAAATAAATGGTGCTTTAACGTGAACCGAATAAACTGCTAAATTTGTTTCGGGTTGTTCAACAAGAAAAATATATTAATGGCTGAATACTTACACGCTGGAATATTGCATCCATTACACAGTGTTCAATACACGTAGAAAGAAAGATATATTTTATCCTAACTCTTCTTAGCACGCACACACACATTTATATATATATATATATATATATATATATATATATATATATATATATATATATATATACAGGCGCAAACAGTAAATAAAACATGTTAAAACACTTTGAAAAATAGTTAAAAACATTTAATCTGAAAAGGGAACACTTGATAAGTGGATAGTCCTTAATCTGCGGAGTTTCGAAGAAATACTTTCCTTCTCGTCAGAGGGTAGGAATTAGCAAAATGCGGGATCAGATTTTGCATACAAAAGTATTTGATGAAACAACAAGTAAGTCAAAGATCTTACTTGATAACAAAAAGTAGAGCAGAAGATATATGGTGAAGAAAAAGGTGATTACACGTGAATGGATAGTCTGGTGAAAGATAAATAATCCAATGACGGTAAAATCCAAAAATAAACTTCAAGAAATTAATTGAATTTTCATTTGCATTTCCATTTAATATTTACAATATACTTTAGTTTTACCATCGTGGATCTTTTTGGTAAATTTAATTGTAATTTTTATTATATATATATATATATATATATATATATATATATGTATATATATGTATGTGTATATATATATATATACACTCAAATTTTAGTCATTCACTAAATTTACAAAAGTTATTACGAGAAATGGTTAAATTTAATATCAAACGATTTTTATTATCTATGTAATATAAAGAATACATTTGAAATATTTTTTATATAGGAATTCAGATCAACCAACTCTTTAGAGTAGAAAATATTAGCAAATAATTAAAATGGTTTACACCTTATTTGCTAAATTCGATGAGACATGGAAAATCACTATTCAAAGTTTTTTTTTAAGTATTTAAATATCATAGAGTAAGGAAAGATAATGAAAAGGATATAGAAATTTACATCCAAATCACATGATAAAATCCGAAGTGAATGGCTTTGATAGTAGTGAGGTAATGTGATCCAATCTGTAGTTTTAGTAATCCACATCACTAGGTAACAGTCCGAAGATAGAATTCCTTGGGTCCGCTAAATAAATTATTATATAGGTCCGGTGGATCTGTTTATTAATAAACATATACTTTTAAATATTTAATATTTTTATATGATTATAGAACATGAGCTTCAAATTCCACTCCAAAATAACATAAAATTGTGAATAAAATAAAATAAACCCACTTTCTGCAGACAGGCTAAGCAAATGAAATGAAGAAAATCTGATCTGAAAAATGAAAATATGAAAAATAAAATGGATAAATAAATAAGTAAAAAAAAGAAAATGAAATGCTTATTGCATAAAAAAGAATATAAGAGAAGATAAAAACGGTTTCTATACTAGTTGTTACACAATTTTATTCTGAAGTATATATAGTATATATATATATATATATATATAGATATATATATATATAGATATATACATCCACATATATATAACCACACCCACATATATATACACACATAATTATATATATATATATGTGGAAATATATTTTATTTCCTTATTATATATACTAATCAGTATTCAAGAAGCTCAATATAATTACAGAGCAATATAGTGAATAAATTGATATTTGCAATTCGTTACATTATCTGTTTCGTAGCGCAAAACCAATCACTTAATTAGTATATCAATTAGTGAATTCACTTTACCCTTAACTCACAAGAAGAAATAGCAACAACCGACTCGTCAAAATGAAATAAAGTGCGTTTTGATATGATTAAAATCCGATAATTGGAAGAGATGTTGTAAGTAACTTATAATAGGTTTCCATGACGCCATTTTGTATTTTGAATTTACGTGATTGATTTTGCACTACGAAAGAGATACTGGAAAGAATTGTAAATGGCAATATAATTATAGGATTTAATTATAAGATGTTCAACATCATGCACTTTGAAATATAGTATTTTGTAATTTATTCACTATATTGCTCTGTAATTGCATTGAGCTTCTTGAATACTGATTAGTATATATAATAAGGAAATAAAATATATTTCAACACAGATATATATATCTATATATATATACATATTTGTATATATATATATATATATGTATGTATGTAGTATTGTAACTGAAGTCAATAATAAATTATATGATGGTCAACATCATGAATTTTAGAATATAGTATTCTGACATTTATTCACCTTATATATATATATATATATATACCTATATATATATATATATATATATATATTGTGTGTGTCGTTGTGTGTGTGTGCGTGTGTGTGCATAAGAAAATGTGTTTAGTTAATTATACTTCACCTTTTATTCATCTCAATCCTTTAATTTATGAAGCTCGATGTAACTCCAGAACAGATAACAAATGTCCACAGTTATTATTGCAAATAAGATATTGACTATTTTACCATTTATTTCCTAAAGTACGTTGGGACGCACAATTCTTGGCAGCAGTTGTTTCATATCATAAAATCATTCATGCGATTTTATTCCAATGCTTGTAATTATTATGTCAATATTTTAATTTATTTCGGTCTTAACTCATATATGTTTTTCTCTTCTGATAAGGAAGAAATAAAGGGAGAAATTCCAATCACCGCGTATATACATATTCATAGGTTAACATGATTATATTACATGAGATGAAAAAATATTTTAAATAATCGATAATATATAAGTAATGGCCTTCTAAATCCTCACATAATAGAATATAATAAAATAGATCTACTTAATTAAACAGAAACATTTATCATTTTAAAAACTATAATTGCATTTTTTTATGTTATATTAATTCTATCATTTTTCTTTTCTTATAGGTAAGTGTCAATGTCCCACATATTTTCTCAAAAGTATGGTGAGTTGCTATTTTTTATTATGGATAAAATGCTTAGTATGTAACATTTTCATTATTTGCAGTGCTGGTCTAAAAGCATACTGTACACACGGTATCTCAAATATGTATTCGTATGTTTGCACTTTATATCATGCTGCTTGGTTTTTGTTGTAGATGTCATTAATAAATAAATAAAAAATTGCGGGAAATCGACTGTTTTTGTAAAAGAGAAGTATAAGTCCGGAAATATTCTTGTAAACGGGAAACGCAATTGACGTGCAAAGACAATAAAAAAGAAACATCTCAAGACCTCCACCAACACGCCGGATAAATGTTTGCCTCAGAAACAAACTTAAAGCGATTATAACTGCCCAGAACATCAACACGAGATATCTCAAATGTTTACGAATGTCTTCGAGCTATTGAACACAAGATCATCTGCAGGAAAACACTTGTTCAATCATCACAGAAAACTTTTGCACTTAATCCTCGCGAATCAACAGCACAAAAGTTAATGTCTATCGTATTATGAAGCGCCCCTAATAAAACGTCTACATTCCAATATTACTCCATGATTGCATCGACACGATCCTGGCTGAACTGTGCAATTACGTGAATGGTACATAGCACAATAAGCGAAAAAGTAAGGGTTTTCACACAAAATTCTGCTGAGGCAAACGTAAAATGTAAAGGCTTTGCTCCAATAAATTCTGACGTAACATATTGGAGCCTATGTAAATTTACTATGAATAACAAGAATTACACTTCACTTTGTGTTTAAAATTAAAAGTTTTATCGTCATTAGTACATTTTTGAGGAGCCGTTCAAAATATTTATACAAGGAAATAACAACATACTTCTTCATACTTTTGACTTTATATTTCAATTAATTATTTTAATATATTCATGAGCCGTCTTGGGAATTGTGTAGACGTTTTGATTAAGCAATTTGTCTATTTTAACATGTTATTTGTTTCTGAAAATTCAGCTGACAATTTTAGAATCAATATGCATTTGCGTATGAATAAAATATATGCCTGATTTCTTTTACTATGATTTGATTTACTTTTTTATTGCATGCGCAAACGGGGCGTGTAAGAGGTTATTTTGTTTCTTTAGACGTCGATAGATGATATGGAAAATAATAACAACTGAACAGTGCATTCTTAAAGAATTTGTCATGATTTCTGGTTTCACGGAATTACAGAGAATTGAAATATTTATGTTAGTAAAACACTGTTTTATTCTGTGTTGAATAATCTATATGTGGAATTGATAATGAAAATAAAACGCAGTTCATAAATATTTGATGGATACATGTGTTTTCTGTTTACGCCTATTAAACTCTGACTTATATTTCTCATAAGAGAAGCATAAACTCATCAAACGTTGACCATTTTTTAAAACAATATCATAATTGACTTTTAAATTGCATGCATTAAAATTACATTCAAGTAGGGTCCTGCCTGATACTAGTATTGACAACAATGACTCTTAATCTTTCTCTTTTCCTCGGAGCATTCATGAATTCATTGTTGCTCATTTTTTTCATGTTCCCAAGGTGTTCGGACTGTCAACGCATGCTTCTCCCTGTCCTCCTCCGTTTTTTCTACCTACGATCTTCCTCGCAAAAATAGTTTTTTCTATTCCGTTTTCGTTTCTGTAGATATGGCCCATGAAACGTATTGGTTTTTTTCGTGAGGTTTTTATTAGACAGGCATTTAAATAAAGAACACAAAGTGTATAACAGGTATAAAATATTCGTTTAGAAATTTTAATCGGTTTGCTTTAGTAGTGTTTCGAACAAATACCAATATATTATCAAGGTGTTCCTGCAGATTCCATCGACAATTTTTCCCCAAATAATATAAGTATCTAGACGAATTCTTGACAATATTAGAAGGTTTGCTTGACAATTACATCACAAACAGTGTAATGTCTGTGATCAAGTGATAATCACTATATATACATACATACATATCTATATATATATATATATATATATATATATATATATATTGTATTGGTAGAAATTAGTAAGTGTGTCTAGCAAAAGAGTGTTCAATGTTTAGACAGAACCAAAATAAGTTAATTTAGTATACATACAAATGACTACACATAAGCATACATGTTTCAGCGAAAACCCAGTAATGGAATCGTTTCGTCAGGCCAAGGACATCTCTGCAGAGATGTCCTTGGCCTGACGAAGCGATTCCCTCACTGGATTTTCGCTGAAACATGTATGCTTATGTGTAGCCATTTGTTTGTATACTAAATTAACTTATATATATATATATATATATATATACAGACCTTGTATGTGTGTCGTGTCTGTCTCTACCAAACACATCCGTCGATTTTTGGTTTGCAAGCTTAAAACGATGTATAAGAAACTTCGATCGGGGGAAAAAATTCGCGTTGGTCTTTAGTCGGTAAAAAAAAATATTCTTTTTTGTCAAAACAAGACAAGATGTAACTTGACAGATATAAGGTGAATTGCAGTGCTCTAGAACGCATGTAGAAATATACATTTATGCGTTAAAGTTGGTGAAATCGTAACGTGTTCGTATCCACTTGACGATAGTTCAGGCAGTAAAAAGATCGGCTGGAACGCTTTATTTTTTGGTTTCAATTCTTTGCTAATCATATTCTTGTTTTCTTTTTTTTTAATCTCTGCTATATTTTATGTCCAATATAATATTCAATAAAGGATTAGTTCTAGCCTACTTCGTGCCAATATGAGAAGTTTAACTTAACCCTGAGGTAGACCATTTTAGAATGTATATTCTAAGGTAGAATCAAGAATGGTTTCACGTTCACTCATTTTACACGCGAAATACATACAAATGCTGCCACTTGGACGCAAGGTGCAACTTTTTCGAGTGGTGAATATCAGAGGAAAGAGTAAGTTGAGTAACGATGTGTCGGTTCACATTGCATTTAAACCTATTCATCGTAGTACTCTCAGAGAAGCATGTAACAGTAAGAGAATTCTAAAGTTTAGTACGAAGGAAACTTATCCTTTGTTTCAAGCCATACAACCTGTTGCAGATCTTTTTGTTCATTATGTGTAGGTTATTTTTTTATTGGTTTTCTTTCGTTGCCAATATAATTTGGAATAAACATATCACGTGATGTTCGTCCGTTTCGCGCAGAAATAGTCGACGTCCTTTCCACGAAAACAGATATTAAACTACATTATTCTAATCCTCATGGAACAACTTGAATGCGAGTGAGGGTACTTGAAGCGTATTATTGGAATGAAGCGAGGGGCGCCGTTTGAATATCCGTTTCAGCATGTCGTAAAATAAACAGGTTTAAAGGTATTTATTCATTTGTTTTGTATGGTTGTTGATTTGCGAGGTGACGCCCACGTTACATAATTTTTTATTCCGTGATCTTGCTTCATATCATAAAAGGGTAAGTATATATAAAAAAAAGACAAACATTACCACTGAACAATGCAGTCGAAAAAAGAGGGGCAAAAAAATCACTCGCAAATAAGGGCTTTAAAAAAATCCGGCCGAGAGTGGAAACCGTAAAAAAGAAGATATTGCACCATTCAGTTAGTACATTTGTTCGCTTTTTTTTTTGTCTGCTCATATTCGAATTTTCCTTTGTCCCTGTCAATCCTATGTTAAAGACGAATGTGCTAGTTTTACAGTCGGATATGCATTCATATAAGTAATATTTTTTTCGTAATCATTTTAAAGATTTTTGTTTTAGAAAGAAATTTGGAATAAACGATTTGAGTGGAACATTATTTTGTAAGATTTTGTTTGGCCTTTTTTTGCATTTTCCATAAGAGTCACCACTTACCAAGACCCAGATACCACTCGAGGATAAGGGGTATTGAGTGTACAGTAATCAATGGGATAATATCATAGTAAGCGTTAGTAATGGAGATGTGGTAAATTGCATTACTTCAGGGGTGGTTCATCAAGACTTTGTTTATGATGGGCTTAAAGCCAAACAAGTTTTGTCAGCAGGAAACAGGCAAACGGAAGAGATTTACACAAGCTGCAGTTCTAAGTATGAAGCTTTGTACATGGGATCTAGGTTTTAACTTAGGTATAGTCAAAGGGTGGGGAAATTATTGATAGTGGGTTCAGCTAGACGGGTGTTTCTCGTAAAAGATTTGCAGGGTGGGGCCAGAGATTGGAGCTCAAACGAGCACCTGTCATGTTTTATTGTTATAGATTACAAAATTTGAAAAAAATATATCGGGAAGTAGGGTAAGACTGGTATGTTTAAACAAGTATAACTCGTGTAAAAATAAAAATACCTACTAACAAGACACTAAAAAATAAAAAAATTGACAATTCTATAAATAATAATTCTTTCTAAACCTATTTGTCGTTTATATTTGCCTCTTAATCCGGACATTTAAAGAAAATGATTATTAAATATGTCTGGTGCTTTTGTTTGTCAGTATTTTGCTACGTGTATTCAATTAAATACAGAACACTGGAAGAGAAGTTAATAAGTATAAGTTAATTATTTTTATTTTGAAATAAAAGCAACACTGCGTGGCATGGAGAAAATTATGCGTTGATATTAAAACTCTCCATGACGATGAATAGCAGCACATTTCATTGCCTCTATGGTAGAAACAGAAGTTCCTACTAAATATTTGGGCAGCTCACCGTCCGTGGTCATAGAGATGGAGGTTGTAAATGGCGACAACATTTTCTGTAGAGAGTCCAAAATTTGTCGACAGAATTCGGACAACGGATGAAATTTACATGACATGATTCTATATTATGTTTGCTGAAAATCGCTTTCCTTTTTTGTTGGAGGCCATATACTAATTGGTCAGTTGTGTTCAAATCCAAACCGAGCGAGATGGATGTGCTGATATAAAACTCATGCTCATTAGGGATCCAAGTTATGATGACACACACATTGACAGCACTCACACAATGCCAATCCGAACCGTTCAACTCTTGAGAGCACACTTAAACGAAGTTTTGAGGCATGGTTATGATCTTTGGTGTGATTTAAAGTGAGGACTACATCATACCGTCTCACGTGTGCAAAGTCGGTATGAATGTCAACGCCAAAGTGTACCTGGATGTGCTGAAGAGTGTGGTGATACCCTGATGCAATCAGATAACCGCTGGCAGAGCCTGCGCACAAGTCCAGAGACCTACACTTGGCTTCAGAAAGAGTGCTATAATTTTGTATCCTTCTCTAACTGCCCCTCCCCCCATCCACATGCTTCGCTAGACTTCTTTGTTTTTTTCATACGTATCGAACACCACCAATTTGACCTTCAAGGGAAGTCTGATCATTTGTGGAAAATAGAGGTTTTCAGTATCAGACCTGTATATAGGCATTGGGTGAGGCTGAAGGTTGCTGCATTGAATATATGTCATTTCTACTAGATTATCAAATTACCTAAATTGATTTTTGCAATAAAAGTTTTAAAATAAAGCTGGATTTTTGCTTTAATTAGGGCGACAATCTTTTCATTTCACTCTGTAAACGAAACTGTTATTCTCTCTCGTAATCTATTTCTAAACCTAAATTACGAGGTTCGAATTCCGTCTATTCTATTTCATTTTCATTTAAACTAAATCTCTCTATTTTTATACTTACATGAAAAGAGGACAGCCCTTATCATGTAACAGTCTGAGCCCTTTTCAAGCTGACTATATATTTTTGTGCCCAAGTACTTGTTAAGCAACCCTCTTAAATAATAAAAACAAATCCAAATTCCACCATTACTAATCACCCAACTGTTGTTACAGTCTAATACCGACACTCATTAATACTTATACACAAGTGACTCTTAGCGTTATATCAACAGTGACCCCCTAGTAATGTATATTTCGAAAGCGGTAGTCAACAGTCTAATTGCTTATATTAGAATATATTCAAGCGATCATCAAATTATTAATTTTGATTTTATGTGTTTGTGCCAGTGTCACCTAATAAGAAAAGGTCTTTCCACAAATTTCTTTTCTTTTCTCCGTGTGTTTGTGATTATTTTTTATGATTTTTTTTATCGTGGCTGCTTACAGATATGTGTTGTTGTTTTTGTTTTTCAAATATTAGATTCGAAGATAATATTTTTTGCTTGCAATATATTGCTGACAATCATTTAATAATGTTTCATTCCTCATTTATCTCCCCGTTTTTTTCCATCGAGAGACGACGAATGTTCATTCTATGTTTAAATGACTGTCTTGCTTCTTATTTGTTTTATTTCATTAAACTTGTTCATGTCGGCTGATATTCGTCTCGCACAGAATATTAAAAGATATAATTGTGAAGAAAAAGTGAATAATTTAAAAACAAGATGGACACAAAATAAAAATCAAATATTAAAATAAAAATTGGATTGTTTCCCTTGAATAATCACTGATTCTAACTGAAAAGAATACATATGAAATGTGAACTAAATTTAAACTAATAGCAAAGCAGATGGAAATATGTGTTCGCCATATTTGATATGCTCATTAACGAACAGAATGGTTTCATTAATTTAGGTGGAAACTCTTTATGGCTTTTAAACAACTGCGCTCTGCTCAACGCAAGATTGAAACAGTTAATTAAATATCTTACAGAGACTGGAGTAAATTACTGGAACAAGTTGCAAGAGCATGTTAGAAAAGTCACTAGTGTAACTAGATGAACCATAGAAATTACTTTGGTCATGTTTGCAATATATCGGTCGGTTTTCTTAATTAGTTTGTGAAGGAAAGTGAAATGCATAAAATAAGAAAATCAGAATTAATGAAACGCAACATGTTTATATAATTAGAACATCAGAATTTATAAAAGGCGTGTGTGTGAGAAATTGTTAATTTGTGTTGTGTAATTCCATGAAGTTAATTGTTTTCATTTTTGTGGAATAGACAATGTAGTTTGTCAATGTAAGAAATGACTGCATGTGTTTGCTTTCTGCACTGTTGTGGTTTGTAAGTTATCGAAGTACATGCACTGACGAACTGCAAGCACTTCTACCCCCATCGAAGTCAACACCCCCGACAAACCCGACACGCAGTTTACCACGCCCTTTACAGTAGAGATCCTTAGGTCTAAAAAAACAAACGTCTACTCCAATAGTTTCTTCTCCCAAACTGCTAGACTTTGGAACTCGCTTCCAGAATTCTGCTTTCCCAACTGGACTGACATGCAGAAGTTCAAGTGTAATGTGAACATACATCTTACTGCTTATCTCCCTTCATAATACCCCTGCAACTTATGCCCCCGATAGTAACCCCCCTCTTCAAAGTGACGGTGTCTTGTTTTAGTGAAAAGTACATTTAAAAATAGCTTCGGAATCTTCTGTCGAAATCCAATTTCGTCCTCTTTTGTTATTGGCTAGTTTTACTGTTAATCGCATTTTCTGGCTGTTTGGAATTCTTTTTTCCTCTGAACAAAAACAAAATAAAATAATTGGGCATAGTGTTTTTATTTTGTTTTGTTCTTTAAGGACAATAATTGCGTTTATTTGTTTTAAATGTTGTATCACCGCTAATCACGCCCCAAATTAATGCTAAGAGAAGAGTTAATGAGTACTAACTGTAAGTCAAACTCTTTACTAACGTTGCTGGTGTAATTCGTGAAAGGTGTAATTATTAAACAGGGCGGGTTTACAAGGAATTGTCTAAATTCACTTTTAAAAAGACCAGGTTACAAACAGTCAGGAAGAAGTCTCGCGGTATCGTGTTCAACAAGCTGACATTTTTTTTACATAGGCATCACCACATTATCAAGGCCAAGAGGCCACTCAAGGATAAGGGTTACAGAGTGTACATTAGAAATTGGGCAATATAGTAATCATTAGTAATGAAAATTTGGTAAATTTGATAACTTATATGGAACGGCTCATCAAGAACTTATTTACGTTAGACTTGAACACAACCATATTGTAGTCAGCCGGAAAGCAGGAAAACGGAAGACAATTCCACAGGCGTGCAGTTCTAAGAAAGAAGCTTTGTTCATGGAATCTACGTTTAGGTTTAGGCACAGATAAAGAGTGGGGGGGAATTATTTATAGTGTTTACAGCTAGACGAGTGTTTCTTGTGAAAGTTTGGCGAGGGGGGCCCATAGATTGAAGCTCAGTCGAACACTTTCCATGAAAATAACGATACATCAGAGACAAACTCGCAACATCTCTTCTGTGAGATAGAGGTTTCAAGGAAGAGAAAAGGACATCTCCTACGAGGCTACGAAGTCTATTTTGAACTCTATCAAGGCAGGCCAAGTCCTTTCGAGCAGCTCCTGTCCAGATGTGGCAACAGTATTCCATCCTTGGACGTACCTGGCTCTTATATATATATATATTTTTTTTTTATTACATTTTCACCCCAAACAAGGCACATTGCCACTTTGGTGTAGGGGGCTACTATCAGGGGAAACATCTACTGGGGTACTATGTAGGGATTAAGGCAGCGAGATGTTGGTTCACGTTGCACTTGAACTTTTGCATGTCAGTACAGTTGGGGAAGCAGTGACCCGGAATGGAATTCCAAAGTCTAGCCGTTCTGGGGAAGAAACTACTGGAGTAGAAGGATCTTTTACATCTAGGGATCTCTACAGTGTGGGGGTGGGATTTTGCAGCTTGTCGGGTCTGTCGAGGGTGTTCACGTCGTGGGGGCACAAGTGCTTGCAGTTCTTCAGAGCATTCACCATTATAATACTTGTAGAACAGGCAGAGGGATGCAACGTTTCGACGATGGGACCGAGGCTGAAGTTTTGATGCCAGTTTAGGGCCTATCAGATTTGCGACTCTCTTTTGAACCCTGTCAAGGAGCGAGAGACAAGTAGCCGATGCACCGGCCCAAATATGACAGCAATACTCCATACATGGGCGAATAGTGGCCTTATAGAGGTACAGGATACATTCGGGTGTAAAAAGTTTTCTAGCACGGTAGAGAGAGCCCACCTTCCTTGCAGCGGCCCTGGCAATGCCCTCGATGTAACTGTTCCAACTCATGTTTCCAGTGAACGTTAGGCCAAGGAGCTTGAGAGACGTACTCTCAGATAAAGAGTCGTTGGCCATTGCTATAGGTGGTAGAGAAGGTTTCTTGTAATTATTGAATGAAACCAGTTTTGTCTTGGTGGCATTGAAAGTTACCATCCATTTTTGTCCCCATTCCACTACTGATTGGAGGTCATCCTCTAGTGTTTCTGCCATTACTTTAGATATATGTTCGTTTGTTTTCCTGTCGTGCCTGCTATAGAGTGTGGTGTCATCAGCATATATCCCCATCTCAGAGGCAATCTTGTCGGGGAGGTCATTTATGAATATCAGGAACAGCAGAGGTCCCAGGATAGATCCCTGGGGCACTCCCGCATTTATATCATATTGTTTAGATGTACGACCGTCGAGGACAACCTGGATTTTTCTCTTATCTAAGAAGGATTTAATTACGTTAAGTATTCTACCAGTGATACCGTAAGATCTAATCTTCCTGAGGAGACCCTCATGCCACACCCTTTCAAAAGCCTTAGATATATCTAGAGCTACCGCTCGTCCCTCTCCCGCTTTGTCCAGTGAATGGTATATGCGTTCAGAGATTACAGTGAGGATGTCTGCCGTGGAACGGGCTTGTCTAAATCCATATTGACGGTCGGTCAGAAGTTTAGCATCTGTAAGGTGCTGGACTAGAGCATGGTTAATTAAAGTCTCAAATATTTTGGCAAAAAGTGGGAGGAGGCTAATAGGGCGATAATTTAATGGGTCAGTTCTTTCGCCAGAATTCTTGAATACTGGTACTACAGAAGCAGTTTTCCAACAGCTCGGAAAGCAAGATTCATTAAGGCATTTGTTGTAGAGTTTGGAGAGAACTGGAGCTACTTCGGCTGAGCACTTTTTTAATAGCACAGCTGGGATGAGGTCGGGTCCACATGCTTTGGAAGTGTCAAGGTTTTTTATGATAGCATGCACCTGAGCAGGGGTGATTTTCAGGTCGTCTAGCGTGGCGTCTGTCCGCATAGGAAATTGAGGTAGGGGGTGGTTTAGACGGTCCAGTGTGGAGTTTGAGGCAAACCGACTGGCAAGCATGTTAGCCTTCTCGGTTGCTGAGCAAAGAACCTCGTGATTGTTGGTTAATGGGGGAATTGTTGATTGCCCATTATTTACTACACTGTTGTAGATTTTCCAGAAGTCACGAGTTCCTAGTTTTTGTGCTTCGATGCGTTTTTTCGTGGTTTCCGTAAATTCCCTCTTAGCTGTCGCTATTTCTTTCTTAACGTTACTTCTAGCTTCTATGTACTTCTGTCTGTTTGAACTGGACTTATGTCGATTAAACCTGCGGAATGCATGCTGCCTTTGAGCAATGGCAGTTGCGCAAGTCGAAGTAAACCATTGGGGAGAGTGGGGCTTGCTATAGAATTTCCGCATGGGAACATGCGCGTCGATTGCAGTTTTGAACCATTCAGTGGTCTCGGTTGCACACTGTTCAGCAGGAAGAGAAAAAATATTTCCCCATGGGGCGTCTCTGATAAGATTGCTGATAGCTTCCCAGTCAGCCTTTTTATAATATCTCGTTGTTTTGAACACTGGCTCTTCAGTTTTGGGTCTAAAGTTTAGGGCGATTTCAACCATTATCACCGCATAGATATAGATAGGGAATAGCATCAGCAGTGAGATATCTAGCGGATTGATAGAAAGATCCCAATATTTTTCCAGCGGCCTTGGCAACAGATTTGATGTACGTGTTCTATTTAAGATCAGGAGTAATGGTCAAGCCAAGAAGCTTGTCAAAACTTGAGGCCTCCTGAAGACGAGAGCCATTCATTTCAATTGATGCCAGATGTGGATCAGAATGTTGATGATGTAAAGAGAGAAGCTTGGTTTTAGATGCATTAAAAGTAACCAGCCACTCCTTACCCCATTGTACTACGTGCTCAAGATCAGAGGAGAGAGAATTGGAGAGAACTTGGTCGTTTACTGTCTTAGATGTGCTACCATAAATGGTAGTGTCGTCAGCATAGATGTCTACAAATGATGTAAGGATGTGATTTGGAAGATCATTAATGTAGATCAGGAAAAGAGTTGGGCCCAGGATGGATCCCTGAGGGACACCGGCATTAATACTGTGAGCTTCTGATTTTTGCCCCTCAACTACTACTCTTATAAACCTATCAGAAAGAAATGATTTAATAATTGAGAAGACATTTCCAGCAATACCATAGCTAGAGATCTTATGAAGTAAACCTTTATGCCATACCCTATCAAAGGCCTTAGATATGTCAAGATAAATTGCCCTAGAAAGGTTGCCTCCGTCGAGAGATTTGCTAATCCTATGAGATATAACTGTAAGCACATCTGCTGTAGATCTAGCAGAACGGAAACCATATTGAGTGTCACTAAGAAGGTTATTTTTGTTGAGATGGTTGATTACTTCTGTATTTAACACAGATTCCAGCAACTTACTCATGACGCACAGGAGACTTATTGGTCTGTACTGAGAGGGGGATGAGCGATCACCTGAATTCTTAAATACAGGGCATACTGATGCATTCAGGGAGATGGGAAACTATTCTCCTTAAGACAACGTTTAAACAGCTTTGTAAGTATAGGGGCTAGTTAAGGTTGAAGTTTTTTGAGTACTATATTTGAATACCGTCAGGGCCAGTTGCTTTATTGGAATCAAGGTTTTTTATTAGCTTGGCAACATCACGTACAGATATGCGTATATCACATAGTGTGTTTTCTGATACAGGAGGAACGTCTGATACAGGAGGAACATAGTGTATTTTCTGATACAGGAGGTACGACTGGGGACTTTCAAAGAAAGAAACTTACTCATTTACTTTTTGGTTTTAGAGGTTAGTGGAATTACTGAGCCTTGTTGTAGCTTGAAAACCAATAGTTGTCAATATTTAGCAGATGCAGCAATAATTAAATCTTAATTGATCAGCTATTGCGCAAAGATAACATCTGAACGTCTCTTCTGTAAGGATGAATGGTTCCGGAGATTTTACTCACGTAGTTGTATATAACAAATGGTAAATTTATTTTTACAATTTCTTCTTAATCAAAAATTTTCGGAGTCGCTTTTCGTATAGGTCTATTCTAAAGCTTTTATGTAATTTTGAAAGGCGGCTTTTTATTGTGATTCCGCTCCTTCTTTATAAATATTAAACATATTGTGAGAATTTTGAATTGGTTGACTTGCCGAGGGATGGTCAGTAGGGAAGAAAGGAGTGCTGGTAGCTGTGACCAACGCGGCCGGTAGTCCGTTAATCAAAAAACCTGAGTGCCTATTCCTTAGAAGTTAAATAGACATTTCAGTCACGCGTGAATTTCGTTGAATGAGGGTTGAAGTAGATAAAAAAGGGGTGGCTGCTCTACTGTTGTTGGAGTAGTAGTTGTTGCTGTCTTTTAGACAAATTACACTTCGACCATCGTTACCCATTTGTAACTTTTACAAGGAAAGACTGCTTGTAAGCAACGTCGACATTTCGTTGCAAGACTTAAACCGTCTTTTCTCCCCCCCCCCTACTCGTCGGTATGCTAATTCCGACAATATTCGTATAATAACCGTATATGTGTTCGAAACCTCCATCGCGTCGTGTTCTGCAGCTATGCTTTCCGTGTGAGGTAGCTTGTTTGTTAGCCTGATAGATGCACTGTAACTGTATTCATATTTCAGCAATCCAGCGTCGTTTACCGACATCGATTGTATTTGTTCAGAATAACTGTTTTGTATTTTCGTTATTCCTACCAGGTTACCGTACCGTATATAGTGTTCGTGGTCGACGCATATGTCGAAGTAAGGTTCTGGGTTCGGTACGATTACTTCTTTTTCTTGTTAGCTATTCCCCATCAGTCATTGCTCTTTATCTGTGTTACCAATATCAATAAGAAAGGATGGTAGGATTTAAAATACTGATTCAGCTTGAGACAAAAGGCAGTGTCTTACTCCTATAATTTTCTTTTGTGTGTATACTGATATTTATATTAAAAACAATTTTAAAAAAAGTTTTTTTTTAATCTGAGGTAAAACCAGCTTCCCTAAAATAAAGGCCAAGAGGGAACACTCGGACCGAATAAAAAAATGGCAATTGTTTAAGTATGAAGGTTTTCCCCAACGTTGGCCAAGAACCAACTAACTTCAGCGAAGCATCAGAACGGATACTAGACACTGATTTAGCTCGAAGGCCAAGGGCAATAGAAAAAGCAAGCCTTTTTTTTCTATTTATTAAAAAGAAAAAATACAATTCTGTATATATTGGTCGTGGAATTGCATTCATCTTCAAAAGATTTAGCTAATTTGCATATTTTTTAAACGTTCATTTTAATTAATTCCCTATTAATTGCTTCGGTTTTCTTATGGAAGGATCATCTTTAGTTTACTATTACGTGTAATTATATTCATGCTGATAGCCTACATGATTTATACTTGCGTAGTATTAGCGTAAAAGGTTTATATTATAATAAACAAAAACCTCTTTATATATATATATATATATATATATATATATATATATATATATATATATATATATATATATATAAAATGTGTGTGTGTGTGGGGGGAATGTTTCAAGATTTTGTTGGTCTACAGGCACGAAAGTAAATATATAGGTAATTCAAACACATTTGTTACTTTGTATTTGAGTTTTAGCCGGGTGAAATCGGTGGAAAATATTAAAATTATAAAAATGGAATTTGCCAAGTTAATATAAAACGACGGCATTACGAATATGCAAGATTAACGTAATAGCTATTGGTCCATGTTTAATGTTTAGCTTTACAGCAAATATGCCTCCATAGCTCAGGCACTAATCTCTAAGGAAAGAGTAACGCGTTTTGGTTTCGATTACCAGTCGTGGCGCACGTGTATTTTTTTTTTACTTTTTAAATCATTAGTATATATTGTGTCCAATATGATATAATAATAAATACGAAATATGTATTAATCAAAGCATCATATAAAATCGGATTGTATGATCGGCCAATCTCGAGCAATGCGGGGAAACGTCTGTATATATATATATATATATATATATATATATATATATATATATATATATATATATATATATATATATATATATATTCAAATGTAACGTGATAATAAAACTCCACTTGGAAACAGTAGTTTTAAGCAGTCAGACAAACTATCAAACAAAATATCGAACAGTATTCTTATATAAAAACCTATGTTTTCTTTATTCAAGTACTGCAAAGCAATATATTCTAACAGCGCACTCTGTTTGGAAGAAGAATTGCCCAATACTTCTAGACATTTGAAAAGCATCAGTCTAACGGGCGTACTTTTGTATTTTCATATTAAGGTGTTTTCATTATAATGCTGCCAGCACAATGATGTGCAAAATGGCGATTCTGTATTTTCAATTACAGAAAATTACAGAGATGTGGCGCTTTTTCTTAGCTGCATTAAAATAATTTTCGATCTTATTTATCTAACTTTATTATATTGTATTTTTAACAAGAGAAATACGATATTATTTACCCGCAATATCGGCAGAAATCAATAGGTAAAAAATACAAAGTAAGAATTGAACGTGTAAAAAACTATACATTGAACGAACAAGAAAGGAATAGATTTATTTTTCTTGCGCACACAGCTTCATAAAAAAGCCATTATGAAATTTATAATCCCACGGGATTTCGTCATTCTTACACATTCATATATATTTACTCCGTTTCTTTATTTATTTCTATGTGTGAATGCGTCCATTAAGCAATCCTAGAAAGAAGAATGAAAGGCAACGAATTGGGATTTTCTTTGAATTATAGCATAATGCCTTTGGAGAATAATATGGATAAAATTTAGTATCGTTAGCAGCAACAACGTCTATATTTTAAAGACGTGTTATATCCATATTTTGTATACATATATCCTAACCTGTAATTGTTTTTTTACGGCATATAAACCCTTTTAGGGTTATTTAATGCCGAATCCAAAGAGTTTGAAGAAAGATTTTTTAATAGAATTATATTTTGTTTTCAAGTCAGTTTCTATTTAACCCATACTTGTGACCGTAACAGATACTACCAATCCGGGTCAGAATGCACCTGGGGGCAATGTATATTAAAGCGTGGCTCCACACTCCCCAAAGCCCGCAAGCTGGGGTCTCACAACGGATATAGTTTAGGGGCATATCCAGGACCTTCCATAATTTAAATAACTCAAGTGTATATATATATATATATATATATATATATATATATATATATATATATATATATATATATTATATATATATATATATATATATATATATATATATTATTGTAACTCTTGGTTCGTTCGCAATTAAAAGTCTAAAAAACCACTGGACGGATAGCTTCCACGTTTTGGTATAATATGTTTACTATATCCATGTGTGTTTTTATATATTTCTTTTTAATTATAACAATGTGCTTTATTTTTCTATGATAAATAGGTGATTTCTTTGTATCGATACGACATATTTTTTATTAAGGGACAATTATTTATTACCGCTTCCTGTCACGTCACCACTGTTACAATTTAGCGGTTGTCCTGCTAGATCTGGAGATTTCGTTTGCAATCTAGCGGAGTCTGGAGATATTTGGCACCCACACATCCTCAATTTTAGATTAAAAAAATAAAGAAAAGCGCTTGAAAATACTTTAAAAACATAAAATAAACTCATTCAAGTAAGTAAAATAAGTAGCATTTATTGCCTTTGGTAACAATTATTTATTGATTATTTGTTTTGTTTTCACCTTTTTTCGGCTAACCATTTTTAAATCTCGCAATAAAATCGAGTTTTCCAAGTACATTTTAGGTGGGGGGGCATTCCAACCTCCGAAGCAACCCTGCTTTATTTAGAAGTATTTAGTCGAAAATTGTAAAAAGCAAGAACCAACAGCAAAAAAAAAAAATTATACCAATACAGTAGAATTTAATTATCTACCAACCTAAATACTATTAATATGCTAAAACAAAGTTATTTTGTTTTTTTTATTTTTCTAATTTCAATGTTGCACTATTATTGTTATGTTTAATTTGCAGTATATTTTAATTTAACTTTTATTATAAAAAGTTTGAGTTTATGATTTGTTTTCTACAAAAAAAAATACCCTGTCTGAAAAAAACAGGCAAAACTAGCTGATAAAATATGTAAGCCTTCTGTGGAGCTAACCGCTTCAATATAATTCCAGAAACATATAGTGAGAAAAGTTAAAATAAGGAGTTAGGGGGGAGGATTAGCGATTTTTGAAAATTTCAGACGATAAGTTAAAAATCTAGCGGTTTTCTGGAGATTTCTTTCTCCTGATCTCGCGGTTTTTTTTTTAAATCTCAGTTGCCAACATTGCATCACTAAACAAACACTACAGGCTTAATTAAAACAGAATGTGTTTACAATATCGGTAAATTTTCAATGGGTTTAAACACATGATTATTGATAATGTAACCATGTGATTGAAATTTAATTTAAATTAACCACACGTGGTCGCTTTGCTATCAAATATTCATCGAAAAATGGTAGGGACAGACAATGAATGCCGACGCTCAAAGAGTGTAAACATTTTGACTCCTCCCTTTACTTAAACATTCACCAAAAATCAGGAAATTAACAAATTCTAATGAAAATTGCAGTATTTTCCAAATAATGGTCGCAGAATATAATGAACTAATTTTTTTTACTTAACTCTTAGTGAAAATGTATTATTTTGTTTAAACAAAAATACCTTTACTAAAGTTATGGTTTTCAGTAGTAAATAAAAAATGCAAGAATTTATATTTGCTTTTTTTATATAAATAAAGCATCGTAATTTGTAACAATAAAAAATAATTTTTACAGTAACATTAAGAAAAACACCCCTAAAGTCCGTATTAATGAATTCGATATAACTCGAAGAAAAATGAATTCTCGCAAACTATTCAGGAAATTAAAGATTCACTTAGATTCCTATTTCAGTCACCTAAATTATTTAGGGTGAAATGAGTTTAGGAATTTATAGCCAAACCTAATTTTTTTTTTTTGCTGAAAAAAAAAATAGCATTAATACAGTAAGTTTGGTAAAATTTGCATAGAATGCTCTGCTTTACGGTTGTTGTAAAAATGGAACGGAAATTTGAATTTCGTTCCCTTTTAAATTCGGTATATTTTTATATTACGTCCAACTCATCATTCACATTCGACGCGTCAACTTTTATAGCTTTTTGGGTATTCTGGCAAGGTTAAGGGTGTCTATTCCAAAAGCCGTTCTTAACATGGGTAGATTGGTCGGTTTGTCAGAAATTTCGTGAAAAATAGTGAATAATTCCACCCCGTCTTTCCAAGCTTATAACTCCTCGAAAAATCGAACTCAAGCCCTAATTTTTTTTCCAATTAAAGGAGCAAGGACTAAGGTTCTATTAAAACAAAAAAAAACAAACGACATGTTTTAAAAAAAAAAAGGTTTTAACTTCGGACTTTACAGGTAAATTTCTAAAAAAACACTAATTTTTTTGTTTTGAATTTGAATATATTATTTACTGACCTTTTCTCTTCAATTTGTGGTATATAACACTTTGGTGAATAAATTATTTGCTTCTTAATAGACATTTCAAAATGGGAGCCGAGAATTATTCTACCCCCTGTCTTTCCAAGCTTATAACTCCTCGAAAATGTAATTGAAGCCCTAATTTTGTTTTCAATTAAAGGAGCAAGGACCAAGGTTTCATAAACAAAAGAAAACACAAGCAACGTGGTTTTTAAAAAAGTTTTAAACTTCGAACTTTACAGGTAAATTTCTAAAAAACACCACTTTTTCGTTTTAAATTTGAATATATTACTTATTGACCTTTTCTCTTCAATTTGTGATATGTAAAACTTGGGTGAGGAAATTAATTATTTACTTTTTACTAGACACTTGAAAATGGGGGGTGTGAATTAAAAAAAAACGTTTGTCTAAAATATTATATTCGGTTTATTGGAAAGAGCATAAAACTTCACATTGACCCTGAAAATATCGTAAAAATAGAATCAATAGAAAAAATGTTATTAATTTTTAAAATTTAAAAATTGAAAAATATTGAGTTCGTCAAATTCATTACTGTGTTTTAAAAAATAAAAAAATATTTCTATTACTTTTAAAAAAAACTTTAATAGTTTATTTTGGAAGTATACTCCATAAAGAAAATAAACAACCACGTTTAAAAGAGAAATTACGAGATTTTTATATTTTATTCGCAGTTTCATGATAGGGGTGTAAAAAATTCCTACAAAAATTATGATACATCTACTAGATTGGAGTGTTTATTCGTTGTAAACGTACCCGACAACCTATAAATGTCGACATTTCCAATGTGAATGGTAAGCTGGACTAATGTAAAAAAATAACAAAAAGATATATCAAACTGATATTTTCGTTTAAAAATGGAATTATTTCCCTTTCGTTATAAACTTCCTTTTTTTTAAATAAATATTTTGTGTTTTATATGCATAAAGTACAATTGTTGAATGTTACTGTTTTGATTATATTCGTTTGGAGTGCACAATTAAAAAATAAAGAAAGATTAAAACGAAGCGAAATTTAAGTTTCCGTTCCATTTTTGCAACAACTGTAGCAAAGCGCATACTCAGCAAGTTTTATCGTAATTTATAAGTATAATATTGAAACAGTAAATCAACTTTTTTTTTGCATAATTAATGATGGAAGTATTTTATTCTTTTTATTTTCTTAACATCTCTTAAAACAAATAAATAATTTGTACATTCTCTTAAAAAAAAAAAGAATCAAACTTTTCTCTACTTTCACATGTGTTCCATTTTAACAAACTGAGCAACAGCAACGCGTGGCCGGGTCTGCAAGTATAGATATATATATGTATATATATATATATATATATATATATATATATATATATATATATATATATATAGTAATTTATAAAATATATGTGGCGATAAAGCTACACTGAATATTCCGCGTTTCATCCACTCTGAGACTCTTCAGGCTTCAGGTGCATAAGCCTGAAGAGTCCTAGATTTGATGAAATGCGGAATATTCAGTGTAGCTTAATCGCCATATATATTTTATAAATTACTAACTAGCTCATCCTTTGAGCACTTTTCAAGTAAATACTTAGAAGTTTACGCATAAATCTATACTTTCGTATATTAATTTTATGTGAGTAAATTTAGTAGTTTGCATATATATATATATATATATGTATGTATGTATGTATATAGATGTGTATATATATGTATATACATGTATATATGTATATATGTATACATATATATTAATATATATATGTATATATATATTAATATGTATATATACGTATATATATATATTACTATATATATGTAAATATATATGTATATATATTAATATATATATAAATATGTATGTATATATATTAATACATATATCTATGCATATATATATATATATATATAAATATATATGTATATATATTAATATATATATATATATAAATATGTATGTATATATATATTAATACATATATCTATGCATATATATATATAAATACATATGTATATATACATTAATACATATATATATATATATATATATATATATATATTAATACATATATATATATATTTTAAAATGTATAAATCGAGTCATTATTGGAATTTTAAGGAAGATCGATGACGGGGGGAATAGACACGAGAAAATTAGTCAAGAAACTATTCGACAAAATAAAAAATAAAAAAGTCGAAGTACCTTTCGAAAATATTCAAGAGATTACGTCGGCAGCGATTAAGATAAAACAATGTACACACGATTGAAAATGGAGACGAAGAGAGAGGTGACCCCTCCCCCCAAATAAAATTAAAAAAACATTTTTTTATAAAACTGCAAGGGGTCAATTAAATGAATGGATAACCCGTGATGTATCGTCCATATTTGAGAATCTAGGACGAAATTTATAAAAACGTATATATATATATATTTATATATATATGTGTGTCTGTGTATGTTTTATGCGTATGTGTATATAAAAGTTGTGTACAAAAACCTGATAAACGTATTAACATATCACACATATGAAATTTGTATACATGTACAGAGGATTTGATAATTAAGCTATCCAAGTTTAACAAAAAATACAGACACGTCTTCTCCACACACATACCCCCCACACATATATATATATATATATATATATATATATATATATATATACTTTTAAATTGTTTTATATGATAATTTGTTGTCACTACACATTCATGAATATATTTTAGTCAGAAAGTAAAAACAAAAAAACTAGCTATATTGCATTGTCGAATGCATATATAATGTACATGGTATATACATCTTTAATTTGGGTTGTCGTTATTCAAAAAATCAACACAGCGACAAATTTCAAGTATAAATTTTGTAAAAAATTAAGCTTCTTTTATATTGGCCAAGACAGAACAAGATTTCACTTGCGTGGGATTCTTATGGAAAGATCAAGATTCTCATAAAATTGGACGTTGTTAGTTTGCTCTTTTTTGTTTTTTTATATGTGTCTCTTATATATTCACAAATCGATATTCCTGGCATTGTAAACATGCAAGATATTATATTATTAGTGTTCTATTTTGCGTTATGCCAACGATATAATTTGGAATTTAAACAGTCCTATATTTTCATTTAATAAGATTTTGGTCGTTTTATGGGATATAAAAATGTAGATCAACTCCATCAGGAATGTCCATAACAATGCCTCTATATCAAACATTTAAAAACCACGAAAAAAATAAACGAATAATATAATGAAAATTTTACAGGATTTTCCAACACTTTATTTATCAGGATAATATATACCTCCATATACCTCCACACACACACACACACACACACACACACACACACACACACACACACACACACACACACACACAAACACACACACACACACACATATATATATTATCCTAATAAATGATATATATATGTATGTATATATATATTATCCTAATAAATGATATATATATACATATATATATATATATATATATATATATATATTAATGAAATCGAAGGGATGTAGTGTTTGCCTGATTTACGCAAGGTTTGATAGGTTTCGAACTGTTTTTCTCTCCTTGTATTGATCGGTCTCATTTGACTAGAGATCGACTTCTCTTAAAGCTACTACACTGTCCGAAAAAAAAATCATTATTTCAGCTGTATTAAAGGCTTTCCAATCGGATTATATAAATCGTCACGCTGGACTTATTTTCAACTCAACCCTCTCTGAAAACTATTTTCGCATTCTGGAACAACTTGAGAGGATTTTCATGCAAGCTGAAATATTTTACGCGATTTCTTTTTATTTGTTATTTTTTTTACATTTACAACATTTTTCACTTCTGTTTTTTGACAATTTATAACCACAATACATTGCAGTTTCACTGAATGCCTTAATTAGTAAATTCTAACATTGCTACAAATAAAATTTGCTGATTTCTTTATGTTCTCCGATGAGAAGAATAACCAGAATAGCATTATTTTAAACTCCGCGGAATAAGGACATTGTAAATTGTTTTTCAGTCGAACAACAAATTTTGATTGTAAAGGGCAACTTACAGTTTTAATCTTCTTTCTTTCATATACATATATATATATATATACATACATATATATATATATGTGTGTGTGGGTGTGTGTGTGTGTTTGTGTGTGTGTGTGGTTCTTTTCATCCAATGAGAGTAGGCGCAGGTAGAACGTGAACAAATTCCGATTGTCTGCGTTTTCGGTCGGCCATTGCAGCAATCAGTTCAGTTCCTGCCAGACCAGTTTCCTCTTCACTAATCGATTTCAATGTTACACGTGGACGTCCAACTAAACTTTTTTCGTCTGGGGTTCAAAGTAGAAGATTTTCTGCAAGTTATCATGGCGACTAATATGATTGGCAAGTGGTAGACGTCTCTGTCTCACAATATTGGAGCAAGAATCGTAATTATAAATCGTATCACGCCAAAAACTTATCTATAGTAAATATACAAGAATGCTTTTACTAGCCTAGAAAACATCCTGGAAAATCACCCAAGAAACAAGTCATCATATTATATATATATATATATATATATATATATATATATATATATATATATAAAGAGAGGGAGAAGAGAGAGCGTGTGTTTGTCTGTGTCTGTGTGGTTAAAATAAAATCAAATGAATTTTCCTGATTGTTTTTATTTTTTATTTTGTTAAATATATAAAAGTTGTGTTTAAAATATTTTTGTTTTCAATTGGATTTCAAAAACAAATATTGTACAGTTCTCAAAATTATCTTTTTACTAATTAAGCATATAGTATGCAAGATCTTCAAACAAAATCCGATGTTTTTAAATCAGCACCTTTTAATAAATGCTTCAAATGTTACATAAAGCGAAGTGTAAAGAGTTTTAGTTTGACATTTAATATTGTTTACCATTGCTGACTTACAAAATATAATAATTTGTTTAATTGCGCAATATGCAGCAGGTGTTTTCATGGCCAAAATAATTTCGGAGTGCACGAATCTTCTTCTGTTATTAGTTTTACACGCGCCCGGTTAATAGGAAAGAGCTTGCGAGAGGATAATTTAAACGATTAATCTTTAGATATTATAAAAATGCAAAACTATAAAAGTAATCAAAATAATAGCACTCATAATTTACTTCGTAGTTAATATGAACCGTGCAGATATTTAACCACACACATAAACTGCTTAATACACACTGGATATATATATATATATATATATATATATATATATATATATATATATATATATATAACGGTAAAATCCAAAGAATAAACATCCAAAAAGGTTGGTTAAATTTCCATTCGCACAAGTGTAATCCAAGGGAATCGCGTTATTCGAAGCTGGTCCAAAGTAATCTACAAAGCAGAAATCTGTGGAATAATTCCCAAATGGGTGCAAGGAAAAGGGAATGAGTTCAAATAATATTATTAAAAGGAAAATAAGATGTGCGTAGAATTAGTATTATAAGCTCTATTTCCTATGTGGTTTTATCGAGCTTTTACATCTGGTTAAGATTACTTTCTAAATATTAACTCTTCAATATTTATAATGTACTTTAGTTTTGTTGTATTGGATTATTTTGGTAAACTTAACTGTAATTTTTATTTCATTTATATATATATATATATATATATATATATATATATATATATATATATATGGGTGTGCGCGTGTGTGTGTGTTTGTGTATAAACTTCACAATCACGTTGACACACTGGTTCTCGCCAGATCAATGAAGTTAACTAACGTTGAGCCTGGCCAATACAAGATGCCTGATCATTTAGGAAGTCGAATTGCTCTATGTATCGCGATGTAAAATACGAGGTTAGAAACTGGAGCAGTCTATCCTTCTTAAGAGGATACATAGGGACTCTCTTAAGCCGTGGTAGACACCTCATCCAATGATTGCGCCATGATAAAAAACCGTTGACAGCTCTTGCGTCACGATAAAGATACCCTTGATAGCTTGAAGATTTGAATTACACTACAAAATTTTGTCGTGAGTTCAATCTCGGTTTCAACCGCGCTGGATATTTAGCACCATTCTATATGGATCCATAGGACAATATATTTATTTGCAGTAAGTTCTGCATATTCTTTTTTAGCATTTTCTTTAACATGAAAGGCTTACACTCTCGTGACTATATTTCAGATTTCAAGACGTTGACCACTTATTATTGCCCTATTTAAGGGTTCCAAAGAAAAACAGAAATATAAAATAAGTAACATGTATTGCAAAGCATACATTAGGTGGGTTATACGTCGTAGTCGAGGACCGAACAAGGTTGACCCACCCAATATCCACGGACACATTACGGCTTAGTCTTTCTGCATTTATTGAGATTGGAATAGTCTATTGATAGGTAACCTTGTTTACTTCAGCCATAACTCTCCCTTACAAGCTGATACACCGTGCGCTGTATCGGTATGTTTTTCCTCTTGGGGTGGACCATTGACGGCTCTGTTACTTGTTTCCTCCTGCCCAAACGTTGTGGTTCTGGTGCAATTTGAGGAGACGTAACAAACCATGAGTTTGACGGTTTCAATAGGATCTACTTCTTGTGGGGTTCATTGTTCGGGGCGAATTTTCTTTTTGACCTGCATTAATCTATTAGACAAGGTGGGATATTGTCCTCGAGGTTTCCACTAGTTCCCTTAACCTGATGAACTCAGAGATGACAGATAAACAGCCCGGAAGTCCTACGCATGGTTTAAAACGAATGGAGTGCTATTATTTTGCTGCGCGTAAAATCTTTGAGGGCCGTTGACTTTCGATAATAATGCCGCAATAGTGAGAAAAAATATGTTGCGACTAATGCCTGTTACAGCGGAGCTTAAGTTTTCACATCCGGTGAAAAATCCCCTTCAGTAGCATAGGTATTTACGATTGAGACGCTTGGCGACGGTGTAATCACTTTAGAACTTGCGATATAATACGCTGCTTTATTTTGACGTCTTGGTTTATATATGTTCTGTACTCGTAAGCGGAGAGCTATATTTGTTTGCTCTACAGATGTATCGGGTTTTGTGATTTCTGTTTGGCTTTTCGTAGCCTAGAACAAAGACACATCTGTTCCATTTGCTTTTTTCAGGCATGGATAATTTTGGTACTATGTTTTTGTTTTGCAATTAAAATTCATACATCCAGTCCGACCCGAGTAGTTCAGTGGTTTTCCTTAATACATAACCTTTCAAATGTTTCTTCATTCTCAAAAATGTGACCTTCGTTGAAATATTTTTGCGCTTTCTGTTGGGCTTTTAAATTTTTCGTCTTTTCCAATAATGTGACATTCACTAAAATACTATCTTCGAAGTAAATTTGCGTACCGTTAACGGCCTTTTCTGTGTTGCGTGTTCACGGCATTGTGGGTTTATTAAATTTCTTCCAGATATTTAAATTTAAAATCGAAAGAGGTTTAACAGAATCCAATTGCATTCTTATTTCTAAATCAGGAATGTTTATAGTCACATATTTTCGGAAGCCTTCTCCGTTATTTTCAGCTTGAGTTTTGTATTCAATTTTACTTCTGCAGTGAGTACATTTGTATCTGATTCTTTTAGATATAAAATATGTGCTTGATAAATATGAAAACTCCTTTACGCAACGATAATTACCACTTCGACTACACGGAGATAGGATTTTTCTTTCTTCAATTTTTTTTCGAGCCAAGTGTCGACATCTTTTCTCCTAACTTTTATTTTATTTTTTATGTCTTTTATATTGTATGTCTGATTTTTATCTGCAGCAATCCAGCTTCGATATCCATTGAATCTTCTTGCTAATTATTTTCTGGCAGGATCTCCGTTTACATTTGTAGGTTAGGTTTGATTCATTTTCTGAGTTTCTTGGGACAGGCCTTCTAATGTTCTCATCTTTACAAAACGTCCGTCCTTGCGCAAATACTAAACATTTAAAATTGTCTGTGTGAAGGTCTGAGAGCTTAAATCTGTTGCAATGCTTATTTATCAAAGCTGCAGACGTTGCAAAAATAAGTTTCCTTATTCTCCTACAAATTCAGATAAGACCAAGGCGTATGGAATAAAAAAAAAAACAAAAAAAAAACAATTAAGGCAAATAGTTCTGTAAGAATTTTAACCATTTTCAAAAATTAATGCCGATGTTTTTCCTGGTAAATAAAAGAAAAACACCAGCTTGTTATGCTTGGTCGTCTCGCGTTTCCATAATATTAAACGAATCTTTTTTTTCTGGTAAGACCAGGGATTGAAATCATTATTTAAAAAAAAACTTACACCGTTGAAAATGGGCTTTATAGGATTTAACGTCGTAACATCTGTAGCAAACATTGTCAATCGAATTCTATATTGACTCTTACGTTTACATACAGAAATTGTCAATTGCATTCTATATTGGTATGTATGTGTATATATATCGCATTCTATATTGATATATGTATGTATATATATATATATATATATATATATATACATAAATGCACATATATGTATATATACGTATATATATATACATATATATGTATGTGTATATATACATATATATATATACAAAAGTAAACGAAACAAAGCTAAACAGAGTTTTCTCCCTTATACTATAATTTGCCCAGAGTTTACTAGGAAATTATAAAAAATAAATAAATATCTATATAGTAAACAAAGAGAGAATATTATAGCTACAAAATTAAACGAAAAATATATGAAATAAAGCGCAATTAGCCCCTTAAGAGCCAATACAAATAATAAAAAAGAAATAGATAAAACTATAAACAACAACAAAAAGATATAACGAACTAGTATAAAAATAGATTAATAAAAAAGATAAAATAAATCAACCACAGTTATCTCCCTTACACTATATGTCACGTGAATTTTACTGAGAGACTATTATAAAAACGAACACATCTTAGCCGTGTCGCTATTTTGAAATAATAATAATAATAATGAGAATAATAATACTACTACTAATAATAATAAACAAGATTAATATATATATATATATATATATATATATATATATATATATATATATATATATATATATACAGTGATGATCATATTTATTCGCACGGTAAAATAAAAGTTAAATTTTGTCTAATAAATTCTAAAAAAGGGATTAAATTAAAGAAAATAACAAAGTATATTATGTATTTTTAACTGTCCTTTCCGATGCAGCAATCGGATTTTAGACAAAGTAAATATTAAAGGAACAACAAACATAATTGCAAAAAACCCTTGTTCAAAATTATTGGCACGATTTATTTAATAATCAATTGTATAGCCTTTGGCCTTGATTACCTTCCTCAGTCGCTTTTCATAGTTTACAACCAAGTTGTTGCCCTCTTCAGTAGTAATTTTAGCCCACTCTTCCTGACAATAATCCTCCAATTGAATAAGATTCTTAGGCTTCCTTTGCATTGCCCTCAATTTTAATGTTCTCCATAAATTTTCAATTGGATTAAGGTCTGGACTTTGTGATGGCCACTCCAAAACATTAATATGATTGTCCTCAAGCCATTTCTTAGTCAGTTTAGCCGAATGCTTTGGGTCATTATCTTGCATGAACCACCAACGACGACCAATTGAGAGCTCTTTAGCAGAGTCTTTCAAATTTTCATCCAATATTTTAACATAATCTTCCTTTTTTATGCTACCTGTGACCTTAACAAGTCGCCCTGGTCCAGAGGCAGCAAAGGATCCCCAAAACATCAAACTGCCTCCACAGTGCTTCACTGTGGGTATGGTGTTCTTAGGCAGGAAAGCTTCGCCAGATTTTCTGTAAATATAAGACACTTTATTATGGCCAAATAACTCTATTTTCGTTTCGTCAGTCCATAGAACACGTTTCCAGAATGCAACATCTTTATCAATATGACGTTTTGCAAAGGCTAGCCTTGCTTTCAGGTGCATAGGCTTCAATAAGGGAGTCTTTCTCGGACGACATGCTTTTAAACCAGCTCTCTTCAAAACTCTACCAACTGTATGTCGAGATACATTCACTCCAGAGGTGCTCTGTTCATCAACAATCTCCCCAACAGAGATCCTCGGGTTTTGTTTTACTTGTCGAACAATTTTCCGTTCATCTCTTGGGGAAAGAATCCTTTTTCTCCCTCTACCCTCTAAACTCATAACGTGGCCTTTCGATTTGAACTTGTTTATTATGGCTCTAACAGTGGATTTGGGAAGGTTTAGCTTCTTTGAAATCTTATCATAGCCCTCGCCATTGGTATGGCATGCTACAACAAGCTTCCTGACGTCTTCGCTGTGTTCCTTAGTTTTAACCATGGCGATTTAAAATTATAATTTAGTCACTTATAATAGTTTAAATAAATCGCTATCTAAAAATTATCTGAAAAAAATTATTCACTGAATTAGCGTTAAACAAGCATAATATGGCTATAAAAAAGTTCAGAAAGCACGTAAACCGGAAATTGATTGATATTATACTGATACTAAAAGAAAAACAAAGCCGTGCCAATAATTTTGAACAAGGGTTTTTTGCAATTATGTTTGTTGTTCCTTTGTTATTTATTTTTTCTAAAATCCGATTGCTGCATCGGAAAGGTCAGTTAAAAATACATAATATACTTTGTTATTTTCTTTAATTTAATCCCTTTTCTAGAATTTATTAGACAAAATTTAACTTTTATTTTACCGTGCCAATAAATATGATTATCACTGTATATATATATAGCCAATAAGTGTTTCTACAAAAATTCAATAAATACATAAATAAAATTACTCCCAGCTACCTACAGTTTAACTAGTCACATAGTACTGCGGTCTTGACCTCTATCCCAAACAAGGCATATCACCATCTTGAATATATTTTGTTTTCTTTTAAAAAGGAGAGTTATTTTTCTCGCGACATAAATCAAAGTTCCATACCACTAACGGACCTTATATACACCGGAGGTGACAACAAATTGGTTACAAAATAATTAAACATCGAGGTGAGGAATGATAGATGCATACACAGTTGGACATTTCTCTACTCAAACATACCCGTCTATTTGTTTTTTTTTCCTTTCTTTACCCTCATGAGTCCTGTCCTTTCCGCATTGCTTTTGGCTTTTAAAACTTCCATATATTACTTTACCAACAATGCTTCAAGCTAACTACAATTTACTCTCTCTCTCTCTCTCTGTATATATATAAAGAGAGATAGCGAAACAGACGCACAAATATATATAAATATATATATATATATATATATATATATATATATATACATGTCTGTATATATACGTATACATGATGAAAATAATGGAAATATATTCCAACAAAATAGAGAAGTAAAAGGAACAAACCGTATAAGGTGTTCATCAACGTTTCGTCTTTATTTCGAGGAAGTCTCGGAATAAAGACGAAACGTTGATGAACACCTAATACGGCTGGTTCCTTTTTATTTTTCTATACGTATATATACATATATGTATACATATATATATATATATATGTATATATATATATAACTCCGCCTGTATATATATATATATATATATATATATATATATATATAGAGAGAGAGAGAGAGAGATACGCACAAATATATATACATACATATCTGTATCCATAGGCATATACATATGTATATATATATATATAATATATATATATAACTTCTTCATTTACTCACATAAAATTAATATACAAAAGTATAAATTCATGCGTAAACTTAAAGTATTTACTTCAAAAGTGCGCAACACGTAGGTAGAGCTAGTTAGTAATTTATAAAATATATATGACGGTTATATATATATATATATATATATATATATATATATGTGTGTGTGTGTGTGTGTGTCTGTGTGTGTGTGTGTGTTTGTGTGCAGGCAATTTTTAAAACCACAGAAAGCGTCTGTTTAGTTTTCAATTTTTCGAATTATCTTGTTTTTTATAAATCTCGAGCGTATGGATATATCGTCCCAGCATTGTTGTCTTTTTAATTTCTAGCGCGGATTTTGTTCTTTTTTTTTTAGGCCGGGAGTTGATATTGGGTTAGAGTTTAGTTTGTTGTGTCAGGTTCAGCTGGTTATTTTGTTGTTCTCTGTTAGTTGGATAAGCTTTTCATATAATAATTCGATTTGCGATTTGTTTTTGGTTTGCTTTTTTAACTAACTAAATAGGTTGCAGTTTAATCTGAAATTTAGAAATTATTTTTGCTGCCCGGTTAGGCCGTCGTCCGATAATTGATGTAGTTCTGTGTGTGGTTGTGACGTATGGTGCTTCCTTTGTATAGGGTTTAATTTTTATATATCTTTTTCTCCTTTGCCACAGCAAATAATTACAATGAACTAGTATTCATAATATATATGTGTCAGCTTAACGGTGTCGCATTGCAGTATTGCAACTGATTTTAATTGAAACAGAATATAGCCACCACCTGAGATGCTAAAATCGCTGACGCTAGATTCATGACTACTAAATAAATGAGAAATATTTCCCAGAGGCTTAATAAAAAGCCGTCATTCTTGCGTCTTTTGTATGAATGCGTTATAATTTTTAATTTCATACATGCACTGTAAAAAACCTAGAAAATGCGGGATGATATAAAACACCAACTTCGATCATTTATTGTAGTAACGGGAGATGCTAAATGCCCATAAACATGGTGTTTTTATTTTTCACTTGACAGAAATCAATGACATAAACTTAATAATGTAATGAACATCATTGATTTATTCTTATTATGAGATGTTATTAAATTTTGTTGCGAGAATTTCAATATTTTTGTTAGAATATAAATACACCTTAGATTAGCTTGTTTTTATTAAGTTATTCTCATTCGTTTACGAGCTTTTCGTTCCAGATATTGCAATATCTTTACACTAAGTGATGTGTGGTAAACATGGATAGATCTAAATAAGTTTATTCCAGTGAATCTGCGAAGTTTAAGAAGTAAATCTACGTGTCTGAATGCCTCAGATGATGCTTAGTCCGTATTATTTTGATTCTTCAGACTACTATTCTTATCTTGACTGTCATTTATAAAACGCTTCGGCCGATGTAACCTCCGACATTTTTTCAGATTTATCCTTTCAAATTCAGGAATATTTTTGTCGATCTAGGGAATGGTTACTTAATTTCGAACGGTACCCTTTATTTATCTCACAATTCCGTCACTGTTTCTTTCTATCAACCATGGCTGGATAGAGGTCCTAAAAAGTCATAATTCTATTTTACTGGTCGCTCACACCGAGGATTAATCTTCAACCTTCATGTAAAATATCACTTTTACAATTGATTTTTCAAAATACTCTAATGACTGCGACACGGGTTCTTGTTAACTGAAAAATACAAATGCAAATTACACAGAATAACTTCCTTCAAATTCTCAAGTTCGACAGACACATTCTTGAGTTTAACAAGGTACACTTGACGAAGGTATTTTTTACAAGGAAATCACCACTTATCAAGGCCCGGAGGCTACTCGGGGATAAGGGTTATTGCGTGTACAGTAAACAATGGGATAATATCTTAGTAATCGCTAGTAATTGTGATCTGATAAAGTGTCTTACTTAAGGGGGCGGTATATAAAGAATTTGTTTATGTTGGACTTGAAGACATCCAAGTTGTAGTCACCTGGAACACAGGCAAACGGAAGAGAGTTCCACGGGCGTGCACTTCTGATAAAGAAACTCTGCTCATGGAATCTACATTTTGATTTAGGCACAAATAAAGAGTGGGGAAAATTACTGACAATGGTTTCAGTGAGACAGGTGTTTTTCATGAAAGATTAGCGAGAAGAGGACCAGAGATTGGAGCACTTCCCATGGAAACAACGATAAAACGACAGGCTCGCAACATTCCTTGCGTCGGAGAGAGGTTGAAAAGGGCATCCTCCACTCGGCTACGAAATCTATATTGTACTCTGGCAAGGCAGGATAGGCTGTTTATGTTCCTGCCCAGATATGGCAGCAGTACTCCATCTTTGGACGTACTTGGCTTTTATATAGATAGAGAATTGTATCAGCAGTGAGATATCTACTGGAGCGGTAGAAGGATCCCATACTTTTTTCAGCGACCTTGGCAAAAGGTTTGATGTACGTGTTCCATTTCAGAACTGGCGTAAAGGTCAATACCAGAGGCTTGTCAAACCATGGAGTCTCCTCAAAACGAGAGGCATCCATTCCAATTGATGCCAGATGGGTACCAGAGCATTGGTGATATAAAGATAGAAGCTTGGTTTTAGATGGATTAAAAGTAACCAGCCACCTCTTTCATATTACATCGACATAAATGTTGTGAAAATGAAATTTAAAAGAAGAAAAGTAGTCTCAAGAATAGTAATAATACAAAAATGACTGTAATTTCAAAATATAACGTGCCATTCAACCAATGATCTATTACATACCTTCGCCGAAGATTATAATTGAGATGGCACCTCAGGTGGCAATGGTGCTCTAATGCGTGTAAAGTAGATTCAGAATCGTACGTGCAGTTAAGCTATGATAAGCATGTTCATAAAAAGGTAGGGGAACATATGGGAACATTGGCCGCTATGTGTAAATGCCCTCAACAACCCGGACGTTACACCAGTGAACTCTGGTTTACATGCGATTAAACATGGTTGTCATTTAAGAAATGGAATATATATTTCTCTTCCAATGTGAGCCGGTTCAATCAAGTTCTGCCAATCGTAAGTGAGTTAAATATTCTCTCCGTATACGATTAAACACCGATAAAAAATTTTGACATTTATTGCTACGAAATTGATGGAGAAGTCAAACAAATGCTTATTAGAAATATTGTTAATTTTATAAAGGAATAGACAGCCGTTCTAGTTAAAATTCCTTTCACACAACCAGAATCTAGAAAATATTAATTTCATTAAAAGAAGCTGTCCATTAGATTAGGATAAACAACACATATATATATATATATATATATATATATATATATATATATATATATATATATATATATATATATATATATAGCGAAAATGTGTGTATATATGTGTGCATGTTTGTGTGTCTGCTAATAATAAAAGTCGAAAAAACATAAACATTTTTTTACATAAATAGATAAAAAGTAATATGTCAGTTACTTTTATCATCACGCTCTAAGGGAATAAAAAGGAAGTAGAGGTATAATTTAAGAAAGTGAAAAAGAAATATAAGAAGACAGTTGAAAGTAACAAACGTAAAGTTTACGCTCTTTTCTATAGAATTATCTATGTATTCGCAAAAAATTGTTAATTTAAATATTTTAAAAAATAATTTCTTTGCAAATTCATTAACATATATGTTCATATATATACATACATACATATATATATATATATATATATATATATATATATATATATATATGGCATACCCTATTTCAATGTTTATTTTTTAGGGGCATTTTGAAAAAGAGATGCTATCTCGAAATCTTTAGGCCTTCTACAATCCTAATTACATCAAACAGTATGTTCATATTTACTGATCTGTATTGTGATTGTCTTGGAAAATAAATGTATATATGAAGTTTAATTAAATAACAAAACAATTAAGACCATCTTTCAGTTTTTTATATTTTCATACGTCACAGCATTACATCAGATTAAATGCATTAGTATAGCCTTCTTATACTCTTATATATATATATATATACATATACATATATATGTATATATATATATATATATATATATATATATAAGTAGTAGCGTTCGTGTGTCTGTGTGTACAACTATCAATGACCAAAGAAATATAAAGTCCATGTGTGTGTACACCTCTCCTTGTGATGAAATATTAATGCCCATGTTAGGATACTTCTGTCACCGGAGACATTATATTCTATATGCGCTTTCAATATATAGGATTCTGCAAACCACTTTTACATCATTAGGTTACGGTAATTAATATATCAAATTAAATTAAATATATTTAAATAACTACCTCGATGACAGTACTTATTCGACATAATAGCTTTGTTTCAACTGTACTAATTAAAACAGTTTTCTATATTTAGTTCATTTGAATTTAAAAATATATTTGATTAAACTTATTTCTGAAATCTGAAACCGTTTTATTTTCAAACCAAAAGCCAGACAACAAAAAGGGGAAATAACTGTGATTGTTTAATTGAAAAATTACGTTATTAAATATTTCCTGTTTTTGTTTTCATTTCGAAATATTATTCTATGTTGAATTATTATTTTTAATTCGGAGGAAATTTTTCGCTTATTCTTAATTTTTAAGAACGTGTTTTATTTGTTAGAGAAAAAACAAAACTAATGTCCTCATTTACTTGCATCCTCACGAGGGCAGATTTAGTCAGAGACACATGTCAACAAAATCCATCATCCCCTGCTCTTTTTTTTGTTTATAAAATTTCATTAGTGTTGCCCAGTATTTATTATAATAATTATATCATAGCAAATGTGTTTAATTTCCTACGAAAAAGATTTTCATTTTAATTTATTTTATATCTTAAATTAAAACTGGTCAATTTTTACGACGTAGCACAGCGTCGTTTAGCCACTAGAAACATTGGTCAATGTCGCTGAAAACAAATATCACATTTAAATTTGGGGCAGCTAAGTAGGTTTCATAATATGAAACATTACTTTTTTCAAAAGTGGGGGATCACATTCCTATGTATATTTAACGTAAAATGGGCACCCCCTTTCTAAGCACCTAATAATTTATTCATATCATGAAACGAATTTTACAGTGATATTCGTTTTCAGCACCTTCGAAAATCGGTGCCGTTTTTTACTAAGGTATTCCTTTATTTTTTTCCTAATTTAGGACGTAAATAATTCTGTCAATAAGCTTACACGAGCAGTCGGTTTACAAAAATATATTTTTGTTTTTCATTTTATTTTTTTAGGTGGGTATTCAATTATATAATTTGCATAGTTTTTTACCAGTTGCTTCTATAGTTTACTTAACCGCCTCATAATATAAATATAATTTTTGTGAAATGTTAAACTGCAGAGGCACCTGTTCACAACTATACAAGTTGTATAATGAAAAAGAACGAAAAACAAAAGTATGCTTTTGTAAACTTACTAAAAACATAATTAGCGTCCTTAATCATGGGATGAAAAAATGAACGCATCTCTTAGTAAAAACAAAAGCGGCAATCTTCGGGGGTGCTGAAAACGAATATCACAGTTAAATTTGTGTTATGCTGTGAAGAAATTACTACGTGCCCAGAAAGTGGGTGATCATTTTACGTTAAATTTATATAAGAAGGTTATCCCCCACCTTTTGAAAAAGTAATTTCTTCATATCATGAAATCTACATATCTCCCCCAAATATAAACGTAATATTCGTTTTCAGCACCACCGAAAACCATTAAAATTCACAATTTTAAAGTTTTTGAGGGAGTTGGAAAAAAAGTTGGCATTGACCACAAAAATGAAGACCTGTTTTTTTTTTGTGTGGTGAATACGTTTAAGCAGTTTTTATAAGTAATATGAAAGGAGAAATTTTGAAAAAAAAATTAACATTTTAGCGTAGGGAATAACTTTTCTATAGAAATCTGACGTATAATAATCACCCACTATTTAGCCACAAAACGTTCAAGTATACATGTCATCTCTAGCATTTTTTTCAAGTTTGGTGATCGAGTGGGAGGGTGGACAAAACATGACAAATAGAATTTTTTTTTAGTTTTTTTTGTGGTGGGGGTGCGGGAATTACATTTGAAACATAAAATAACGATAAATGTAATTATTTGTTATGAAACAATTCTGCACTTTCACCTCACAATTTTATAAGAAGAACGAACCCCAAAATATGATAAATTCAATTATTCGGGGGTGAGGGGGATTACATTAGAAATATAAAATGACGAAAAATGTCATTTAATTGTTTTTAGAATTACCTTTTGGTAGATCTTTTTTTCTTTTTTTTTTTTGCGATCGCACGGACATTCACTGCTATTTTTATTGAAACACAAGTTGTAATGATTTATTTTTAATTATCTTTTCTTTGAGAGGGGTCTTTCCAGTGCTCAATACCCGGAGAATAGTTTCTTCTCTTTGTAGACCTTCTGCCGAAATATCTGGTGGAGAGGGTATCACATACTTCTTTTTTTGGGCGATTATATTTACATGTTTTCATCCATTCTTTAATTTTTGTTGTGGGGGTATCCACGTTGCCCATGATGAAAATGATTAGTATACCGGTGTGTTTCAAACGGAACTTCATGTCAACCCAGGCAACGCTGGGTACCCATGCTAGTATATATATATATATATATATATATATATATATATATATATATATATATATATGGGGGTATTTACATTAAACCTGACCTTCTGCATATCCGTACAGTTGGAAAAGCAAACATTCGGAATTCAGATGTCTCGGACTTTTGGGGAAGAAACTATTACAGTGAAGGCTTTCTGAAATTTCGTGATCTCTACTGGTAGGAGTGGTACTTTGCTGCTTGTTGGTTTTATCCGGGATATTTATATCAAAAACGAACAAGGGCGTGTTGTTCTTAGAACATCTGCCATAACAATATATGTAAAAAAATCAGAGGGACGCAACATTTCGTCGATGGGACAGAGGATACCACTTAGACGACATTTCAAGACCTAATAAGTTGGTGACTCTCCTTTGCCCCTTGTCCAAGAGAGCGAAACTAGTAGCAAATGCACCAGCCCAAAGGTGACAACACTACTGCATACATTGGCGAATGATTGGTTTGTAGAGGAACATCACGGTAGAGAGACCCTACCTTACTCGTTGCAGCCGCAGCATTTAAACAAATGTTCCCTGTGAACGTTAAGCCGAGGAGTTGTAACGAAGTACTTTCAGGTAATGTATCATTAGCCATAGAATTGGTAGTTGCGAACGTCTCTTATATTTATTAAATGAAACAAAGTTAGTCTACGTAGCATTGGCAGTTACCATCTATATTGTCCCCCATTCCACTACAGAGTAGAGGTCTACATCGAGTGTTTCCACCATTGCCTTGGATATGTTTTTAAACTGTTTATGCACATAAAATATTCTAAACAAGTTCTGATTTTCCTATTTGCCATGTATACCATATTTCAATAATATAGTATATGTTCGATAATTGATTGCAATAAAAGAATCAACGTGTTTTCATTGTACCGCAAGTTCTATAAAGTAGAAAGAATGTTCGAATTTATGTACATTGCATGGGCTACATATAGCAAGGGAAATAACTCTCCGTTTTCAATTCAAACGGATATACATGGCGACTTAATTTCTATGGATTTGAAACCCGTTCACACAGTTATTTCACAATTTTCACATGGGTTCTATCTGTGAAGATTGGAAACAGAAATGTTTGCGAATCTCATATAAATCCCGTAAAATGCTCATGAAACGGTGAATGATATTTAATACATGGTTTTCTTTTTAGATGCTGTAACAGGAGATGATGAATACCATAAATACGGCTGCGCGGCGCTTAATGGCTGATTCATGTCCTTTATTATTGAAATGAAACGGTTACGCTTTTGCATAAAGCATTCAATATTGCATCTGTTTCCTTTGCTGGATTCATAATATTTCGACTGCTGAGTTTTTATCGCTTTTCGTCAGGTTTATTATGATTCATTTACTGTTAGTTCAGCGTGATTTTATTCATTATATTTTCTCTTATCAATGAATTGTTTTTCATTGCAGATTTAAAGCTATTGATTAAAACGGCATGTGTTCAAGTTTATGCGTCGAATATAGTATGTGGAATACATGCTCTGAACTTATTAAACTAAAAAATATACACGTATTGATATATAAAGCGGATACGTCATGTAAGATATACTCTGTCTCGAGTAGACTATCGTGTTGCGTTTTGTGAAAAAGAATGATAAAAGTTAGTAGGAATTAAAGGAAAAATAAGACGACACACTCACACAAACAAAAATAACATACATAACATGATGTTTTTAAATGTAAACCTTTAAAATTCAGGTATCAGAACAATAATAAGCTATTTCGGATATATATATATATATATATATATATATATATATATATATATATACAGGGTGACCAAAAAGAAAACAAAAGCTAAATAGAGGGCATGTAGAGCATATGCTGTAGAATAGAGAAAAAAGGCGAAAGACCGACTAATTAGAGTTGGGCCCGTTTTTTGGGTCCCCCTATATATATATATATATATATATATATATATATATATATATATATATATATCGAGCAAGAGCAAGATAGCCAGCAACAAGTTAAACTGCCGACCAGCGTAATGCGGGTACTTGTCTCCCGCTTTGTTTTTTTTTATTTAAATCAGAGAGTGGCTTCTCCTAGAGGGGGTGCCTTCACCACGGCTTACGGGAGCGCTATCCACCCCACACACACATGGAAATAAACACATGCATACATACAGATGTATGCCAACATACATATTCATGTGCACACACATACAAACACACACACGAAGGAGCACATATCTACGCATATACATGCACATGCATATGCATTCGTACGCATAATACACATGAAGGGACATTCCATAAGTCTTAAATACTCAATGATCAGGACGACGATAGTGGTGATGGGCAGGATTAAATGGAAAAAAGGCACAGATTTACATCTTGTTCTAATTTTTACAAAAAAGTTTGTCTATAAGATTAACACTTTTGAAGTAGAAAATGATGATGACGTAACCAATTTAACACATTATTTCACATATAGAATCGACGACCGAATCCAAGGTACACGCAATCCAACTATCATGTATTAAAGATGCTTACACATTTTCTTTTAATTAAAAATGTTGTTTGAGACTAACATCTCTGCAGTAGAAAATGATGATGTGGACAATTTCAAACATTATTTCACAAATAAAATCGACGACCGAATCAAACGTAAACACAATCCAACTGCCATGTACTAAGGACGCATACACTTTTTTTTTACAACATTTTGAACCGAGATAGACAAAGCTAAAACTCTGTCACATCATCTCTGCATAGATACTGCCACAGGCATTTGTCTATAAAAAAAATCCTCTGGCGATAAAAATATGTGACGTGTGTAGGCCTGAAATGCTGGATGCATGTAACAATTGATCTACCATCATTATATGTATCTATGTATATATGTGTGTATATGTGTATGTATATTTATATATGTACATGTGTGTATATGTTTATATATATATATGTGCATATTTATATGTGTATGTGTATATGTTTGTGTGTATATACGTGTATATATTTGTGGGTCTGTATATATATACATTTATATATCTTTGTATGCATATATGTGTATATATGCATGTATGTGCTTATATGTATGTATACATATATGTGTGTATGTGTATGTATGCATGTGTATATGTGTACGCATGTATATGTATATGTGTATGTATATGTGTATGTGTATATGTGCATGTATGTGAGTATGCGTATGAATGCATACATATGCATGGGTATGTAGATGTAGGTAAGTGTATGTATATATGTGCATATGTGTACGTATATGTACGTGTATGTGTAAGTATATGTGTATATGTATTGTTATATGTGTGTATATGTGGATGTATATGTATGTATATGTGTATGTATGCATGTGGGTATGTATATGTACGTATGTGCAGCCTTTGAGAGTTGAAAAAAAATCACTCGACCACCGGTCGAGTGTGAGGGAAAATTTACTCGCCCCAAAACATTTTTACTCGTCAGACTTTATGTATTTGTTTCAGTCAATAATAATAAAGAATTTTACAACAATTCAAGAAATTACCGTGTGTATAATCTAACATGAAATATTTGTTTAACTCTTGTAAATCAACTATTTTATTACTACAAACATTTCAGTAAATATGCAACAAAAAGTTAAAATACAACACCAGTTTCTTTATATAGCATCATTCATATTATTGTTCCATAGAAATTAGAATCATTTCTTCGGATGCTGATACGTAGTATTAAAATGTCAATTGAAATATAAATAATTTTAGACTGTGTTTATTGGTACCGTTAGAAAACGAATATATCTAACTTTCTACACAAAGAAAACATAATGTGAAATCACACCCTTGATCTTGGAGACTATTCACGTCTGACTTAGAAAACCTTCCCTTTGCAAGCAAATGGAATGCCTCGTTGGATTAATCTCAAGGGTATTCGGGCATAACGCTGTTTTATTTTAATCGTTTTCCCACTTTTTCCCCTCGTAAATTGAATAAAACGCAATTTTAATCGCTTTTATATTCATTGTTTTAAAAAGTCCCTCGATACAGCTTTGAGAAGCGAGGGTCGAAACTGGTCAGTGGCTCCCCATTTCTTTTTCTTTCCTCTCCTGTTCTCCTTTTTTCCCCATTTTGAGATTAAAGGAATATATATATATATATATATATATATATATATATATATATATATTTCTGCAGGAATATATTTATTTATTATATATCAATCCTTATATGAGAAGCTCAATTTAATAACAGAGCAATATAGAGAATAAATGGCAAAAAGTTATATTCCAAAATTCATGATGTTGAACATCTTATAATTTATTCTTTTAATTCAGTTTACTTATACAATTCTATATAATATATATGTGTGTGTGTGTGCGTGTGGGTGTGTTTGTGTGTATAGCATTCTAAATATATGCATTAAAATATATACCTTATACATTGATAAATATGTCTATACATAGAGAAAGACAAACAGTGAGAAGATTAAGAAAGAAAAGCACTGTATTGGTAAGTAGATTGCCAAAGCTAGATACGTGAGAAAATCACTTAGTAATTTGCATAACAGGTATATTAGATGCGCGCACATTGTATTTGACTATATCAAATAGTAAACTGATATATTTTTTTTATAATTCTACATTGTAATTATTTTATATCAGTAATTAATTGATTATTGACGATCAAAGGCCAAATTAATTTTATTGTTTTCTATAAAAATTTAAAAGTAACAATGCTAGTTCATTAGTGATCTCGAAGCGAAAGAATGTGTTCATTTTAAAATAACAACGTACTTAATCGATATGTTGAATATAAATTTAGATTAAAAAACATTAAATACAATACGAAAGCAATCGCAAGACTGACAATAAACAGGTATATAAAAATCATTTTTAAATTATATAATAATGCACATAAATACAAATAATATATTATTATTAGAATATATACATATAATAACAATTACGTGTATTGAACAACCTGGCTACAAATACCGGTTATATTACAAAGCCATAAAGCATGATAGTGCGTTAAAGACCGATATCATATATCTGAATTGGATCCATATTCATCACTTGCTTGATGTGCGCCAAGCACTTGGAAAGTATAAATGGAGAAGACCAGATAAATAAGCTTATTATTCGCATTCTAACTGCTGATCTAAACCGGTAATAATGTTCAATATTAATTAAGATAGACATAATAGGCACGGTATATACTATACGTATACCAACGGTTACTATCCGACAGTTTACTGAAACATGGGTAATGACTGAAATTACGTCATCGAGTAATCAGAAATCTATACGTAGAGGAAGAATACCGCCGCCCGAGATAACGCAGTGCAGACGGAGGCCGTCTGTATCAACTTTTAATAAAAAAAAAGCCATATGTGCGGGATAATAGTAAAAGATGAGGGGAGGGTTAGTCACCTTCTAATAAAAATAAAGCTGTACACATAATTATCTCCCGCATGTCTCCCTTATTTTCCTGATTTTTCTTGCAGTTTCCGTTTCCTGCTTTTCTTCTCCAGTTCAGCTTCTTTCTAACTAAATGATTATTTAAAAACTGGGGTTAATTACTTGTTTTGTTGTTAACAGCGTGCGAATCAATAAAGCCGTTGTTTTTTCGACAAGTGTTTGTGTTAACAAGAAAAATATAGCTGATAGGCTCTGACCTTCACCGCCTTTCTTACAGAAGAAACCGCACATGCATCGTAGGATGCTACAGTCATTGGTGATAACTAAAAAAATAATGTATCATTTCCTAAATCGTTGTATAGTTATAAATTGAGTGATTAATTGTACAAATTAGAGAGGACAACTAATAAACGACACCCGAAATAAAAGAAAAACAAAGAGGATACAAAAATCGAAGTGTCAGATTGATAGCTAAACTTACTAAATGCATTGATAAGGGATTACCGTTTACCCATCTATTTGACTCTCTCTTATAGACAAAAATATACAAATAACTGTCTGTAAATTTGTACTTAACTCGTTAACCACACCTGATGTATTTTGTTCCCCATTCTATGTCTGGTAACTACTTGTAATTTTTAGACGAAGTTAATCGATATAAAAAAGACACACCATTATAGATATGTAATATTTTCCGCTGACACAGAGAAGTTTTTAAAAAGTTAAAACTTTAATTCGACTTCTAAAACGTCTAACTTGTTATTTTAAATGTAAGCCCCCTTCCTCCATCTCAACTCTCTTTCTCTCTCATTTGTCAGAACCATATTTTCATGTAGAAATAATCTATATTTAAAAGCAATGGTGATTGTTTACTATTTTCGATGATCACGCAGACGTTTAATTGCGAAATTGTTTTTTGTGGGTGTTTCTCTTACACACTTATTATTCCAATTTTCGTATAGCGAGTCCCGGAAAACATGTGTCAGAAAAAAAAAACAGAACATATATTATCGTAACATGAGATTCATTTTATTTTTATTATCGCTTGTCAAGTATAGAAACAAGTTATACATTCAGTTCCTCAGATTTCTCCTTGGTTTATTTACTGTAGTTTTAAAGCTTGGCCCCGTCGTAAAATACATTACATATGATATTTTTATTTGTTCAGATTTCGTAAATGTTATTATAGAGTCGTGATTTCAAAAGTAAAAAAAAAAAATATTTAGGTGGCATCAGTTAGAATCGAAACCGAATGTAAAACTGTAGTATGCAAAGCTAATGACATTACCACTATACCAAAATGGCACGCATATAAACTGATTAAACATTAAAAATAAGCTTAGATGAATGTAAAAAAGGTGCAACGATTTTTTTTTCAATTTTGACCTACTTTTAGCCCCTTAAAACTATTTGAACCAACTTAAGACCAATAAAAGAAAGTGTCTATGATAGTTGAATCCTTTGAGGCCCCTAGCGGGGCTCTGCTAATTTTTTGTTTTGGAGGAGACAAAGTTTGAAAATAGAAGCGCAGACAGACGGACACATAGTCTTTTACCCATTAGAGTATTCGTCCCTTGTTTCCAAACCTATCATCTTCATACAGGGAAACGGTCCGCACTCATCCACCTTCAAGTTTTCATAGATTGCAAATGATTTACAAAAATAATACATGTTGAAACATGTCAACAATTGTTATCAAGGGCGGTTCTACATGATGGCATCGTCTCACACATGTTAACCGTATACAATTTGACATGTTATTAAGTAATAACTATCTATAATTTACTCGCATATAATTTTATTGTTAATTTAAAAACCTCCCCACTTCGACAGCACAACCGCAACTAAACATAAGCACACATGTGCAAATGTTCATATGTGATATCAGATATTTTAATTTATTATTTGTGCTAATCAAAACAATGTTTCTTTTTTATTTCCTGATTAAAGATGTGTTTATTATGAATCAATCGTGACCAAAACCCTATTCAATGCGCGTCCTATTTATCGTTTTAGTATCATAAATCTATAGTGGGATATTTCATTTACTTTATCCAGTCCGTGAGCCATCCAGTTAGTTTTTAACCGCGCATTATTTGTTTACGAGAAGACAGCATGTTCAGGCGGATTAATCTTTTAAAAATAACTCTTATGTGTGTTGTATTTTTTAGTAATAAACTGTAATTATTTTTATAAAAAAAAGTTACTTGTATCGTAAAATTTATGAATGACTGCGTTGTGGTGTGTAGTGTCATTCTGACAAAAATATTTATGAACCCGATTAAACTCATAGTTTTGTTAATAATGTTTATGTCAACAAGCAGTAAAACATAAAAACACAAAAGGGCCCTAAAAATATTGCAACAAAAATATTGAAATCTCTCAGCATTCGTAAATATGAATAATCGATAAACGTAATTAATGAGGTTTGGACTATAGCACTGAAAAATTTGTTTTAAAGTTTAGCTTTTTACTCCAGCTATGTATATCAACTGTGGATTACAATGATACATATATATGCAACAAGCTGCTGACATATATTAATAAGCACACACACACACACACACACACACATATATATATATATATATATATATAAATTATATAATATACATATATAAGGATGTTGTAGTTTTCGTGTAGTATTGTGTACAGTGTAAGAAGTGTTGTGCTTGAAAGCTATAGTACTGCAGTTTGTGAGAAACATCGTGAATACCATTTAGTTAACCGAATCCGTAGTAAATGCACTAGAGATATAGATAAATCTACTTCCACGTGGCGCTTTAAGCAAACATTCGGATAGTAGGGATACGCTCAACACACTAAACACTCACAAAAGGACAGCAAAAAATCCACTAAATAAGGTTAGTGCCTTATTTTCTCTATATAAAGAAAAATGGTAACCTAGCTGACCACGATTTCGTCTTGTCTCCCATCTTTCTTCTCTCTTTGTCTCTCTCTGTCTCTCTCTGTCTCTCTCACTCTGGTCACTCTCTCTGTCTCTCTTTGTGTCTGTCTCTCTCTGTCTCTCTCTCTCTACGTGTCCTAAGCACGCACATCGAATACAAAGTTCAGTAGAAATGAAAGCTTCATCGTGTTTTTAACAAATCTTTGAATAGAAGCTAAACGTAAATATTGTAAACATCTTTTTTTTGCTGAGCAAAAGAAGCAGAATGCAATACCGCCTAGTGAAGTGAAATCCTTTCCAGACCCATGTACATGGACGATATTTCAATACGAGATAATCCCCGCCGGTTTTTGTGCAAAATTATTTTACTATATTTATTTTTTTTTACTGTTTTTTTTTAATATATTATAAATTATTCTGTGTTAGTACTTAAAATGCAAATGTGTTACAAGTCTTAAATGGAACTAGGATCGCCGACATTTAATAAGGCTCTGAGTCTAACGCGCCCCCTAAGATTTATTGCTGGTCATTAGAATCAAAATTGGAGATAAACGTTCTGTCAATATTTGTTGTTAATTTTTCAAAATGTTTGTTCAAATCCTACAAAAATCAGCAAAGTAAGGCACCTTGTTATGCTCTTTTAGTGTACCGAATTACACCCCGCTGCGTTTCCTTTCAACTTCAAAATTAAAAAAGATATTGACTTGCAATCCCTTAAGGCTCAATCCTATGGCCAACTCTCTTCCTGATCTACATCAATGATCGCCCTAAACGCATACTTAAATCATTCGTTGACATATCTGCTGATGACACGACCATCTACGGCAACACATCAAAGGCAACACATCAAATAACAAATCTCTCTGATTCTCTCTCCTCTGATATCGAGCGCGTTGTTTAGTTGGGGGAAGTCGTGGATGGTTACCTATACTGGATCTAAAACCAAACTCCTGTCTTTACATCATCAACACTCTGATTCCCATCTGGCATCAAGTGATATGGATGGTTCTCGTCTAGGAGAAGTCCCATGTTTTGACAAGCTTCTGGGCTTGACCTTCACTCCTGATCTGAAATGGAACACGTACAACACGTCTGTTGCCAAGGTCGCTTGAAAGATGGTAGGATCCTTCTACCGCTCTAGAAGATATCTCACTACTGATGCAATTCTCTATCTATATAAAAGCCAGTTACGTCCAAGGATGGCATACTGCTGCCATATCTGGGCATGAGCTGCTAAAACAGACTATCCGGCCTTGACAGAGTATGAAATAGACTTCGTGGCTTAGTGGGGGATGCCCTTTTCTCTTCCCTGCAACCTATCTCCTACAGAAGAGACTTACAAGCCTAGCTTTGTTTTATCGTTATCTCCATGACATGTGCTCGTCTGAACTCCAATCTCTGGTCCCCTTTCGCCAATCTTTCACGAAAAATACCCGTCTAGCTGAATGCACTGTCAGTAACTTTCCCCACTTTTATCTACGCCTAAATCAAAACGTAGATTCCATGAACAAAGCTTCTTTCTTAGAACTGCACGCCTGTGGAACTCTGTTCCGTCTGCCTGCTTCCCACCGGACAACAACCTGGATGTCTTCAAGTCCAACGTAAACAAGTTGCTAATGAACTGCCCCCTTGGGTAGACACTTTATTAAATCTCCACACAAAAATACTGTACTTACAATAACCCTTATCCCTGAGTGCCTTCCGGGCCTTGATAAGTCGTGACCTCCTTGTAAAAAAAAGTGATACACGGGGTGTATTCTGTAGTTAGTTACGAAAACGAATCTCCTGTTTACCGCAGTACTTTTAAAAGTGTTTCGATTAAAACAATGCTGATGCTACCCACCCCGATCTAAGCTTGGCGAGTAGTGGATTTTTCTTTTATACAAAACAAAAAGCAACCATGTTGTTCGTTGATTAGCAAAACTTGACTTTTGATTACCTGGACAGCTATTCTTTAATGATACGCACTTGTATTTATTTAAAATGTTGGGACTGACATTCACTGCAGATATAAAATATAGTACATATATCAAATATATTTTGGGAAGATTGTTTAATGTGTTATTAAGTATGAAAACAAATCTCAGATCATTTCAGTTTTTCCACGCACAAAGACATCTTCGTTTGTCAGTCGTTATAATTACAGTAAAAATTTCTCGCAAATTCTGTTAACCCCCGTTAATCTTTTGATTAATAAAATCTTCTCTATTTGACGGGGAAGAAACTTCCGTTTTAACTAGACTATTTTCTTGACTTAGATTTGCATTTCTCTATTTCAATGGACATCGGGAATTGAGAGGTGAGAATTACATTAAGGAAAATGAGAATTTTCGCCGATATCAGATTAAATTCTTTATAAATCCCGATACTCTTCAGAAATGAATCACATTCAGTAATACGTATTTCTCTTCAGTTTCTATTCCTTATCTTTTGATTAACGTAATCTGATTCTATCCCAAATAAATCACTTTTCTCTCGTTTTCAATAAGTTAACGCGAAGACAACGGATTCTTTGGTCGTTATATAAACTAGTCTCGCTTTCGTAATGCAACCATTTTATAATAGTTTTGAATCGATAAAGTAATGGCTTGCGCACTCAATGTCGCTGCGAATACCTCAATATTATTCTTTCTCACGTAATACTATTCCTACGAATCTAGTGTGTGTGTTATTTTCTGTGTCATGCTTATATCCGCGTCGTTTACTTATTATGTACTTTCATTTCTTGTCATAAAAAAATTTTCCCAAGAATTCTTCATAAGTTTTGGTGTCGGTTTTGATTATAGCTGATGACACTTTAGTACTCTATATTTAAATAGATTAATTTTTCAAGAATTTTTCATAAGGTTTGCTTTCGGTTTCAATTAATTAGGGTAGCACTGCAGGAAACTATATTTTATAAATAATTTTATCAAGAATATTTCATAAGTTTTTTGATTCGGTTTCGATTATGGCTGGAGAAGTCATATGAATATATTTTTGTTATTTTTGAAATCGCAACTTTATACTATATATAAATTGATAGAAGATTAATTCTATAAGAAGAAATCTGAAAGAATTATAATATCGTATTTAAGCCTATTTTACGACCAGACCTTGCCGAACACCGTGCGAGCGTAGATAAAGACTTTTGCAGTCTTAACAAAAACTCTACAGTCATATCACTGCGTCTTTATTTACGGTGAACATCTACAGAATACCAAGATCAATATATTTCATATGAATGAGTCCCCCGTGGAATTTCCACATGTCTCGCTGGTGGTTATTATAGTGATATAAGAAATTGGCTAAAACATATAGGTACGTAGAAGTAACGAATCTTTAAATATGTCCAATAGATTCAACTTCTTCCTCTCATTCTTCTGGTCCTGGATATGACCTTAAACTATATCCGATAGTGACGCCCCGGCTTGCGGGCTTTGGGGAGTGTGGGGCCACCTTTTAATTTCAATTGCTCCCAGGTCCACTCTGATCAGGCGTGGTAGTACCTGTTAGTGTCTCCACGATGGGTTAAATAGAAAGCGACTTGAAGAATAATTATATTAAAACAATGTCTCCAACATTAAATAACCTGAAAAGAGTTGATATGCTGTAAACCAAACAACCAACCAAACATCTCATTCTTGTATACCATTCGAAAGAGTGTTTTATCATTGCGTACTCATCGATAATTGTTGTTTCATTTCTCTGAAATGTATCCTAATATTGATGTAGAGCACATTTTACAATACACTTCTTTCCTAACACGCTCACACTTAATATGGGGGTGCTCTCGCTAGTCTCCGTAGCGTTAAGTATTGCCTGCGAGACAACATTGTTGAGTGTACCCCCGACCAGCAGAAAACACACAGGTGCAGCGCAAGCAATTAGGAAACGGTTTCCAACATATTATCTCTTGTTTGGCGGACAGTAACGGAAAGTTTTGACTTGTTTATATATGTAATGAGTTTGAACAGATAAATAATGGAACCATATACGTAACATATCGGAGGGGTGTTTAATGTTTTTGCTGGTTAAAATCCGTTGTAGATTCTAAAATTCTATTTCAGTAATGCAGATTGTATTATTTTATTATTATAGAACTAATATTCTACTGATTATTATATTATATTATAAATAAAGTTGTGGACACTAAAATTTAAAAATAAAACTGGGGTAGTATCAAATATAATAACTGGGGCAATGACAACAGCATATTCTTTTCTTGTTTTTACTCTTGAGTATGTATCCGACACATTTAGACACAGTTATTTAACACATAACCACATTACTCTACATAAAACATACAAGATATCAACGGATACACACTAGAGAGCCAAAACAATGAAAAGAATATGCTGTTGTCCTAGCTCTAATAATAACAAATATTCTGGGCCCTTTCGTCTAGAAAAAAAGCTTTAAGTTCTACTATCAGATCATCCAGCGTTGCCCGGTCGTAAAATATGCATAAATATATTTTCATTAATTTATGCAGATTTCGTATTTAGTAGTTGTACACCCCGCGTTGCCCGGTTGTACAATACCTTTAAACATGGCATTTTACTTTGTGCATATTGCGTATGTATTATTATAGAATCTATCATCTATTGATTATGTTGTGGAGGCACCCACTCATTTACATATGTGGATAATATCCACATCTGTGGTGACTTCAACGTCCATAACGTGGAATGGCTGACCCATTCAAATAAGACAGATGATAAGGGGAGGTTTTGTCATGATTTTGCCATTGTTTATGACCTCACTAAGATTATTCGCGAACCCACCCGTGTGCTCGATACACCCGGTCAATATGAAAGCCTCCTAGACAGTTTTCTCTCAACTTCCCCTGAGCTATGTTCATGTACCGTTCATTCTCCTCTAGGATCCTCCGACCACTTCGTCGTATCAGTTAAGATAAAAATGAAATGTAAGAAGCCCCCAAACGTACCCCTCCACCGTACTGTATACCGATACTCTATGGCTGACTGGGATAGCTTCCGTACATTCATATCTGATTTGCCTCTGAACCCCATGTTTAAAAAGGAAGTGTCCTCTATAGTATCAGATCTGACCGAATGGTTAATTGTAGGCATAGACCAATTCATACCATCTAAAAAATTCCAACAAAAACCTAACAGCCAGCCATTGTTCTCCCCAGAATGTGCTGCTGCTATCGCGTACAGAAATCGCTTTTTTTCCATAACTACCAACGTAATAGATGCACTGAGATACAAACTGCTTTCATGACTGTCAGCAACCATTATCAATGGACCAGAGGTCATCTCGTTAGCGTCAGACAAGGCCAAACTATTTGCAAATAACTTTGCAGCTTATTCTACCCTATGCGACAAAGGCCATCAACTCCCCATATTTCCTCCTATAACACAGAACAAGCTAGGTAGCATACAAATATCCGTGCATGAGGTCGCCAAGCTAATCAAGAACCTAGATTCCAGTAAAGCAACTGGCCCTGATGGCATCCCAATTATAGTGTTAAAAAAGCTTCAACCAGAACTTGCTCCCGTACTTACGAAACTATTTAAGCGCTGCCTTAAGGAGAAGTGCATTCAGTTTCCCTGGAAGACCTCATCAGTTTGCCCTGTATTTAAGAATTCAGGTGATAAGTCATCGCCCTGTTAGTACAGACCAATGAGTCTCCTGAGTCTTATGAGTAAGTTGCTGAAATCCATATTAAATAGAGTAATAGTCAACCACCTCAGCAGGAATAACCTTCTTAGTGACACACAATATGGTTTCCGCTCTGCAAGATCTACTGCAGATGTGCTGACGGTTATATCCCACAGGATTAGTGAATCTCTTGAGAAAGGCTCCGTTCCTAAGGCAATTGTTCTTGACATACCAAAGGCCTTCGACAAGGTATGGTATAAGGGTCTACTTCACAAGATTTCTCGCTACGGTATAACTGGAAATGTTTTCTCAATCATTAAATCCTTTCTCTCCGATAGGTTCATAAGAGTAGTGGTAGATGGACAAAAATCGGAGGCCTGCAATATAAATGCTGGAGTCCCTCAGGGGTCAATCCTGGGCCCAATTTTTGTCCTGATCTCCATCAATGACCTCCTTAAACACATACTTAACTCATTCGATGGCATCTATGCTGATGACACGACCATCTACAGCAACACATCAAAGGCTGTAAATGACAAAGTTCTCTCTGATTCTCTCTCCTCTGATCTCGAGCGCGTGGTTCCATTGGGGAAGATGTGGCTGGTTACCTTTAATGCATTCAAACCCCTATCCTTATATCATCAACGCTCTGATCCCCATCTGGCATCAATTGTGATTGATGGGTCTCGTCTAGGTGAGGCCCCGTGTTTTGACAAGCTTCTGGGTTTGACCTTTACTCCTGATCTGAAATGGAACACGTACATTAAGTCTGTTGCCAAGGTCGTTGGAAAGATGGTGGGATCCTTCTACCGCTCCAGAAGATATCTCACTACTGATGCAATTCTCTATCTATATAAAAGCCAAGTACGTCCAAGGATGGAATACTGTTGCCATATCTGGGTAGGAGCTGCTAAAAACAGCCTATCCTGCCTTGACAGAGTACAAAATAGACTTCGTGGCTTAGTAGGGGGTGCCCTTTTCTCTACCCTGCAACCTCTCTCCCACAGAAGAGACGTTGCGAGCCTATCCTTGTTTTATCGTCATTTCCATGGCAGGTGCTCCTCTGAACTCCAATCTCTGGTCCCCCCTCGCCAATCTTTCACGAAAAACACTCGTCTAGCTGAATCCACTGTGAAAAATTTCTGCCACTCTATATATGTGCCTAAATCAAAACGCGGATTCCATGAACAAGGCTTCTTTCTTAGAACTGCACGCCTGTGGAACTCTGTTCCGTCTGCCTGCTTCCCACCGGACAACAACTTGGATATCTTTAAGTCCAACGTTAACAAATTCCTAATGAACCGCCCCCTTAAGTAAACACTTCGTCAAATCTCCACACTAACGTAATGTACTTGCAATAACCCTTATCCCTGAGTGGCTTCCTGGCCTTGATAAGTGGTGATCACTGTGTAAAAAAAAACAATTGCATATAAATAGCAAGACTCGGTTGGTCTAAGTGTGTATTAACCAGAAGCCACCGAAGGCCGAGCCGAGAGCAAATATGTTCTCCAGCCAAGATTCTCTTACTTGACAACCATTATGTAAATATACTGTGAATATACTTTTCCTAATACACTTCTTATTGATCTACCTTTGTTTGTTGAGTCTTCATTTGTGTTGCCTTATACGTTATTTGGATCACCCTGCAAAAATAACAGTTGGCGACGAAGATGAACGTCAAACATAACATATTACTATATATTACGAGTAATAATTTGACCGATAAACATAAAATCTAACTGTAAGTTAAAAACAAACCAACGATTAGTGTAGGATAGATACTGCACAGAAAGCCTAATTTCTATCAAACTTGTTAGAAATCTTGTTTATGAAATGCGAAGACTAAAAAAATTAAATGTAAGCAAGAATAACGAGAGATTTGAAAGTAAGCGCGAGCTATTTTCTAATCTTTGCAGTTTTAGTTTTTTTCTTATAATCCCAATAAGAAATACCTATAGTGGATATTTCATTTCGGCGATGATTGCTTGATTTCTAACTTGCTTTGTAATATAAGATTACACGGTATAATTACATTTACACACCGGTTTCCGCTAGATAACCGACGTAAAGCTACGCTGAATCTAGTCAGCACTAAGTGGGTGGCAACTTGGGACTTATGTCGCCATTGTTTTCAGTTATCCAGTTTTTGTCTTCGCTACTGGACTCAAACTGTGCCGATATAGGGGAGGTGTCGTCCGAGATTGCGCAACTATTGGCTTACAATTACACGCGCATCTGACGTACAGCGCGTATCATTTGTATTTCAAGATCGAACGGAGGCATCGATATATATTATACTATTTCCGATATGCACGCCCATTCTGATAAATTAGCTAATCATACGACGCTTTGGCTTTGCTTGTAATTATTTAAATCCCGTTTATCAATTGTCAACCTTTTGGTTTTTTTTTTAGATAGAACAGTTAAAGATATCTAAACATGAAAATTCTCGCAATAAATTTGATTAACAATGCACGTAGAGAAATGCTTTAAACTTAAATTGAAATATGAAGTGGTTTATACTGAATAGAGTGACAAAATAAATGAATAATAAAAATGAATATATCTGTATAGGAAGTAAAAAAGAATATGATAGGCAATGATAAGCAACGTTTGCCTCCTTTCAACTCTATTCGCTAGGAGGGGGGCCCATAAAGGTTACATATATTAATCAATATAAGGACGTAGCTGTTAATTATAATATGTAAGCTTTCCTTTTTGTAGATTTTCTGTTTTGTCGCGATTTCAGAAATAGTTTGAATTCGTGTGCTTAAAAAATTGCCATTTACAAACTGACACCTGTCACATATATGTCGTGGCAATTCCAGAGAGCACACGGGCACTAATCGTATGTGACATAAAACGCTGGATTTTAAAGGTTACATCTTCCGACCTTATTAGACTAGAAATCCCTAAGTCTAACAAACGATTATCTAGTTTGCATTTTAATATAAAGGTCACATAAACACCAATCACTCTATTACTTTTTATATCTCTTCTTATAAGAGAGAAAAAAGAAATATATATATATATATATATATATATATAATATAATATATATATATATATATATATATTATATATATATATATAATATATATATATATATATATATATATATTATATATATATATATAATATATATATATATATATATATATACTCGGGTTTTTTTTATATTCAAAAGTAATGGACTAATGAATTCAATGAGGTTGTTAGATAGTGCTCAATAAAAGAGCTGATAATACTTGTTTATTGTTATATAAACATGCTCACATCCCGCTGCTACAAATAGCCACTTGTTTAAATCAAACAACAGATATCATCAGGCAGCGACTTGACTATTCAAAAGTTCAATGAATAATGGACTTTTATTTTAGGTAGGAACTCTTTAGAAGTTGGAGTTAAAAAACTTAAAACACAGGACTTTAATTAAATAAAAAAGTAAAAAGGGAGAGGCAATTTAAATAAAGTTAAAAGAAGAAAAGAAAAAAGATATAAATGGTTATAATAAAGAGAATAAGAACTAGAAGGAAAAGGAAAGAATAATGAGATCTAGTTAAATAGAGAAAGAGAGAAAGTAAGAAATTGACAGTATATAGAAAAAGAAAAAGAAAAAGATCTGCGTGTCAACCAATTTATGAACAATTATACAATTCAGTAATGAAACATATTATTACAAATACAAACAGAAGATACAATCCAAGCGTCAGAAATGAACGTGTCAAAAAAAGGCAATGAATGTATTCAGCTAGCATATTTATCCTCTTACTTACGTCCACGAGTAAAATCAACGCAATTCAAACATACGTCTACCATTAATTAGGCCCTTTATGCTAAATGATATAAGTTTAACGTTTTCGCGTTTTTATTAGATAAATATATGAATAAAAGAAGGAAATAATGATAAAACAATATTAAAATTATTATTAATAACAATAAACATAATAGTAATGATAATTATAATAATAATAATAATAATAATAATAATTGTTATTAATAATAATTTCAACACTGTTCCACCACTACCCCCTTCCTTCATTCATACATCTATCCAACAAAAACGCGAAAACGTCAAACCTACATCACCCAGCACAAAGGGCCCAATCAATGGTAGACGCATGTTTGAATTGCGCTGATTCCACTCGTGGACGCAAGTAAGAGGACAAATATGCTAGCCGAATCCATAGGAAAAAGAATCATTTTCAGAAACAGTTGGATTTTACCATTAAGAAAATCAACACCTCGGATTACCTTTACGTTAAAGCAGATAAGACGCAAAAGTTCTACAAACTAACTACACATGAATATAACAAGCTTATTAAAGAAAATATTACAAAAAATTACAAAAAATCAAATATAGATATTTGCAAAAAAATTGACAAGGATAGTAAAGAAATAACTGACAGACTTAAAATTAGTAATAGAGTGGGAATTTTACAAAAAAAAACAGTCATATATTTTGCTTAAATACCATAAGATAAATTTGGAAAATAAACCTACAACTAGGTTAATTAATCCTACGAAACCCGAAATTGGTAAATTAAGTAAAAATATACTAGAAAGAGTTAACTATCAAATTAAATCAACATATAAGCTAAATCTATGGATTAACACAGCGGATACCATTAAATGGTTTTCCAATATACATAATAAAAAGAATTGTACTTTCTTACAATTCGATATTGTGAATTACTATCCCTCCATATCTAAGGAACTATTCGAAGAGGTGATGGAGTTTGCTAAACTCCTGTCTGATATAAAAGACACTGAAATTGAAATTATACGGACATGTAGAAATACTACATTAATTAGTGGAAATGATCAGTGGTTGAAAAAAGATCAAAATGACCTGTTTGACATTTCCATGGGGTCTTTGGATTCGGCTGAAATGACAGACTTAGTAGGTCTATTCATACTATACAACTTAACCAAAGACATCAATGTCATGGATATAGGCTTGTATCGTGATGATGGACTGATGATCATCAAGGAATCCAACGGCCCTAAATGTGAAAGAACCAAAAAGATTATCTTAAATGAATTCCGTAGAATTAAATTAAAAGTGGATATTATATCAGATGTTAAAACTGTAAATTTTTTGGATGTGAACTTTGATTTAAGGAAAGGCATCTACCAACCATATAGGAAGGAAAACTCAAACCCAATTTATGTACACCCCCTATCAAATCACCCAAAATCTATCATTAGGCATATCCCCAAATCCATTAGTAAAAGAATCAGTGACAATTCTTCCAATCTTGAAACATTTAATAAACATAAATATTTCTATAACAGGGCCCTTAAGGATAGTGGATACAAAAACACCCAAATTGAGTTCATAGAACCAACACACCCAAACACAAATACAAATAGAAACCGTAAGAGAAAAATCCTGTGGTACAATCCCCCTTTTAATCTTAAACTTAAAACAAATCTAGGAATGAAATTCTTAAACTTAATTAAAAAGCACTTCCCTATTAATAACATACTACATAACATTTTCAATAAAAATACAATAAAACTTAGTTATAGTTGTAATGAAAACCTTGAAAAAATAATTAAAAAACATAATAACAAAATATTAAACAAAAATAGCACACCCATTGCTACCGAAAGTTGTAACTGTAGAATTAAATCAAAATGCCCTCTTAAAGGAAATTGTCAAATTACTTCTGTAGTGTACCAAGCAACTATTTCTACTAAGGAAAATCCGGATGAAAAAAAATATTACATAGGAATGACAAATAACAATTTTAAAGAAAGATTTACCGGTCACAAGTGCTCTTTTGAAAATAATGAGTACAAAAATAGAACTTCCTTGTCTAAATATTACAATGAACTAGTAGAGCAAGGTTACTTCCCAATAGAAAATTGGAAAATTTTAAAGAAAGCGAAAACCTGTTCATCTTTAAACTCGCCTTGCTACCTATGTCTTTATGAGAAATTATTTATACTTACTTTTAGAGAAAGAGATAAATTATTAAATAAGAAGCACGAAAATTCAATTAATTGCAAACATTATAAAACCCATCTTTTAAGTCATTAAGTTTAGATATAAAATTTAAATAAATTAAAAATTGTCACTGATTTCTATAATTTATTAATATTCTATTAATATACTTTCTCCTCTCCTGATTTCATTCTTTACTTCTCCTATCTTATATACCTGTGTGTCTATGTGTATATGTATGTGTCTATGTATTTATTTTATCACCGTGTGTACTTAGATCTATATATTTCTATATTATTTGGTATACCCTCCCATGTTTATTCAATCCATTTGTATGTTTCTATGTGTGTATGCATCTATCAGTACCCTTGCCAAATTATTTGTATTCTTATGTATTTCTATATATATAATTTATGTAAATTATACATATTTATGTGTGAGTATATATATGTGTGTGTGCGTTGTTGTTTATTAGTATATAGTTTCTTCCCCAGAACTGCTAGACTTTGGAATTCCATTCCAGGTCACTGCTTCCCCAACTGTACTGACATGCATAAGTTCAAGTGCAACGTGAACCAACATCTCGCTGCCCTAATCCCTACATAGTACCCCAGTAGATGTTTCCCCTGATAGTAGCCCCCTACATTAAAGTGGCAATGTGCCTTGTTTGGGGTGAAAATGTAATAAAAAAAAATGATTGTGTGCATATATTTGTGTATTTTTTGTATGTATGTGTATACATAGGATTATATATATATATATATATATATATATATATATATATATATATATATATATATATATGCTTATTAGTATGTCGGTTGGTTCTCTGTGAGTATATACATATGTATCTTATTATTTTTAATTTGGGTACTATCTACCTGTGCGTCGCTATTTTTGAGTATTTCGTTGATTTAATTACTTCTTTTGCCTGAATATATTTATAGGTAAGTGTACTTGTATCTGTGTTATTAGTAATCTGGTATTGAATGTATTATTTTGTGATTTAATATGACTTTATATCTATACTTAAATAGCTTAAACTTCCAACTTAATAGTATAGTTACACCTTTACTTATGTGCATGTATATGTATACATATATATATGTATATATATATATATGTGTGTGTATGTGGGTGTATATTTGGGTATATATATGTGTGTGTGTGTATATATATATATTTGTATTGTATTCTTTCTATATACATAAATATTAGTAGTTTTTTATTTATAATTATTGGACCTATTTAATTTATTTAATCCCCTCTTATGGCTAAATATGTTATATTAAAAAGATAATAAATATTAATTTTATTCTGTTTTTTTTATTATTATTATTATTATTATTATTTTTATTATTATTATTATTATCATCATTACTATTATGTTTATTGTTATTAATAATAATTTTAGTGTTGTTTTGTCATTGTTTTCTTCTTTTATTCATGTATTTGTCTAGTGTGGGCGCGAAGGCTTTGAACTTGTATCATTTGGCATAGGGGGCCTAGTTGGTGGTAGGCGTATGTTTGAGTTGCGTTGATTTTACTCGTGGACGTGTGTAGGAGGATAGATGTGCTAGCCGAATACATTCACTGCCTTTTTTGACACGTTCATTTCTGGCGCTTGGATTGTATCTTCTGTTTGTATTTGTAGTAGTGTGTTTCGTTGCTGAATTGTGTAGTTGTTCATAAGTTGGTTGACACGCAGATTTTTTCTTTTTCTTTTTCTTTTTCTTTTTCTTTTTCTATATGCTGTCGGGTTCTTGCTTTCTCTCTTTCTCTATTTGGCTGGATCTCATTGTTCTTTCCTTTTCCTTCTAGTTATTGTTCTCTTTATTGTAGCCATTTGTTTCTTTTTTCTTTTCTTCTCCATATCATGTATGTGTGTATGTATGTGTATATGTATATATGTATATGTATGTATATATGTATATGTGTATATATATGTATGTGTGTGTATGTGTATGTATATATATATATATATATGTGTGTTTTCTCTCTTCTTTTTCTCTCTATTTTGTTTTCTCTATATTTTCTTTCTCTATTTCTGTCTCTATTCCTTTTTTTCTCTTCTCAATCACTCTCTCCCCATGGTGATCTTTTGGCTTTGTTTGGATTGCCTCTCCCTTTTTGCTTTTTTATTTAGTTGGGGTCCTGTGTTTTAGGTTTTTTGGCTCCAACTTCTAGGGAGTTCCTGCCTGAAGTAGGGATCCATTATTCATTGAACTTTTGAGTGGTCGGGTCGCTGCCTGGTGATGTCTGTTGTTTGATTGAGGCGGGTGGCTGTTTGTGGCAGCGGGATGTGGGCATGTTTGTGTAGCAGTGGACAAGTATATATATATATATATATACATATATATATATACTTGTTTGTTGTTGTATAAACATGCTCGCGTCCCGCTGCTACAGGTGGCCACTTGTTTCAGTGAAACAACAGATATCGTCGGGCAGCGACTTGACTGTTCAAGGGTTCAATCAATAATGGATTTTTGTTTTGGGTAGGAGCTCTTTGGAGGTTGGAGTTGGAAAGCTTGAGGCGCAGGACTTTGGTTGGATAAAAGGGTGGGGGGGAGAGGCAATTTAAATAGGGTTAGAGGATTGCAATGGGGGGAGAGTGATTGAGAGGAGAAGAAGGGGAAATGGAGACGGAAATGGAGAAGGAAAGTAGGGAGAAGGCAGGGTGGAGAGGGGGAGAGGAGAGGAGGTGTATATATATATATATAAATATATATATATGTGTGTGTATGTGTATATGTGTATATATATGTGTATATATATATGTGTATATGTGTGATGCGGGGAGGAGGAGAGGGGAGATGTAAGTGGTTGTAGTGGGGAGAGTGGGAACTGGAGGGAGGGGGAAGGAGTGGTGAGATCTAGTTGGGTGGAGAGGGAGGGAGGGTGGGAAGTTGACGGTGTATAGAGGAAGAAAAGGAAAAGGATCTGCGTGTCAACCAGTTTATGAGCAGTTGTACGATTCAGTGCTGAAAAATGTTGTTGCAAATGCAAGCAGAAGATGCAATCCAGGCGTCGGGGGTGAGCGTGTCAAAGGAGGGCAATGAATGTATTCGGCTAGCATATTTGTCCTCTTACTTGCGTCCACGAGTGGAATCAGCGCAATTCAAACATGCGTCTACCATTGATTGGGCCCTTTGTGCTGGGTGATGTAGGTTTGACGTTTTCGCGTTTTTGTTGGATAGATGTATGAATGAAGGAAGGGGGTAGTGGTGGAACAGTGTTGAAATTATTATGAATAACAATTATTATTATTATTATTATTATTATTATTATTATTATTATTATTATTATTATTATTATTATTATAATTATCATTACTATTATGTTTATTGTTATTAATAATAATTTTAATATTGTTTTATCATTATTTCCTTCTTTTATTCATATATTTATCTAATAAAAACGCGAAAACGTTAAACTTATATCATTTAGCATAAAGGGCCTAATTAATGGTAGACGTATGTTTGAATTGCGTTGATTTTACTCGTGGACGTAAGTAAGAGGATAAATATGCTAGCTGAATACATTCATTGCCTTTTTTTGACACGTTCATTTCTGACGCTTGGATTGTATCTTCTGTTTGTATTTGTAATAATATGTTTCATTACTGAATTGTATAATTGTTCATAAATTGGTTGACACGCAAATCTTTTTCTTTTTCTTTTTCTATATACTGTCAATTTCTTACTTTCTCTCTTTCTCTATTTAACTAGATCTCATTATTCTTTCCTTTTCCTTCTAGTTCTTATTCTCTTTATTATAACCATTTATATCTTTTTTCTTTTCTTCTCCATATCATATATATATACATATATATATATATATATATATATATATATATATTTTCTCTCTTCTTTTTCTCTCTATTTTGTTTTATCTCTATTTTCTTTCTCTATTTCTGTCTCTATTCCTTTTTTTTCTCTTCTCAATCACTCTCTCCCCATTGTAATCTTTTAACTTTATTTAAATTGCCTCTCCCTTTTTACTTTTTTATTTAATTAAAGTCCTGTGTTTTAAGTTTTTTAACTCCAACTTCTAAAGAGTTCCTACCTAAAATAAAAATCCATTATTCATTGAACTTTTGAATAGTCAAGTCGCTGCCTGATGATATCTGTTGTTTGATTTAAACAAGTGGCTATTTGTAGCAGCGGGATGTGAGCATGTTTATATAACAATAAACAAGTATATATATATATATATATATATATATATATATATATATATATATATATATATATATATATATATATACATGACGCTGGCCGTTTCCATGATAACCGACATTCAATCATAAATGCAAGCAAAACTATAGGTCACCCGGCATCGTCATATTTTGACTGATAGTTTAGCTTTGTTTTAGTCGAGATATAATGTAATTTGTTTACTACATAGTCAATATGTATATATATATATATATATATATATATATATATATATATATATATATATATGTATATACATATATATGTATATATATGTATATATATGTATATGTATATATGCATATGTATATATATGTATATATATGTATATATATGTATATATATGTATATATATGTATATATATGTATATATATGTATATATATGTATATATATATATATATATATATATATATATATATATATATATATATATATATATAATATTTTCGGCGTATCAGGACTCGTGTTTCGAGAAGTTACATGTTTTTTGACACGAGATTCAATGTAATGCTGTTGTGTCGGATGAATTCATCGAAACCCGAGTCATTTTCAATAACGATTTGTATAATCAATTTGTTTATATATTAAGGTATTGTTTTTTGTTTGTTTTTATTTGTATACATAATTCTATTTCAGAAAGTAAAATATGTTGTTTTACTGATATTTTCTTACTCTTAATTATTTCTAGAAATGCATCGGTTATTTAGAAGAGGGGCCACGAAAAGATTGTTTAACATTTGTAGAAAGAACTGGATTTGAACTTTAAACATCCAGGTCATCAGTTGACGTCGTTAAAGATTTTAACACAATCACTTTCTTTTTCTCGATATTTCCAGACCACGTTGATTCCTATGTCAGTTTATAGGTGCACGTAAGTATTTTATAAGTACAGTAATTCTGGGGCGATTTACCCGATATTAGTTCACTTTAAATTGCATGTGTTTATACTTATGGTTGTTTTTCTGTAAATATAAGAGATAAATGGGGGAGTACATACATGTATTATCAAGCCAATATTGTTTTGCACGATTTCCAATTTTATGTTCGGCTGATTATATTGGCATTTGTTCTCGTATTCACGGCACGTGTAATGGAAAAATTACGGATTTTTTCTATTCATTTTGCGACAAAAAGTACTTTGTCTTTGTCCGTTATGATGCTATCGTCGCTCTTTTTATAAACATTTGGCTTTTATTTTAGACTAGCCGGGGTACCTGGCGTTGCCCGGGTGGTTGGAGGTGCCTGTGTAGGATGGGTGGACAAAGAACTTCTTAAAAAATCGGGAAAACCCAAACAAAAAAAAACCCCAGCAAACGAACGTAAAACTTCTTTCAAAAAATCGGAAAAACAAACCCCTCCCCCCAAAAAAAGAGGACGGTGTTGCCAGGGTTTTTGGAGCTGTGTATGTAGAGGGGGGCAAAGAATAAGCGAATTTATAACCCTGTTTAAACTTTTTTTAAAAAATCGGAAAAAAAAACAAAACAAATCAAACAGCGAACGGACGTAGAACTTCTTTAAAACAATCGGATTAATAAAAAAAACCAAAAAGGGGGAAAAAAGACCAACAAACACAAAAAACACCACACCGAAAAGCGAAAAAAATAATATAAATAACCTCGTTTCAATAATAAATGTTTACAAATCGAGAAAAAAAGTATATCTGAGACCTGGGATTGCATTCTGAAATCTTTAGACAAAAAGGTTGTCCATTAACCCATAGCGCTATATACGCTTGGATGAAAGTAGGCCGGTTTTTATAACATTTAAAGCGAATGCAATGTACAACGCCTTTTGTGCGTACTGACGCATGCGTAAAGCCATCTTGTCATGAAGATACAATTTGTTTCACCCCTCCCTGTTAAAAAAGAAAGCCGTTAAGAATGAAGGAATGAATGTTTTTTGCCCAATTTTCCGATATTTGTCAGCCGGACGTTCGGGTTTTAGAATGATACCTGCCTGTCGAAAATCTGTGTCCTCTGTGGAAAGGTTTTGTCAGACATGCAAACAAACCCACACAGTCACGCACATTTTGCCTTTTATATATTACTAGCGAGGGGTACCCGGCGTTGCCCGCGTGTTTGAGGTGTGTGTGTGGATGTGTGTGAAAAAAGGTAACCGTTGAGGCAAAGTTGTAAATTAAAGTGCGAAAAAAAAAACGTATGACGTTAACGATTGCCCCACCGCGAGATGCTAACGGAAACACGTTTGAATTTATTTAACTACTTGGATTTAGCAGGTGCCCGTTTAAATGAGTTAATGAGGTCAAATTTGACTGCGGGATTTCATTTACTGCTGAACGCTCCCCTCCCAAGATGTTATAGGAAAAAGACTAACCCACATGCGTCGAGCAACAAATGTTGAATATTTATCTTCCCGAAATCGAGCAAATTTAATAGACAGGCGAGCTTCGTTGTTAACTGTGAGATATTACGATTTATATGTGATATAAAAAGTTTTAAAAAGTCGTCGAGCGTTACTAAATTCACCAAATGAGGCCAATGACCAGGTTTGTTTGTTATAAGCGAATAAAAAAAAAAGAAAACATAAAAACGGACGTTTAAACTTAAGCGGGGGTGGTAATCAAAACATCGAAAAAAACACAAAAAAATCCACAGAAAAAACAAAATACACAAAAAAGCAAACGAACGATGTTAAATGTAAATATCGAAAAAATAAGAAAACAGAAGAACGAACACGTGAAAAATGGCTCAAATAAGCCTGTTTCGATATTAAGATTTAACAAATCGGTCGGTACCCGGGTGTTTTGGGGTGTATGGTCGGGGGTGGATAAGCGAAGTAAAAAATAAAAAAACAGAAAACCGAACGTTACGTGAAAAATGGCTTAAGTAACACTGTTTCGATATTTAAATTTTAAAAAATCGAAAAAAACATCTCACACCACGATTCGAACCCAAAACGTTTAGATAACGAACCAACGCGCTAAACAACTGAGCTAACGCCATGTACATGGAATTTAGCCAGTTTTTCAAATATTTAATGTAAATCAGGTCAGGACGTAATCTGACGCATGCGTAGAACCGGTCGTCGTAACGAAAGGACCGTTTTTACCCCCCCCCCCCGTCGAAAATTGTCGATTTCAGGCGGAAAAAATGAACGTTTTTAGTCATTTTTCGATATTTTTCGAGTGAAAGATGGAGCTTAAATATGATACAGAGTTTGTGAATTTTTGTCGCGTCTGTCGAAAGTTATTAGCGGGCACATAAACACACATACAAACATACATACACACATACATACACAAATTTTCGGATTTATACATATAGACAATTTCTTTACGTTTTACCATATATATATATATATATATATATATATATATATATATGCATATATATGTATATATATATTTGTTCGTATATAAGTATATGTATAAATATATATGTTTATATATATGTATATATGCATATATATGTATATATATGTATGTGTATATATGCATAAATTCATATATATATATATGTATATATGTGTGTATATATAGGTATATTTATGTGTATACATATGTACATATATGTGTATATATATGCATATATGTTTACATATATGTGTATATATATATGTATATATGCATATGTATATATAGATATATGTATATATATGTCTATGTATATATATACATATATAGAAATGGATATGTATATATATATATATATATATATATATATATATATATATATATATATATATATATATATATATATGTATAAGGAATGAAAAATACCAGCGGTGGTTGACGTTATGTTTTAAGAAAAATAGAAAAACCGAATGAAATTATTAAAAAAATAAACGTTTCGTCCTTATTTCAGAGGACATCTTCAGGATAATCGAAAAAAATGTAAGAAAAAAAAAGTCATAGATCGTGCGAAAAAGACAGTTTTTGAATCCTACCCATGTCGGGAAGGACAAACATGTGTGTCCCCATACGCACACACGTTTGTCCTTCCCGACATTGGTAGGGTTCAAAAACTGTCTTTTTTCGCACGATCAATGACTTTTTCTTTTCTTACATTTTTATTTCAATTATCCTGAAGATGTACTCTGAAATAAGGACGAAACGTTTATTTTTTTAATAATTTCATTCGGGTTTTCTATTTTTCTTAAAACATATATATATATATATATATATATATATATATATATATATAGTTATGTATATGTATATATATGTATACATAGACGTATATATATGTATATGTATATATGTATATATGTATATGCATATATGTATATATGTATATGTATATATATGTATACATAGACGTATATATATGTATATGTATATATGTATATATGTATATGTATATATGTATATATGTATATGTATATATGTATATATGTATATGTATATATATGCATGTATATATGTATATATATATATGTACATATATATGTATGTATATATTTATATGTATATGTATATATATGTATGCATATATATGTATGTTTATATATATATGCATATATATGTATATATATATATATATATATCAGGTCATGTCATGTCATATGCTACTGCTACCATGTAAACCTGTACTACCTGCCTCATGGTCGGGTCACCGGCGACTAAACTGGTTCCCCCACCAGTCTTGTTGGGTGAGGAGGGTGACTAGTCTCCCGGATTGTTTGTTCTTATATATATATTCGTGTCTGTGTGTTTACAAGTCAATTCACAATTTTTTAAAACGCAAGTTTTTTTTTCTTTTCTTATCAGATTATATGTTACAAGTCTGTTTCGTTAGTAATCTTCAACAACCTGTAAATGTGTTCTATTGATGTATTTTTGAAGGTAGAGGATTCCTTTTTGTTTTTACATTTTACAAACAGTCATAAACCTAGCGCTTATCCAGGAAGAAACTTCCTTTTATAGCACTATCAGAATGAACAAGTTTTTCAAAACAAAACAAGTGTATTTATGTTAATAACGTTAAATTCTGGCTTTCTGGTGACGATGAAAATCGTTGAAGGCCTCTTAGATATCGCCTAAGATGTTGAAGCATTTCTCACGCAAGAAGTTGTCAAAGTTCTTGATAAAATAAAATATAATAGGTGAAGGTTAAGAGAGATGAATAGATGAAGCAGAGTTTCGCAGCCCAATTTGTTTAACTTTTGCAGGATCGGTTAAGAAACATACGGTTGTGCATTGTCGGTACGGGAGGATTAGGCTTTTTTTAGTGCCTAATGCTGGTGTTTTTGACGAAGTTTCTGATGCATTAAATGCATTTGTTGGCAAACCTTCCTCGCCGTAATCTTTTCGCCTGCGTTCAAATGAATGTAATATATGAGACTAGTGGCAGACTATCAGCAATCAGCATGCTATTCTTATGGTGAACTTTTGCCTTCGTGAAGTGTCGTTGAGTTTCGTCGGTTTTTAATCACTAAACAAAGCGTCGCTAATTGTGGTAAATAACCCATTTTTTTATCGCAAGTCCCAATCTGGTAGACAAACAGGTCGTTCTTTTGCCTAAAATTAATGAAGATGCACAATGACCATGAGAAGATTATAATGGCTGCGCAAGATCAAGATAACAAGCCAACGTTCAGTTACGCAGAATTACAGGGTGAGCCATTTCACATTCAGTTGCACGGTTCTACTGAGGGCCAGCTTTTATACAATGCGAGACAATAGAGCGTGTAACTATCTCCTCTGGACTATATATAAAATGTTGAATATTCAATGAAACATCAAGTCCTGGGAATATATACCAGCAAGAACAGTTGGTTGTAAATCATTCACGATCTACTACGACTATGCGATTTATAGAGTTACGTACCTAAAAAGGGAGCTATTAAAGCTGCGATAGTGATAGGGAGCAAGAAAGAGAAATAACCTTAGTAGATGATGAGTTAAACAAATGAGAAGGAAACAAATAAAGTGTATTTTTCACTCTCTCTACAATTGTTAAAAATCGTCCTATACGATAGTCAAATTCATAAGCAAGTTCTCGATTAATTGTGGTTTTATTAGTTTCGAATAAGGCTCTGAATTGATCATTATAAACATCCGATGGCTGACGACTATGGTAATCATCTTAAGACTCTCGTAGCCGTCACGAAGTTTCTTTAAAAAACAGTGTGCTGAGCGTTCAGTAGTGGTTCCTGACAACCCCATCTAAATAAAAGTATTCAATATATTAGACAGAGCAAATAAAATTATAGTTTATGTGTTCAAACTGCATTAAAAAAGAATTACTAGTGATGCGCGCTTTTAACAATAAATCGTTTTCTCTGTGCCTCTTAAAGGCATTTCATCTTTTATATATATACTCAGTATGAGATGCTTAGCAAAATAATTTCGAACCAATATAAGTATTTTGCTAGGATCTTCCGCTGCGGAGATGTACTTTCATTGAAAATCTATGATTTTATTGTACGTTTTATCTGGTATTTTAACACATGCAGATCGAAGTATACGTCGATCTGTTTAAGATAGCTGTTACATAATGTACGTCGAGCTGAAATACAAAGAATGGTTTAGAAAAACTGGTGATTTTGACATTCATATCTGCACTAAGGTAAATGGAACCCCAGGAATTATATTAAAAAAAATTACTTTATAAAATGGCAAATGCGTTTTGAATAAATTAACCAAAAATAATCTCATTTCAATAAACTCTTATACTGTCATAACCGGAAAATAAATGCTCACATTTATTTTTTTAAATCTCAGCTATTATTGCAAAGTCAGATCTTATTTCAACCAAATCTGCTTATTGACACACGCATTATTATAAAATTTTATTAATATTTACTTAATAATTTTGTTGCGAATATTTCCATTCTATTCAATTCAGTTTTTGCATATTCAAAAAAGTTTAATTCTTATTTCACTTTTTCTGTATTGTTTTTCTATTTTATTGTTTTTATAATTATTTTCCTTTCGTGCAACTTATATATTTCATTCCTGCACTTTGTCAAGATTGTTATTAATGTTTTATTTTTTTGCAATATTTTCTTATTTAGGCCGTTACAACACTTCGTTTAATTGGTACTTATGCACATTTCTTACCGTGCTGAAGTAATAAAATTATTATTTAAAAAGCCATTCTTAATATGGGGAAGAGGAGTGTTTTCTAACTGTTCCTTACTTTCAATTAGCAATTTATATAAAAAGATATCGTAACACTTGAATGTACTTGTAAAATATTATATAAAATATAGCGCTGTAACAGAAGTGCATAAGAACGGTTTCTTTTTTTCTTTTTACTTATTTTATTTAATATTATCTATGCTTCACATTCAATTCTTTTACTCTTTTCTGAATTTAATTTCCAGTGTCTCCTTTTTCATGTCTTTCATTTTTGTTCATTTTATCTTCATGTTGCGGTTATTTTTCCTATGCTTTCTAATGTTCATTACATCTGTTTATCATTCTCACCGTTTATGTGTTTCTAATTTTCCCTATTTCGCCGGTTTCTTTTTAAAGCGTTTGAAACGTCTTTAATTTTATTAATGCTTCTTCATTCTCGGATATTGTTTTCTATTCTTGTTTTGTTCATGTTCCCCCTTTCTTTTGTTATTTAATTTACCCGAGTTTCATTCAATTTTCTTTTTATCCTTTCGTTACTCTTCAATTTTTATAGGATAATTTTCTTACAAATGACACGTTTTTTTTTTAGATACTTCTCTTAATTTTCTCCATTTCTATTTTCGTTTTCGATATTTTTCTACATTTCTTTGTTAAACCGTTTGTGTTTATATATTTCCCCTCTTTTTCATCATATGTTTCCGCTTCTATTTTGCTGCCTTTCTTTTCTATTTTCTTTTCCTTTTTATTTATATCATTCTTATAGTCTTATCTATTATTCTTCTCTTCATTCTGTTTTTTTTTTGTTAAATCGTTTTCAGTAAAACTATTTCCATCAGATTTTAAGAGAAGCCCATACTTTCGATGCGTGCCGTCATGTTTTTTTTTTTACTGCAATTTACGTTTTATTTCAAGGGTTGTTTTTTTTTGGCTTTTGTGAACACGTAATTTTGGCACTAGACCACCGATTTCCTGTAATATAGATATATGCTTTTTATGTCTTTTTATGTCTTCTACAGTTTTCCTGGAGTCTTTTGGCTGTCGAGACAATATTACCGCCAAAAGTCAGCAAAAAAATTCCATCCTTCCTTTTTCTTGGCAATCGACATCATTGAGAATTGTCGAACAACTAACGACTTTAAAAGATATATATCACCGCTATATGTAAAAAAAGAAAAATCAAATTTACACTTATTTAAAAGAGAGCATTGGCTCCGCTGAGGTTTTGGGAAGCGTCGTAAAGAATTTATGGAGTTTTAAAAATGTAATTTTTTTGTAGATTCCACTTAACTTTGACTTGATTTGCTTTTTACAGCATATCGTCAAATATTACGAACGTACACATTATTTTATCATCAGTTAAAAACTGGCATTTGTTCTTTAATTTTTCTGAAACAAATTTGCTCATAATTTTTTAAAAAATATTTGCCGAGAATCAATATAAGTTGTTGAATAACCATGGCCAACAAATACAATAATTAATCTCTCCTTTTCCGAAAATTAACCTTATAATCATAAAATTTTGCGAAAATTAACCTCATAATCATAAAAATAATTACTTATATGTACAACCGAGGTCGACTTTTATGATCATAAAGGCAACATTTGCAAACATATCGATAGAGTATCAACAGGTTTCGTATTAGACCGCACGTAATCAAATTTTTACATGTCCAACCTGGAGAATAAAATATCTAATACTATTAAAAATTCGTCTACTTAAGTAAGACAGGTCGATAATATTTTTATACTTGCTGAAAATAATAATGAAATGGAGAAACTAAAGGATCATTTAAAAAAATACGTACTTGCATTCACTTATTAATTAAAAGTAAACAATAGTAGTGTATTTATCGACGTTCTCATTAACTTCAGCAAATATTAATTCGTCTCTTCTCCGTATAAACAGTCAATAGCAACCAATTACTCTATGTTAAGCTTCAAAAGTGAATGCTCATACACATACCAAAAACGCAATTATACGGAGCCAATTATTCGAACCAGATTTATTTCCTCAAAACAAATATTTTAAAGCGAATTAAACATATCAAATAAGTCAAAATTAATAACGAATTTCCGAATTTCTTGGTCGATACATAAATAGAAATGACAGTTTGAAACCTAGACCAAACTAGTAATAACGAATCAAAATATATAATCTCGCAAAAACAACAATTAAAATCATATGAAACCGTACGAAAGGCTATAATAATCTCTTCAGCCAATACTCATCTATGAGTATTGTCTGAAGAGAGCTTCGCATCGGTATCTAAAACGGTCCTAATTATCGGGTTTGACTTGTCTCATCAATCAACTTTTTGTAAACAAAATATAATATAATACATATATATATATATATATATATATATATGTATATACATATATATAATTTTTTAAAACAGTAAGGTACGGACATGCGTGTTTCGGAGCCCTACTATTCAGCAGCGCAGGTCGACTTTTGGTAGGATTCGAACCTTGGACCTTATATATATATATATAATCATCAAAGCAGTAAAATCATCTATGACATTATTGTGTAGAGGACTAGGGCGCTGGACTGAAGTACATAATGTCCAAAATTTTAATCCTACCAACAGTCAAGCTGCGCTGATGAGGAGTAGGGCTTCGAAACACGCGTGACCGTAGATTACTTTTTTTAAAAAATAATATATATATATATATATATATATATATTATATTATATTATATTATATTTGTTTTTATATGATTATATATATATATATATATATATATTATATTATATTATATTTGGTTTTATATGATTATATATATATATTATATTTTGTTTATATGATTATATATATATATTATATTTTGTTTATATGATTATATATATATATTATATTTTGTTTATATGATTATATATATCATATTATATATTGTTTGTATGAGTATATATATATATATATATATATATATATATATATAAATATATATATATATTAGCAAAAGTACCCGTCGTTGACTGGGTTCGAAAACAGCGTACAGAAAGTGGACTCTGATTTATGAATGTATGATAGATTATGAAAAGGAAGGGTTGTAAAGAGATCGCTTCGAATTTGGGGATAAACCAAAGCAAAATATGATGAAAGTAAAAATAAAATTGATAAACCCCATAATTTATTATACCATGCCTGTTCACACTGAAACACTTATCACAATATTCTGTGGATGTATATTAAAAAACCTTGTTAAACTTTGTGGCATATTTCCATTCTATGGAGGTCAGGCGCAAACGAACACCGCATAATTGTATTATACAATATTTCTTCAAACGGAAACATAATTATCAAAGTATACTACGCAGATAGATATGAAAAGTCTTTATTAAAGTGTGTGCCTATTTCTATTCTATGGAGGCCAGGCGTGAATGAAGCCACCACAATTTTATTATACCATTCCTATTTAAGTTAAAACATACTTAGCAAACTATTCTTATGTACATCTTTTTAAAACACACTTGTAAACTGTTTTTATTAATATTTACATCTTTTTATTTCCATACTGTGTGGACTAGGCGCGAACGCAGACCCCACAATTTTAATGAACCACTGTTCTGCCAGATCTCACATACCCATTCCTGTGTCTCGATACACCTATCATTATATGTAATCAGTTTTTTTTTAATAGTCAAGCATATAGAAGCCTATTCGTGACCAGACACACACACACATACACACATACACACAGACATTCAGCGTTATATTATAGACTAGCAAAAGTACCCGTCGTTGACTGGGTTAAAAAACAGCCTACAGAAAATGGACTCTGATTTATAGAAGTATAACAGGTTATGAAAAGGAAGGGTTGTAAAGAAATAGTTTCGAATTTGGGGATATCAAAACCAAAGCAAAATATGATGAAAGTAACAATAAAATAGATAAACCCCATAATTTATTATACAATACCTGTTCACACTGAAACACTTATCACAATATTCTGTGGATGTATATTAAAAATTCTTGTTAAACTTTGTGACATATTTCCATTCTATCGAGGTCAGGCGCGAACGAACACCCCCATAATTGTATTATACCATATTTCTTCAAACTGAAACATAATTATTAAAGTATACTTAGGCAGATAGATATGAAAAGTCTTTATCAAATTTTCTGACTATTTCCATTCTATGGAGGCCAGGCGCGAACGCAGACCCCACAAATTTATTATATCAACCCTATTTAAGTTAAAACATACTTATCAAACTATTCTTATGTACATCTATATCAAAAACACTTGTAAACGTTGTTTTTTTTTATTCTAACATTTTTTATTTCCATACTTTGTGGATCCGTCGCGAAAGCAGACCCCCATTTTTAATGAACCACTGTTTTGCCGGATCAAACATACCCATTCCTGTGTCTCGATACATCTTTTATCATTATATGCAATCGGTTTTTGTTTTAAATAATCAACAATATAGGAGCCTATTCGCACACACACACACACACACACACAGATACACATACACACACAAACATTCAGCTTTATATTATATATATATATATATATATATATATATATATATATAATCATCGCCATCTAATTTCTCTTTAAGCAAATTGAGATGAATGCCTATTGTTTTCGGAACAACGTTAACGAGCTGTAATAACTGACACTCACTTTTAATCTCAAATTGCAGACTTTCATGAAATGTCTAGTCAGTGTCGCCAGAAATATAGCTGAATAATCTAACCGCTACATTCATCAAAGTACTCATACAACTCTCGACCTATTACGTGGATATGAAGGTTCTTGTGAAATTTTTAATTTTTATTTCAAATGATCAATTGCAAACTAATATTTCGATAACATACATTTAATTTATATATCATTTTTTTAAGAGAGTATGTCGCTTTATCTAATCGTTTAAATTACAATCGTTTTAAAACAATTTTTTTTCAGAACGTTAAACACAAATTAGAAAAAGTCAAATCTTTACAATTTTTTAATCTATTTCCAGCTAGGCCTAAAACCTGCTAAAACGGAACGCGATATTAAAGAAACAACTCATAAGCCATTAGCACAATGGTGTTTTAAGAAATTTCGTGGCGGCTACGATACCCTTGAGGACAGTGAGCCTAATGGGTGGGAATCGGATGTTGACAGCGAGAAATTAAGAGCCTTACTCGAAGCCAATATACGCACAACTCCTCTTTAACTTGTTTCTGAATCAGACATAACATGCACGACGGTGTCCAACTACTTTAGAGAAATTGGGAAGTCCAAAAACTCGATAAATAGATGCCTCACGAATTGGTCGACTGCCCCAAGATATTCGATTAAGAAGTGTCGCCTTTTTATACAACAAGAACGACACGTCTCTTGACCGGGTTGTGACTTACGATGAAAAATGGGCTCTTTGCGACAACTCAGTTAAGTGGTTACACACCGCCGTGGCTCCATGACACTTCTTAAAGTCAAAGTTGCAGCAAAAAAGGTCATGAGAACTGTCATGTGGTCTGCAACCTATCTCAGCCATTGCATTTTTTAAATGCAGGTGAAACAATTAGAGCATGACACTCACCAGAAACTTCGACAACAACATCTTACATTAGTCAGCAGATAATGCCAAATTCCTATCCACAACAATGCCCAATAGCAAGTGGTTAAACTGACACTGAAGAAATTGAACGAATTCGTCTACGAAACTCTACCGTATTAACCATACATTCTCATCTACCGACTGCCAAATTTTCAAGCATCTCGATTACTCTCTGCGGGAGAAATGCTTAAAAAAACGTAAGCTATATCAACAACGCTTTCATTGTCACAAGAACGCAAAATTTCTACGTTACTGCATAACTACACTTGTGTTTTATTTGCACAAGTTTGTGGATTCTTATAGTGAATATTTCGATCAATAATCTTAGGTGTTTGCCGAAATATGTTTAACTTAGTTTAAAAGTAAACATAAATCGCAAGAACTTTCTTGTCAACCTCATATAATAGGTCAATATGTTTATATGCTCTTGCTATATTTGGATAGGATCTGCACAGAGCACCAGTTCCTAAATGTACCTTATTGGTTTCGATATATTGGTGAGGGATATAATATTTTACTCCGTGATACCTCCTACTCACATAATAGCCGTAGCGAATCTGTTTGTACTAATATTTTCTGTAGATTCTCGGCTAAGCGGGAATCTATAGTTCTCTTGCAAAACATAAACGACAAAAATCACCTAACTTCAACCACTGCGAAAAAAAATCCCTTATTCTCTATCTGTACTAAACCAAACGAAATACTATTAGCAAAGTTCCTTTTCTAGAGCTAACTTCTTTTTTAACAAAATACCGCGCGGTTGCTCCCATGCTGACTATTACATGTTCGTGTGCAAGTCAATCGTACACTTATTCTTGTTAAACCCTTTTCACAAATAATTAATTTCTACCCAAATTTCTCTTATCCAGCCTATGACAGGTCAGAGTAATTCAATCTTATCCTTGCATTGCTTCTTGCACAAATTGAGCGGTGATTCACCTCTAAAAAGTCTGCAGGCGGAGATAGTTAATGTAAAATAATAATGTAAGGTTGATGATCTCAAACGATCATTGATAAAAGAAAGAAACAAATATCTACTCATATATAAAATTCACTTTGTATGTGTATACTTTTGGGTAGGTTGTCTATAGATAAAAAAAACGATGAAATCGATTTCGTTGCAAATTTATTGGAAATATAATGTATGAATTTGTGACTCTTATGAGACTGATTTTTATACCGGAATATCTCTGATAAATAGTGAAAAGCGAAAAATTCAATAATCAGAAAAGAATCGATGAATGAAGGAACAGTCAGATTTTGACCAGGGTTAATATACTAAAAATAACTTGCATTGGAAGTGCACTTGACAAGTTTGTACATCGTACAAGCAAAATCAGCTGGTGTAAAAACGAACAGTAAGTTATTTGATAAGACAGGGTTGCGTTCGAAATGAACGTTTTGTAGAACACAGTTGAGCAATGATGCTAAACTTATGCTTTTGAAACGTTAATTAAAATTATTATTATTATAACATCTATTAAAGTAAGAATGTGTGTAAGGATAATTCACAACAAATATACTCAAGGAATTATTGATTTACAGACTTGAAAATTGGTATGTAGGATAATCAGACATGTGGAAACTTTTTAATCAGTTTTCCTTTTAAAGGGCTGCTAAACGGTCTAAATAAAACATTTGAACATGGGGGGGTCATCGAAAATGCACGCGTGAATGGTTCACATGACATTGCTTATGTTGAAAATAAGTAGTTTTGAAAACACTTTTTGAAAGTCCCGTGATGGTGGCCTATTTATTATCGTACTTCACCCGTTGTCTTTGTGTTTTCGTTTCGACCTCAGCTAAAGGCTTTTTTTTTATTTAGAAGAAGTGAACTGTTTAAAGAACCATAATATTCGCATGAATTTCTCTATTTCTGTATGAAATAAAATATAATAATTATACGTATTCTACGACCAGCAAACGCCGGGTGGGTTCAAGTGATTGTATAAAATCAATCGCACTTTCTCTACATTGCAATGTAGTGCGTACTAAGTCACTTCCAAAATACATATGAGACTTTCTTTAAGTGAAGTAGAACAGGCAATAAATCCATTTGAATGAATACAGCAGATTTCAAATACGTTTCTTACAAAGGTTGAAATTCTTTGATTCCAAGTCAATTCCAAGCAACACCAGATTTCCTGCTAATAGAATCTTATCTTTACATGAGTTATTCGTGAAAACCCTCAGTTCATTGATTTTTTCTGATTTTTTTTTTAGAATACATATAATCTTGATGATAATTACAGATGTCGACCTTACAAATAAATTACTATCAAATGACGGTTTGACAAACCTTCCAATCAAGTATCAATTATCCATTACTTGACATAACGTGCACGCAGGAACAAGTCCTCGAACGCATAACCTGAGACATATCTTTACCATTTTGACCTCTGTTCCAAATGATAATTTTCTGCGTAACCACTAGGGCGATTCAAGCGTGTACGTTCGCGCCATTCGCGGGCTGTTCGTCACGTGAAGAATTTATACAATCTCATACATTTCCAGCCGGTTATACGAGGTGAATAGTATTAGTAAAAGGAAACGTCAAGGACCAAAATAGAAAACAGCATCGCAAGGGAACGGGGTAGGAGAAACGGACAAACAGGAAACCTGATGAACTTGCGCCAAAGTATACTGTTCTCTTGTCTGACGTGTCATCGACAGCTTGATCAGAGAAAAAGAAATATTGACAGCCTGGAATAAGATACCAACAGAAAAAGAGCGATCGAGTATCACAAACTCACTGAGCCATAACCCCTTATTGACCAGAATATATTGCCGAATGAGTTGCGAGAGAATATTAGTGTTGTAATAGATATCGACTTGGACTATAGGATATCCTACGCCGAGTTAAAATAATGTCGAATTTATGTTTTGGGATTTTATTTAGATGGTGATTAGTAATTTGCAATATTTGGATTACCAAACCACTTTTCTCGTCTTAGCTGATACCATCGCAACATTTCGACCGATCTAATTTTACGCCTTTCTTCAAGTAGATTTGGTCATAGATATCCAATTCTAGAAGCAGCCCAAAATTCTGAACGGAACTTTTCTTTTTAAAAACGGATGTATCTTCTTCTCGTTTTCTTCATTAAGGATGACGCATGCTTTTTTATAAGTGTCGTCTTAGTAATTTTTTTTAAAGGAGTCACCTCTTATCAAAGCCCGTATGGTAAAGGGTTTAGGGGTGTACACTGATCAAGGGGAAATTTGCTAAATTGGATGACTTAAGGGGATGGTTCATCAAGAATTTGTTCACGTTTGACTTGAAGACTACTATATTGTAACCAGTTGAAAAGCGGGAAAATGGCACAGAGTTCTGCAGGCGTGCAGTTTAAAGAAAGAAGCTTTGTTCATGGAATCTACGCTTAGTTTTAAGCACAGATGAAGAGCGGGGGAAATTATTGATAGTGGTTTCAGCAAGACGAGTTTTTTTCTTGAAAGTCAGCCTTCCGTAATAAGTATAAACGAAGAAACGGGTGACGTTCTGGTTGAACGTGCTTCCTTCGAAAAAAGGACATTTTCAGGGAATATCAAATGAACTTTCTGTCTCCATGTCGCATATAAGTCCGCGTCATATGTTACAGCGGAAGTAAAGTTTTTTTTTTTTTAATGCCGTACTCTGTAAGTGAGATAAGATAAAGGAGTTAAGTAATTTTCAGAGAGCTGAAGAAGTTATATCATAAACGTAGTCAATGATGATGAGATTAAAAATTAGTCTGAATACTCCAAAAAATGAAAGGTTTATTTAATTCATTCATACGTTTGCAATATAATTGATAAAAATTACTATCATGCTTTCCATATAAGGTAACTAAAACTATTGTAATATGGGTTGGAAATATGTTGTACTAACACATCATTTAAGTAATCTAGCAAAACTTTAATATCATGTACACAACACAGTTAACAGTAATTAATTCTATATCCTATTAAGATAAACTAGCGATACTCTAATATCATCTGGTATTCTCATTTAGTAAAGTATTGAGTATCGCATTTAACTCCCAATACTTTAAGATAACTTGGGAATTTTATTTACTTTAGAATTTTATTCAGATCTCATTTAGCTGAAGTCGCAATACTGTATGCTCATTTAAGAATCCCATTCATAAAGTATTGGATTCAGATCGCATTTAGATTAACTCGCGATACTGTAATATGTTCTAGAAATCCTATTTAATAATTAGTATTGAATTCACATCTTATTTAGATGAACTGAAAATACTGGAATATTGTTTCTAAATCTCATTTAGGAAACAAAGAACTCGTAATCATGTGATATCATTTAGAAATCTTATTTAGTACAGTAGTTGCACTATATTGCATTTTTATTAATTTGGCATACTATAATATCATCTGTAAATCTCATTTGTAAAGTACTGGTTGGTTGGTTGGTTGTTTTTGTTTTACGGCATATCAACATTTTTCAGGTTATTTAATGCCGAATCTAGTTATTTTGGGGAAGGATTTTTTATGAAGTATATTCTTTTTAGGTCAGATTCTATTTAACCCATAGTTGGGACCCTTACAGATACTACCACTCCGGGTCAGAGTGGACCTAGGAGCAATAGCAATTTAAGGGTGGCTCCACACTCCTCAAGGCTCGCAAGGTGGGGCTTCACCATCGGATATAGGTTTCCATCATATCCAAGACCTCGTAATCATGTCATATCATTTAGAAATCTTATTTAGTAAAGTAGTTGCTGTATATTGCATTTTTATTAATTTGACATACTATAATATAATCTGCAAATATCATTTGTTATGTACTGACTTTATATCCCATGTATATAAATTCCCAATCATGTAATATCATTTTAAATCTTATTCAGTAAACTATTGACTTCATGATAAAGTCGCAATGCTCTAATATCACTTGTAAATCTAACTAAGTCAAATATTAACTACATATCGCATTTTGATTAATTTGTAACACTGTAATACTATATGCAATTATCAATTAGTAAAAGAGTGGCATCGCATTTAGATAAATTCGCAATAATCTAATATCATTTGTAAATGTCATTCAGTAATTTATTGACTTTACATTGTATTTAAAAAAACACTTTCCTACGGTAATTGCATTTGTAAATATTGTTCAATAAGGTATTGAATACTAAATTCATTTTGATTAATTCGCATGCTGTAATATAATTTATAAATCTAATTTTGTAAAGTATTGAATTTACATCGCATCTAGGTGAACTCGCAATACTGTAATATAATATATATATATATATAAATCAATTTTGTAAAGTATTGACGTCATATCGCATTTAGATAAACTAGCAATTCTCTAAAATCATTTGTAATAATGTACTATCAGTTTTAAATGTCATTTAGTAAATTGTTAACTTTAAATCGCATTTATATAAAATCTCAATAATGTAATATAATTTACAATTCCCATTAAGTAAAGTATTGTTTTCACATCAGAGTTAGATATAATAACATTCTTTTAAACTCTTCTTAAGTAAAGTATTGAATCAAAATATCATTTAAGTAAGTTTGTATTTCAGGAATGTATTTATGTTGGAATCGAAGACTTCCAAGTTGTAGTCAGGTTGGAAACAGGCAAACGGATGAGAGTTCAACAAGCGTGAAGCTTTGTTCATGGAATCTACGTTTTGATCTAGCCACATATAACGAGTGGGTAACATTATTAACAGTGGTTTCATCTTGATAGGTATTTCTCTTGAAAGATTGGCGAGGTTTGACCAGAGATTAGAGCTTAGACGAACACTTGCCATAGAAATAACGATAAAACAAAGACAGGCTCGCAACATCTCTTCTGTGGGAGAGAGGTCGTAGAGAAGAGAAAAGGGCATCCCCCACTAAGTCTATTTTGTACTCTGTCAAGGCAGGATATGCAGTGTTTAGCAGCTCCTGCCCAGATGTGGCAGCACTACTCCATCAGTGGACGTACTTGGCTTCCACATTAAAAATATTTTCCTGATACAAAAAGAAATATTGCCCGATGTTAAATTTCGAGATGTGATAAATATTCCTGTATGCCTGCAAACAAGTAGAATCAATTTTAAAGCAAGAGTTGCAAAACCTATTACATTAGCTCGAGTGATAAGACAATTCCAGTTTTTTTTTCTCGATTTCGATACAACTCCCGATTCCGTACTAAGTTCGCGATTCCGATACCGACTCTTTATATATCTCTAAATATTAAACAAAAACCTTGATATTCTTTCTGATTAACTTCAAAACCTCATCAATGAACATCTATTTTCTGAAACGTAAATCACACATGTAGGTGTCTGATCTACGGATGGTTGTTTTACTAGCTGTTTAAATCCACGTATATTTGTTGTTTCATTATTACTACAGGCAGTGGGAGATTTTACATTAGACAAAATCAAATAAAACATAATTAAAAGAATCGTTTTTGGCATCGGAAAATATACGCAATTGTTTTTCTTCCGATTTCGATACAGATCCCACTACCACCAAAAGTCTCATTTTTTCCTATTCTCGGTTCCAATTAATGTAGCTTCCGGTGGGGCCTCTCGATACCACATTAGTGGGAAATTGTTACGGTTTTACCTTTTCATGTGCTACAAAAATCTCTATTTCTATTTCTCTCTTACTTTCCATCTATGCCCTGCTTCAGGCATGCCTGTGGACCTAGTCCACACATCCCAAAACACCATCATGAAAAGTCTTAAAAAAAACACACGATTGAACCCGGATCTCCAACTTTTAACGGTGACCCCCCTCCCCACTACCAGGTATCCTTCTCCAACATCAGGGGTCTACATTCTAACCTTCCAGAGGTTGAAGCCCAATTACAGGAGACTAAACTAGACATATTATTTCTAAGTGAAACTGGCATTGGACAGACCATTTCCCTAGATGAATTCGTAATTAAAGAATACTCTAATTTAACTTCCAAATCTCACACTAAGATCGCCATGGGCATGGAATATGTGCCTATACTAAAGATGGGTTTCCATGTGGTAGGGACATCTTCAGAGAAGTTCCTAGCTTACCCTATATGTGCTTCCGGATTGCACTATCTCAAACTACTGCATTTATATTTGCTCTCTATCGCCCCCACAGCAGCGGAGTTACTATCTTTAAAAGCATATCTGAGAAAATTGACCACGCCCTATCTGCTAATCTTATGCTAATATTCATGTCAGTAGATATTTCCCTGTTCACAATGTGGAATAGTTAACTCACTCAAACAAGACCGATAATGAGGGTGGGGTTCTGTTTGTATTTCTCCGTTGCTTATGACCTCACTCAGATTATTCACGAACCCACCCGTGTTCCCGATACTGACGGCCAGTATGCAAGTCTTCTAAATCTCTTTCTCACAACTTGCCCTGAACTGTGTTCAGCTTCTGTTCTGTCTCCACTTGGATCTTCCGACCACTCAGTTGTATCAGTGAATATAAAAATGAAACGTAATACGTCTCCAGATGTGCCTCTCCATCGTACAGTATAACGATACTCTATGACTGACTGGGATAGCTCCGCACATTTATATCAGACCTACCTCAGCTAATGTTTAAAAAGGATGTGTCCTCTAGAGTATCAGACCTGCCAGAATGGATAATTGTAGGTATAGACCGTTCAATACCCACGAAAAAATTCCAGCATAAACCTAATAGCCAGCCGTGGTTCTCGCTGGAATGTGTTGTTGCCATTGCGCATAGAAATCACTTTTTCCGTTGCTTCCAGCGTAATAGATGTACTGAGACTAAAACCGCTTTCAGAACTGCCAGCAACCACTGTAAAACAGTAATAAGGAACACAAGAGCGGTATATGCTCAGTCCGTCATTCCCAAAGTAGCTGAGCAGTGGCTTGGTTCCCATCAGTTTGTTGCAAATACCAAACAGAATCCTGAACAGAAGCGTGTGTTCTATCCCAAGTCTCCTAAATGGACCTGAGTTAATCTTGTCAGCATCATACAAAACCAAACTCTTTGCCAAGAAATTTGCAGCTAATTCTACCGTTTGCGACCAAAGCTTCCAACCTCCAATATTTCCTCCTGTTTCAGAAAATATGCTATGAGATATACAAATATCTGTACGTGACGTTTCCAAGCTAATCAACAACCTTGATTTCAGTAAAGCAACCGGCCCTGACGGAATTCCAATTATACTACTCAAAAGACTTCAACCAGAACTAGCGTCCATCCTTACAAAACTATTTAAACGTTGTCTTAAAGAGAATGGCTTCCAATCACTCTGGAAAATCTCATCAGTATGCCCTGTATTTAAGAATTCAGGTGATGTCTCATCTCCCTCACAATACAGGCCAATAAGTGTCCTGTGCGTCATGATTTAGTTTCTGGAATATGTGTTAAATAGAGAAATAATCAATCATCTTAGCAAAAATAACCCTCTTAGTGGAACGCAATATGGTTTCCGTTCTGCTATATCTACAGCAAATGTGCTTACAGTTATATCTCATAGGATTAGCGAATCTCCCGAAGGAAGCTACCTTTCTAGGGCAATTGCTCTTGACATATCAAATGCCTTTGATAGAGTATGGCATAAAGGTTTACCTCACAAGATATCCAGCCACTGTATAGCTGGAAATGTATTCTCAATTATTAAATCATTTCTCTTTGATAGGTTCACAAGAGTAGTGGTTGATGCGCAGAAATCAGAAGCTCTTAGTATTAATGCCGGAGTCCCTCAGGGGTCCATCCTCTACCCAACTCTCTTCCTGATCTATATTAATGATCTTCCTAATCACATCCTTACATCATTCGTTGACATCTATGCTGATAACACTACTATCTATGGTAGCACATCTAAGACCGAAAACGAGCAAGTTCTCTTTGATTCTCTCTCCTCTGATCTTGATCAAGTGGTACAATGGGGAAAGAGGTTGGTTGTTACCTTTAATGCATCTAAAACCAAGCTTTTATCTTTGCATCATCAACGCTCTGATCCCCATCTGTCATCAATTGAAATGAATGGCTGTCGTCTTGGGGAGGCCTCATGTTTTGACAAGCTTCTTGGCTTGACTTTTATTCCCGATCTTAAATGGAACATATATTAAATCCGTTACCAAGGTCGCTGGAAAAATGGCGGGATTTTTCTATCGATCCAGTAGATATCTCACTGCTGATGCAATTCTCTATCTATATAAGAGCCAGGTACTTTCAAGTATGGAGTACTGTTGCCACATCTGGGCAGGGGCTGCTAGTAAAAACTTATCATGTCTTGACAGAGTTCAAAATAGACTTCGTAACCCTGTGGTGGATGTCTTTTTTCTGTTCCCTGCAACCTCTTTCTCACAGAAGAGATGTTGCTAGTTTGTCTCTGCTTTATCGTTATTTTCATGGCAAGTGCTCGGCTGAGCTCCATTCTATGGTCCCCCCTCGCCAACCATTCGCAGAAAACACTATCACTAGTTTCCCCCCACTCTTTATCTGTGCCTAAACCTAAGCGTAGATTCCATGAGCAAAGATTCTTTCTTAGAACTGCACGCCTATGGAATTGTCTTCCGTTTTCCTGCTTTCCTGCTGACTACAATATGGTTGTCTTCAAGTCTAACGTAAACAATTTTTGATGGGCCGTTCCATATAAGTTAACAAATTTATCGAATCTCCATTACTAACGGTTACTATATTGTCAAATTTCTACTGTACACTCTTTAACCCTTATCCTCGAGTGCCCTCTTGGCCTCGATAAGTGGCGATTCCTATGTAAAAAAAATAACAAAAAAAACCTCAAGACAAAATACGTTTGACAGACGTGTTAAATAGAATATATAGTACGTTGGATCAGTGTTGTAACTTTTCTGGCTTCCTTCACTAAACTCTTTCGTCCGAGGCGCTATTTAGTTTCGTTCTAACCTAGAACGGTTGTTTGATTTTAGGAATTATTATTATTTATTTAGATAAAAAATAGTGTTATTTCCTCATAATGTTTTTGTATTCGAGACCAGCAAAGCAGCTACTATCAGAAAAGATACAAAAAAATCAATATTAGTTATCATTCTTGATAGCAGCTACGAACATCATCTAGATGTCTGTGTATTATTATTTTTTTGCGTAATTTTCTTTCTCTGAAACTTTTTTATTCCTGACCTTGTAGCAGTTCCTTCATCACCTGTTGAACATGAGTTTATAAGTTAATCCAATTAGCCTTGATCATTTTTTTCAGAACCACTTCAAGAAACTCACATTAAATTTCACTTGAGATTTTCTCACCGTTTGAACTTTAGAGTTCTTTTTTTCGTTTCTTTTTTCTTAAAAAAGTACATTTTAATAAAATATATGTAAGAAAACTATAATAATAACCATAAAACCATTTACTTTGTCAATTGAATTCAAAATTTGGCGAGAAATCTCAGGAGAATATCATTAAACGTCGTATACAAATATATACGTCGTATACAAATATACACATTTTTATTAACACCATACTTTAGATCCCCAAAGTTAAGCTACCGTGGAAAGGGCCAGTACTAAATGGGTGACTATTTGGGACTTCCAACTGTATATGCTCACCACCTGTCACGTCATTGTTTCCAGTCATCGTAAACTTTTCCTTGCCACTGGACTCAAACAGTTCTGATTCAGAAGAGGTGTGGTTCGGATTGCGCAACCCTTCCCTGACAATTACACACGCAGCTGCCGCTTTATAATATCCTTAGTCCTTCGAGACTGAATAGATGCATCGATACTTTTGTATTTACGCATTATTTTTAATGAATAAAAATTATCTACATTTAACTTTAGCTCACTAAAACCAATCTCATTATATACTACCGGGATGAATGTACCGTCATTGCCCGTTGGATGTATGCTTCCCTCACACCTGGAAAAAAGAAAACAATTAAATCTCGGTTGTTAGCTGTTAGTATCACTTAAGCCCATTACAGTGACTAAAGTGAATGTACCTTGGAGAAGTACCGTAGCATTTCGTATATATTCATATATTCTAGTATTTACCTTTGTGAGAATAGCGTTTTTTCTATAGTGATTTGTCTCGAACAAAAATATGGAATGTTATAAAAAGAAATATGTCGCGGAAATAAGATTGTTGGCAAAGAATAAGAACATCTCATTTTGTCCAATAAACATACGTGGGTGTTTCTATTTCGGCATAATAATTTACAAAACGCAGCTGTTTAGGTGCTAACATCTTAAAGTTTGTCAGGAGTTAACATATTCAATATAGCCATATTAAACTATGGTATTTTTATCTTTATCGGTATAATAATAATAAAAAAACGCAAATATGTGGGAGCTAACCTATTCGATTTAGTCACAGGGTAGCATCTACAATATAGCCCTAATCTAATAGAAATAACATTCAAAGTTAAAAAAGTCTAATCGGTTATTTTTCACCAACTTTCACATCCATCCTAATTTGGCAATATGTGGTGTTTTTTTTTGGTAATATGTAAACGAATGACACATGTAAAATTGCCGCTGACGAAGAGCCTGGCAATAAAAAACAACACGCGCACGTTAGCTTGCCATGAAAAAGCATGATGTTTTTTTTTTTTTTTTTTTTTTTTTGGAAATGCGGTTTTCTATATCAGAATAGAGGGTACCATATATAATGTCGTCAAATCGCATGGAAAAGATAACATAATTAACAGCTCCATTTCTGTAATTTGATAATTCTTTTTGTGTAGATTTCCTCTTTTTTTTAAGACATCATAAAACATAAGAAGCTGATATCTTCAACATATGAATGCATGTGGAATGTAACCGTTTTAAATAAATCTACACGCGAAGAACTAGAAAATTGTGTTATTTTGATAATGTTTTGACGAAGACATCGTTGTAATCACCGTCTTGATAAATTAATTACCAAATACGCTTCGGTATTTTATTAATCTATTTAGTATTTTTTAGTGGGAGACATCTTAATATAAAAGACGCAAATATTGGGAAGCAAAACTCTTTAATATGTTCATGTATATGAATTGCGACGGTTTGATGCATCACCAATATACAGGTTAAATAGTAAAAAGAATTCGAGAAACTGTAATTTTTTAAAGTTTTAACGAGGTTGTGGTAGACGTCGACGTCGATGACGAAGTAAAAGATTCGTATAGCAGATAATGCGTTTAAAACTTTGTAAAGAAATACAAGTATACGGGTTATTTTACGTTCGTTTGATTTTTGATCTTACATGCCTAGAATAACCTATGCAATAAATTAACTGAATGTCAGGCGCAACCATATGTATGTTAGTGACGTCATATTTTGGTGTTAGTAAACGTTAGTTTAAATCACGAAGAACTGCCTCCCGGAATATGAAAATTTTAAATCTGAATTAATGCACTTTAACGAGGGAGCCTTTATTATTTCTACATTCGGAAATAGAAAATATTATGTTAGGTCTATGTATTTATAAGTCACGTACGCTGGGTGTAATCCCAGCATCTGTAGAACGTGTGAAATTTCTATGTGTTTACGACTGGTAACAATGGTTCCACTTAATATTTAGATAGCAAAAAGGGGCCCCTTCCTCTAGATGTGTGTGAATATTGATGGTGTTGCTCGTAGGATCCAATACTGAATTTTTATTATGAAGACAGAATGTGTCTTACATGGTGCTAGAAAGCCACATAAGATAGTTGATATTAACCAAGATTTATTGAATTTGTAGACGGTATCTGTTGTTGCAACTTTTGCTCAAGAGGGGGATATCCACATTTTTATCACACAGACACACACACCCGCACACCCACAGAAACACACACACATATATATATATATATATATATAATGTGTATATATATAAAATATATATATATGTAATATATATATATATATATTCTGTAGAAATATATTTTCTCATACTGTATACAAATCCTTATTTAAGAAGTCCAAGGTAATAATAGAGCAATATAATAAATAAATGACAAAAAGTATGTTCCAAAATCAATGTTGTTTATCATCTTATAATTTATTCCTTTAACTCAGTTGCGTTAGACAATTATTGACAGTATCTTTTCGTAGGGCAAAATTAATCATTTAATTATTATATCAATCAGTGAGTTTATTATGCCCTTAACTCATCAGAAGAAATACCAACAATCAGTCCGTATATATATGTATACATATATATATATATATATATATACATATATATATATGTCGCCATATGTGTATATATATATTCATATATACCCATATATATATATCAATATATATATATATATATATACACACATTTCCATACATACATATATATATATATACTTTTCCACATATATATATATATATATATATATATATATATATATATATATATATATATATATCATTCATTTAACTTAGATGATTAGTCCGGATTAAAGAATAATTTAAACTTAATAAAGAAATAAAGAAATTTATTAAAGAAATCAAGAAATAATATTAACAAAGCATACGAAATGGACATAGGTAATTAGTGTTAACATTGTACGATATTTTGTTGGATTTCTTAATGGAAATCCGAAAGTAGGTTAATATATAAATGTTTAAAAAATACTTTGCAAGTATGCGATAAGGGGAAACTATTTTCGCTTGTGTTTTTGCCTTATAAGGGAAAGTGTTTCCATAATGTTTTATTGTTAAAGTGTTTTTATTCAATAAGCATGAAGAAAGGCTGTTCTTGTGAAAATTTACAAACGATATAATGTTTGGATTTGTCCGAATAGTCCTGAAACCATCGTAACAACTATTGTTTGCTATCAACCCATTTTTTAAAGTCTGGATGTTTGTTAAAACAATATATATATATATATATATATATATATATATATATATATATATATATATATATGTATATGAGTAATCTATTTTCCAATACGTTAAGGTGCTAACAATTAAGAAAATAAACAAATATTCAAGGTGAAATAATTGCTTTCAATTCGTTTGTTCGATTTATATTCCAACACATCAATAAATAATTTAGGAAACTGATATAATGAATATAAAAGTAATACAAAAAAATCGAATGTCAAACGATATTACTCTTAGGCTGAGACAAGTCGAATGTTTAGGTGACGGAAAAAAGTATCCCGAATAATGAGCTAGACTAGGTATATTAACTTTATACATTACTGTTCAGAAAAGCAAACACTGCTGAACGCAAATGTAAGCGGGTACCAGAAAAGAGGAAAACAAATAGTTCACGTGCTAATTAACAGAATTAAATGTACCTATTCAATGAACCAACTACTTATGTACAAAGAAGATGACGAATAATCTCTTCTGAGGGAGAAAACGTCATTATTTTTGGAGAGTATAAAATAATGTTCTTCTTTTATTCACGTACGAACAGAAAACATTGACTTACAAAAAAGAAAAAAAAACGTTCTTCCTATATAGACGAGAAAATAAACTCCGTGTAAAAAGTAAAACAATTATCATGCACTATCCTATACTCTTAAGTATCATATTTACATGCATATCACATGTGTATCATTACGGAGCCAATTCTCTATTGAATATTATATTGTACTTTATATTTATAAGTTATTTATAAAGTTACACAAAATGAGGCGGGTATCATTTGCTAGAATAGTGACTAAAACTTTAAGTCATAAGATAATTACTGTATTTAAGCATTTATGTATTAGTTAAAGCATAGAATTCGACGATTCGTTGGGATAAATCGTACAGATATTTTATCTAGATTTAAATGTAATATACACACATACACTCACTACAAAACCTCTCTCACACACACACACAAACAGAGACAATTTGATTTGCACACACACACCCATATGTGTGTATATATTAACATGGTTCAAGCAGGCAAGCGAGGACGCTCGGACGACCCAACGCGTTTTAGAATTATTAAGATGAACCCGGCATGATGAATCTCTTAATGTTCTAATATGCCGAAAATAGAACAGCGAGAAAGAGAGAGAGAGAGAGAGAGAGAGAGAGAGAGAGAGTAACATGCCACACATCACAAATGTTAATAACGTGATAAGACTCTACAATTAAGTTAAATTCAAATATTTCTAAACTTAAAATTTAAAAAAAATAATTAAATAAATGGACACCCATCCAAAATGTAGTATCCTTTCCGACAATTTTAGCCAGCTGTAAACAACTAACAATTGTTGATCTTGGACATTTTCTTTCGGTGTCCATACTTATTGTCATATATGCTTTGAAATAACGGCAGGGATAAACGGCTATACACAATATAGCTTTGCACCCCCTGTCATTCTCCTCTGAAAAGCACTGCAATGAGCAACGCAAGATATACTTAAAACGGTTCCCAACTTGTTAGAAGTGATGATGTCTTTTATAATTGCGTTTAATATAAGAAGATCGTAGGATAAAAAGAAGAAAAAACATCCTGTTTTTCTTGTCTAGAGTTCTCCTAACATTTCTGAGAGCATCTTTGTCTGACATGTTGGATTTAAAATCAGGAGTTAAAAATCACATGCATGATTCTCCAAAGTGATTTTTTATGATAAAATGTTTTATAGATTCCTTTTATTTTCTTTAATTTACAAGCCCTAAGCCTCCTATACTCTCAATAATAAGACCACACCTGAGAAGGCTGCCCATTAATAGAATATTTCAAATTCTATTCTATTCCAGAGCTATAGACATCAATGTTATTTATTTATTTGCATAACTTAAGTAATGTAAATATCTATTTTATTCCAAATCTACTGATATTATTCTGGCTAAAGATATATAACCTGTAAATCTTTCACAATATACACCCGTCTAGCTGAAACCACGGTCAATAATTTCCTCCACTCTTTATCTGTGCCTAAACCGAAACGTAAATTACATGAGCAGTGTTTTTTTTTCTCAGAACTGCAGGCCTGTGGAACTCGCTTCCGCTAGTTTGTTTTCCAGCTGACTACAATTTGGTTGTCTTCGAGACCAATGTAAACAAATTCTTGATGAACCGTTCCATTAAATAATCAAATTTACCAAATTTCTACTACTAACGATAACTAAGAAAGTATCCCATTGACTACTGCACACTCAATAATCCTTATCCACGAGTAGACTACGGACTTTGATGAGTAGTGACCCTTTTATTATTTTCAGAAACACTTGTTTTTATGTAAATAAAACACTTTCTAATTATGAGTCTTATGCTAATAATTTATTCGAATACGATCAATACATTCCGAAACTAATCATGCGTCGTCCCTAAACATTTTTTTTTTTTTGGCGAGGATAGGGAATACCCGCTACTGGCGTGCTGTCGTTTTCGTCCTCCTCAAGAGATGGGTAATCCAAGGAAATCCGTGGGCACCAGCTTCTATCATCCGTCAGCCGATCACTGGGATCCCGCGATGTTAAATAGTCTTGTTTGGTCGTGGTGTTTAGGCCCTGTGCGCGGGCGCATTATCCCCAAGTCGGTTTCCCATTTTTCGAGTAAAGAATAGGCCAACGCGGGGGAAGGCAGAGCGGTAGATCTAGATATATCTAAGGCTTTTGACAGGGTATGGCATGAGGGTCTCCTCAGTAAAATCAGATCATACGGTATCACCGGTAGAATACTTAACATAATTAAATCCTTCTTAGATAAGAGAAAAATCCAGGTAGTCCTCGACGGTCGCACATCTAAACAATATGATATAAATGCGGGAGTGCCCCAGGGTTCTATCCTTGGACCTCTATTGTTCCTGATATTCATAAATGACCCCGACAACATTGCCTCTGAGATGGGTATATATGCTGATGACACTACACTCTATGGCAGACACGACAGGAAGACGAATGAACACATTTCTAAAGAAATGGCAGAAACACTAGAGGAATACCTCCAATCTGTAGTGGAATGGGGACAAAAGTGGTTGGTCGCGTTCAATGCTGCCAAGACTTAACTAGTTTCATTCAATAATTACAAGAAACCCTCTCTACCACCCATAGCAATGGCCAACGACTCTTTATCTGAGAGTCCATCTTTCAAACTCCTTGGCCTAACATTCACAAGAAACATGAGTTGCAACAATTACATTGAAGGCATTGCCAGGGCCGCTGCAAGAAAGGTAGGCTCTCTCTACCGTGCTAGAAAACTACTAACACCCGAAAGTATCCTGTACCTCTATAAGGCCACCATTCGCCCATGTATGGCGTATTGCTGCCACATCTGGGCTGGTGCATCTGCTACTAGTCTCTCGCTCCTTGACAAGGTTCAAAAGAGAGTCGCAAACCTGATAGGCCCTGAATTGGCATCTAAGCTTCAGCCTCTGTCCCATCGACGAAATGTTGCATCCCTCTGCCTTTTCTACAAGTATTTTAGTGGTGAATGCTCTGACGAACTGCAATCACTTGTGCCCCCACGACGTGAGCACCCTCGACAAACCCGACAGGCTACTAGATCCCACCCCCACTGTAGATATCCCTAGATGTAAAAGATCTTTTTACTCCAATAGTTTCTTCCCCAGAACCGCAAGACTCTGGAATTCCATTCCAGGTCCCTGCTTCCCCAACAGTACTGACGTGCAGAAGTTCAAGTGTAACGTGAACCGACACCTTGCTGCCCAAATCCCTACATAGTACCCCAGTAGTTGTTGCCCCTGATAGTAGCCTCCTACACCAAAGTGGCAATTTGCCTTGTTTGGGGTGAAAATGTAATTAAAAAAAAAACTCTGACGTAGCGAGCGACAAGGGGCATGTAAGATGGCAATCCACGCCCGGTCTTCAGGAATCCAAAAATAAATTCTGATGGAAGCCCGAAACGCATCGGACGTACAAATAGATCGTCAAACCGGGTAAAATGGCGAAATATCGACCAGTTTACTAATTGGTTTCTTTCACAATGGCCTTATTTAACACACCATGAAAATATGGTTAGCGTTTACTGTTATATTTTCGCATATTAAAACATAAGGTGAAGAATCGTATTAATTGTGAGCTACGCTATGCCCCTATGCTCTTTGAGTCGTTCATTATTAGTGAATGAGAAAGCAAATAAAGAAAAAATCAATATTCGTTATCATCTTCGATGGCGTCTTTCAACTTTTTTTTCAGATTTCTGATAATCGTTTCATTCCTATCTCGCCTTTTTTTTCTTAGTATTTTATTTTCTATCACCTGTTAAAAATAAGCGACGCGTTTATCCAATTAACCTTGATTTCTTTCGGGAACCATATCAAAAACTCACACTTAATATCCTTGGAGAGTCGCTCGATGATAAATTTCTTAAACCGTCATCAATCTCTTAAAAATAAACGCAGCCACCGTAGTAATCACACGTTTGTTTATTTCTTCTTAAACGTATTAAAATGTTCAAACAAATACGCCAAATGAACGCAGTAAACTGGATGCTATGATTTCTTTGGAAACATTCACATTTAAGTATCGACTACAGTTAGTCAGAAATTTATGTTAATGGATGTAATGGACAACAATTTTTGTAACCTTTTTACTGCGAGCTGATATATTTTATAGAAAGACCACTCGGTTTCTCGCGTTCTATTTTGTCATCGATTTTCCTCCAATATATAGATAACTATCTGGATTCCCGGCGTTGCCTGTTCCCATAATACGCTTAAGCATGATATTTTAATTCATGCAGATTGCAAATGTCTTATTATAGAACCATTCTTTTATTTATAGTTAGAATAATTTGCGAGGTGGGCTTTATCGAAGAAAAAATAAAAATACAATAATAATGATAATGTCGTTCATCAAATTCAGTTTGTGTCTCTTTACAATCTCACGTAAGCTAATATTTAGTCTTACGATGAATGCCCTGATTTACTCAGTTCCGTTAAAAGTGTAATTTTATATTATACAAACGAAGAAGTGATTTGTGGCGATTTTAAATGTTGCGTCTTCTTTTATAGTAAATTGAAATCATTAACATTAATAAAAACATCAAATAAACTAGTGAGCTACACACTAGGGGACCATTTGATCTGTAATCGAATGATTTAATATTTACATATATCCCCAGGTTAAAATAAATCTGTTTTTGTTTTTCATGCCAGCCGGTGTAAAGTTAAATGCCCTCTTATAATCTACGAGAAGGAAAGCTAGTTTTAAGATCGGATTTTGCTGATTTTCGATAATTATCGGAAGTATTTCTGTACAACACCTATATAAGAACACTGCCAAGCATATAAATTAGTTTTGTTTTAAATTGCTAAAGATAGCTCAGCCATTTCGGAATTCATGGAGAAGTAACTCACACACACAAAAAGTTACTTTTATTTAATAGTAAGTATAATATAGATGAGAACCATGTGTTTTTTTAATAAGAGGTTGAACTGTAGCGACACATTAAAAAAAAAATACCGGGCACGCCATGTTACATTAATAATAAGGGTAATCCAATGGATGGGTGTCCAATGACGGAATCTTTCTGGTGTTATCTTATTCAACAGCTACGATAATGTTTTGTTTATTTTGCAAATATTCTCACATTATGTCTGGCTAAATTTGCAATTAAAAAATGCAGTTTTTTATTCCCGAATTCTCTTGTTTTGTTTCGTAAAACACTTCCTAATTTTGAGTCTAATGATAACATTTTATTCGAATACCATCAAATAATCACACAGTTTTTCTCACAATTTACACTACCGTTTCTGCCAGGTTGTTGCATAAGTTCCCGCCGTTTCATAAAAATATCTTAATCTAAAACGTGTTTTGATATTTGGCAAAGTGTTATATACCATTAGAAAGCACGTATTTGGCCCTACAAGATAGTGGTTATCGTTTTATGCTCATATAATTTTTCTCGTTTTTCAGAACCGTCAAATGGATTGCCAAGTAGATAAAAAAAAATCACCTTCTTCTTTTCGCCTCAAAAGGAGAGTATAGTGACCAAGTGTGTTCGTGCCGCATATGGGAAAACTCTATAGCTGAGAGAACAATTCAAGATTGTTTTTAAAAGTTTAAACACAGTGCTTTTGACGTCAATTATACTTCTCTTTCTGGAAGACCAATCAGGATAGACGAAGACCGATGATAAGAATTGAGTAAAAAGATAAAATATGATTTTGCGACAATTTAACGACACCTACTGTGGATGAGATTCGTACAACACTTGGAGCTTAGGTGCCACACGAACTTATTTTTGCTGTTGAAAATCTTTTATTTTCTTTAAAAAATCCCTGGAATTTATGCAATTATATATAATATAATTATATATAAGAACACATTGTGAAAATATAGTTGATGTTGACCTGCTATATAATAGCATATAAAATAAAATGTAGACTTGTATTAATTTCAGTGAGTCAGAAATGTACTTTTGTGTCGCTAATGAACAAAAATATCTCTCATCTTTTCCCTGCAAGCTGATGAATTTTATTTTTATATAAAAAAAAAACGAGTTGCTTTTTTGTGTTGTTTCTTGTCATCGATTTTTTGTTTCCTAAAATATAAATTATTATATTTTATATAATGAATTTTTGCTTTAAAAATACTGCACATCTATTTTATTTTGATTTCTATATTTTATCGCAGAGATATGTGAGTTAGATTAGAAGGTTTCTCATGAAATTGTATTCTTTCATTAACATGAGTTAATAAACTTAACAAATGTGTATTCTCATTTATTTTTTTATAAATCTGATATCATTATGTTATTAATATATAATTCGTACATACCACGTCTTGCGGAGTAACCTTTTCACATTTTATCGCTTCTGTATTTACATATCAAATAACCCGCCGGACACTATACATAGCATTCTTGACAGTACCAGATTTCAACAAAAATAGAATATGCCAAACAAATGAAAGGAAAATAAAATAAACTATTTTTGGATTCTTCCACTTCGCCAAAAGACAAAAACACAATTTGTCCATATTTATATTTTTATTTTTCCTTATCTATTATTAAAATCGAATCGATTCTGGAGTTCATTGTTTCGAACTTTGAAATATATTACATGTATTCCTATCCACATCATATCATTACTAATACAAATCGTATGACTTCAACTGTGATCTACATAATACTCGTTAAAGAGCATCAATTTGATCACTTGGGTGATTACACTAAGTTTTCCTGATGTGTAATACGTAGAAATAAAATGATATAATTAAAAGTAATATAATAATAATAATAATAATAATAATAATAATAATAATAATAATAATAATAATAATAATAATAATAATAATAATAACCGGTCGTCATCCTGCGAATGTTGGCCAACTTTCTAATTTCAGAAACTCAAATAACATGGATGCTGAACAGGTAAGTATAACCTCTAATTTCAGGGAAGAAAATGCTATCCAACAAAGACAGCACAGCCATGAAAACCATCAAAAGGAAAAAAAAAGAAGAAAGAAATGGACAACAAAAGAGAATAGACTCGTAATGGAATGCTACTATAGAAGGCATCTTAAATATAGATATGGACGTTCCTAGAAACGAATGAAAGAAGTATGGGGCCTATCCAGTGACTTCCATACGACGGAACAAAGAATTGCTGACCAAGCAAGACTGATACTCAAGAAAGGTTGGCTCTGTAAACAAGAACTACCAGAAATACAGTGAAAAATAAATGAGGAAACTGAACAAGAAGCATACTCCAACAGAGCCCCGCGTAGAGAAACACCACTAGTTGAAGCCCCACAAGTAAAAACACCAAAGGCCGAAGAACAACAAAGAACGAATCCCACAAACGTGGAAACCGCGACCAAATAAACAGAACTAAAGGAGAATGAAGTAAATAAAATAATATAGCTCATTAACGAGGAAAAAATCCCATCGTTAAACAACCAAGAGCAGAAGAAACTAAAAACAGAAACAGAGAAGGTTAACAAGCTCCTCCCACATATCCTAATAAATACAATCACAGACTAAAACATCCTAATTTACGCAGGCGCCAAAATTGTAAGTATGAATCTCAAATCAGAAAAACAACCAGGGACAAGCGGACCGACAAAGCCTGGACAGGAACTAAGACTAGAAGGCCAAATACACAAACATGAAAAAGAAGCCAAAATGATCAAGAGGAAGAAAGCAATGTGGAGAAACCCGAACATAGGAAATGTAACTGACAGGGAGAAGCTAAACAAGAAACATGAAGAACTGGACCAAAAAATAAAAGCAAAAGAAGCGAGATTGAGACGATATCGTCATAAATCTGAACAATGCAAACAAACCAGAACATTTGAAACTAATGAAAGTCAATTCAAGCAAAATGTGAACGGAGGAAAAACAAAAAAACAGAACAACCAAATCCGACAGAAACAAAACTTTACTGGAGTAAAATAAGGGAAGAGCGACGAGATCATAATAGAAATGCTGAATGGCTGAAAGACATGAAAGAAGAGTTACAGCAAATAGAAGGGCAGTGAATGAAATAAACAAGGAAACGCTAAAGAAAACCATAGGAAAAATGTCAAACTGAAGAGTAGCAGGACACGTCGGGATACATGCATACTGGTTCAAAAAATCCACAACCTTACACGAAAGGCTAGGCCAAAACCTGAGAAGACGTATACAGGAAGTAAGCGTACCAGACTGGATGACAAAAGATAGAACCAAACTGTCACAGAAGGACACGGAGAAGGAAACCGTCCCTTGCAACTATAGGTCAATCACATGCTTACCAGCTATGTGGAAGATACTGACATCGCAACTGAGGGAGCAAACCTACCACTCCCTGAATAACCGTGGACTCATCCACGATGAGCAGAAAGGATGCCAAAAAGGGAAATGAGGGACACATGACCTGTTATATATAGATCAACATATCCTAAAGGAGGAAAAAAGGGGATAAAGAATTTAGCCATGGCATGAATCGGCTACAAAAAACCGTACGACAGGATCCCGCAAACATGGATAGTAGAATGCCTACAAATGTATAAAATACCAAGTGTGATCACCAACGTAATAGAAAATGCAATGAAAACATAGAGACTGGAATTGACAGCTGATGGTCAAAACATAACAGAAATTAACATACAAAGAGGCATCTTCCAAAGGAGACTCACTATCACCACTACTGTTCATCATAGCCATGATGCCCTTGAACAATATTCTGAGAAAGTGCCAAGCCGGATACAAGTTCTCCAATACAGAAGAAAAAATGAACCACCTGATGTACATGGAGGATCTGAAACTTTTTGCAAGGACCGAAAAGGAGCTAGAGACACTAATCAACACTACCAGAATCTTCAGCGAAGATATACAAATGGAATTTGGAATGGAAAAGTGAGCACAGCTATTTATAAGAAAGGGAAAACTGGAAACGACAGAAGGCATGGAACTACCCAACCAAACTGAAATGAGGGCACTAAGGGAACAAGACAACTATAAATAGTTGGGAATTCTGGAAGCGGACACCATCAGAGCAACAGAAATGAAAGAGAAAATTGGAAAGGAATGCCTCAGGAAAACAAGAAAACTCCTGCAAACGAAATTATATAGCAGAAACCTAATAAAAGGTATAAATCCATGAGCAGTATCATTAGTAAGACACTCTTCACCGTTTTTAGGGTGGGCAAAAGAAGAACTGAGACAACTCCACCAGAAAACCAGGAAACTGATGACCATGGATAATGCACAGCACCCAAAGGACGATACTGACAGACTCTACGTGAAAAGGAAATACGACAGGAGAGGACTGATCTGTATAGTAGACTGTGTGAAGGATACGAAAAAAGAACTAGAAACATACATAATGCAAAATACTGAAAGGATAATTATGGCACCGAGAGACACGGAAAAAACAACAAAACAGAAAACAGAGAGACAAACGACAAAACGATAAAAAAGAAATGGGAAGAGAACTAACTCTACGGAAGATTCATCGGAATGACAAAAGATAAGAATAACGAAAATACCTGGACATGGATGCGAAAAGGACATATAAACCGAGAAACTGAATCTCGAATAACTGCAACACAAGATAACTCGATAAGAACCAACCATATCAAAGCAAGGATCGATAAAACACAAGAAAACAGCAAATGCAGAATATTTGGACAGAGAGACGAAACGATAAACCATACAGTCAGTGAATGCAGTAAACTGCTCCAAACGGACTACAAAAACACGCATGGCCAAGTGGGGAGGGCGGTGAACTGGGGATTATGCAAACGACTGCATTTTGAGCGTACAGACAAATGGTACAAGCATAAACCCGCAACAGCACTCCAAAATGAGAACCACAAAATCCTACGGGACATAAACATACAGACGGACAAACACACTCAAGCAAGAAGACCAGATGTAATAATTAAAAAGAAAGAAAAATCCTGTCAAATCGTAAACTTTGCTGTCCCAGCTGACCACAGGATGAGTATGAAAGAAAAGGAGGAACGAAGCAAATACACATAGCTAGCCAGAGAGTTAAAAGGGATTTGGATGATGAAGAAAATCAAAATAGTGCCGATAATAGTAGGAGCACTAGGAACAATTTCGAAAAACTTCGAAAAAAAATGGCAGAAATTGGAATCAGAGGAATTACTTCAAAAATACAACGCCTAACGATAAAGAAAACGGCTGAAATATATAGGGAACTCCTAGAATGTGGGGAATAACACAAGACAATATAACAAAGAAGTGTTACAGGGAATGAAGAACGCCGAAGCTGCATATCAACAAGTTCTACACCACCAATCATGCATCCCCCCATTGTCTCATCACCGTTCACCCCCATAATAGAAAAGTGATACCAAAGAGCCGAGAAGCGTCGAGGAGGATGGAAAGACCGAGGAGAGAGCGCTCGCCAGACATCCGCTGGACAAGCGCAAAGATAACTTGGATCGTGTGGAATCTTAGTGCCACTCAAATTCCAGTATAAACCAATGGCCACTACCAGCGAAAAATCAATTGTATGAAAGGGTTAATGACAGACTGGGAGACCATGAACAAGAAATCTATATTTCTGTTGAAGTTTTAGAAAAAAAAATGAAGTTCATGCCGATTTTGATAGGACCCGGACCTTATAATGGGTACTGGTTGCAATTTTTAACAGGAATTCATTAGCTTGCTGTTTGTCTAAATGAGTGTGACAGATTGTGGCCGATATCAGACTGGCTTGTAGTTAGAAAGACAATGGGAATAATTAAAGATCATGATAAAGAGCCAAATGTTAAAAATTATAGACTAATTGCGTGTTTGAACTTGTTTTGCAAGGCACAGGCAGGGATAATCATTTCAAAATATATGACCATTTTAAGGTAAATGCTTCACAACAAGTTAAATAAAAAGGCGGGAGGAAAGAGTGTCCAGGAAATAAATGACGAATTCTCGATTAATAAATATATTTTGAAGAATTGCAAAAAGAGAAAAACAAACATCTATGTAGCCTGATATGGTGGATTCTCAATACTTTCAAAACAATAAAGGTGGTTAGAAATAATTGTGTTTATAGGAAGAAGTATAAGCAGTTGGAAAACCAATATTTTTTTCAAACGGGAAACTTAGGAGAGTCAACATCGGCCGCGGTATTTTCCAAGGAAATTCCTTTTCGCAACTTCTATTGAAAATAACACTCACACAATTGACACATTGTGAGACAAAGATCGAATATCAACTGGAGAAGTATGAACCGAAGATGAACCACATTTATAGACGATCTGAAATTGTTTATAGACGATCTGAAATTGTTTAGCAAAACGGAATAGAAAATGGGCTATAATAGTGCAATAGTAAGACTTTGCTGACGGAAAAGTGGAGCAATGACAGGCATTATTTTACCACATGGTAAGAATTAGGAGATCCTGATGTAGAAAATGTGTAAGGAAAATCCTATAAAATTACTGCTCCCTCTGTAGATGTATAAGGAAAATCCTTTAAAAGTACTGCGCCCTCTGTAGATGTATAATGTTGCAGCAACGTAAAGCAATTCAATAACCAGTAAACACCGGTTCTGCACGGAATCCAACTAGCAAGGTACCTAAACGGACGCGAACGGTTACTCAGAACGGACCCAACAATCGGTTACTCAGAACGGTCCCAACAACGGCAAGATATGGTCACGCCCACACGGCACGAGAAGCAACAGCAACACAATTCCAGACCAAGTCAATTATCGCTCTCCCAACGTCTTTCAATCACCCGCTTTTATGGCCGTTGCAGACCGACTAAATTTGCATATTGCGAGAATTCATGTGGCTTTGCGAGATATCATCCTTTACAAAACACGGCGGCCGCCATCTTGATCTTTCTTTCTCTATTTTCGGTCGGCGACGCCGAGCCGGCTCCGAGGTAAGTCTTTCCTTTTCGCCCGTCTCTCTTACGCACCCACACAACACACAAACACGCGGGCACTTGTCTCCTGGATGCACATTACACATGATGCAGAAGGATACAGGTATCTGGGGTGCTTGAACTATATAGGAGGCTTCGCAATGAAATAAAAGTGAAGATGCAAGTAGTGTATATAAACTAAAACTGCTCCTGAAATCTAGACTTGTAGGAACCTGTTCACAGCCATCAATCCCTGGACGTTTGCTGTAATTCAATGCAGCGAAACTTTTGTAGAATTAAAACAGACTGAGAGAAAGCTGGAGAGACATACAGAAACTGTTGGTCAAGTATGACGAACTTCATCCAAATTCTATTATGCACAGACTGTATAATACAAAGACAAAAAAGGGGAAAGGGTGTGTTGGGAGAGAGCTTAGAAGTGTTCACGTCTACTCGACTAACAGTCACGATCTTTTACTCACAGCAATGGTGAAAGGGTAAGAGCTAGCTAAAGATTAATTGGAAGACGGGCAGAAGTAGAAGACAAGAATCGAGGGAGAAAAGTCTATTTAGTTTTTAAGAATGAAAGTTCATTATTAGTTTGGCGAAGATACACTTGGCCTTGATAAGTGGTGACTTCCATGTAAGAAAATTTCTAATGAAAGGTTAATTGATAAGAGAAAGAGAAAATATTATATTTACTGCGCAGAAACAGGCACTAAATGCAAAGGCAATAGATAAAAACATCCATGGGAAGGAATGTTCTGATAAGTACAGATGGTGTGTTATATCTCTTGATACAGAGTCAGACATACTTAGTGCGTGTTCTATACTGTGTAAAGTCTGTGTAACCGTCGCCATGGCAAATCTGCACTGGAGTTTGTACAAAAATTTGGAATGCAAGTGACGGACAAATCTTATCAACCTCACTCGGAAGGTGAAGTGCAAAATGAGGACATAAAGATACTCTGAGATTTAACGATTCCGTGTGAGCGAGAGATATCTCACAGAAAACTGGATATTGTAGTTTTGAACAAAAAAAGCAATGAATGCCCAAATGACACCAACTTAACTGGCGAGTGGATTAAGAAACTAAAATAGACACGGTCGGTTCGATTTCAAGATCAATTCAGCAAGAAGTTAAGTGTGTGCGTTTGGTGAGACTTTACACTGAATTGTTTATTTTGAGTGTGTTCCGAATAGCTGTGGCATCATTGCCAAACTTTGCTCTCAGCCACTGGGGTAGGTCTAGGAAAGGTTGAGGTTAGACACCTAGTTCTGATCAACCGAAATCGCGCTTTAGTACAGCAGGGCAATGTCAAACTAAACAACGCCAGGAAGACCAAAATACATTTGTAGAGCTGAATAGTGTTGCGGTTCTGCTATATCCAGCCTACAACCCTGATTTTACTCCATTAGATCACATATGCTTCCACTAAATGCAACGTTTTCCGAATGACTGTCGATTCAACTTGTTTGATAGAAATCGCTGAAGAGTAGCAAGGATCCTATGGCTCGGAACCGACTGAATACTACTTGGACAATATCGGAGAGCTTGAAGGTCTTAGAAAATAATGATATTTATTTGTATGATTCATTTCTTTTGTTATAATTCATCTAGTGGAATTTAATATTTTCTTTTGCAAATGTTTAAGATCTTTTGGGACAACCTACTATAATAAAAGTTAAAAGCTTAAAATAACGAAATAAGTATTTGAATTAATCATATTAATGGTTATAATGCGTATCATTTTAACAATCACTCCAGCATAGATGGTATAAGTTCTCCAGTAAACAATATTGGAATATACATCTATAAAAATAGTAAATACTTAATGTTAAGCATCAGCAATTTTAATTGTTGTGTAGAAATCTTGCAGAGATTAACGCCGTTTCATAACAAAAATTTGGGTGAGTTAATTGAGATGGATTTTCAATATATATATCATGGTAGGAAATCTTACACATTTCATCATTAGTGATGTTTTAATTTGAATCTTCAAACACTAAAAATCACTAAAGGTGGTCCGGAACATCATCCACTTCCGGCAGAGAAAAGTGCATGGCTTTGTAGGCCGTAACCGAGGAAACCTTTGAAACACCCTAACTAAATCACATTAAACCAAGGCGTTAGATGCAATTCTGACAAAATTGTATTCGGAAAGTTATTCCTTTAAGAATGGCTACAGAGGACAACTCCATCAAAAGTGGAAAATAGCTTAGCCTGAGAAAATTACTGGAGTAAAAGTTGCAGGACAAGCCGTGACAAAAGGAACAGTCGAATACTCATCTAAAGCGATCAGAACGAGATGATCAAGTGATGTGTTCTATCTTTCCTCTTAGTTGTTATTCGGGGTCGGCCCGATTGTTTCTTTTCAGCCAATGGTAAACCTTCTTTTCTATTTTCAATAACCCGAAAAACAACGCTTTTAGACCTGTTGAATATTTTAGCAATCACCCTTATAGTCTTTTTTTTCATCATAATGATCACAAATAAGCTGTTTTTCTTGTATAGATAGATTTTTACGAATATTCGGAGTCAGCATTTTGTTAATTTTTAATTAAAATTGCTAAACTTTGTATTAATTTTCCCCGTTCCTTAACTTTTGGGCGCTTGTAATTTAATTTAAATTATTTATATGTAAAAATGAATATGTATTCAAAATAAAAAATAAAAATAATAATTTTTAATTTAACTACTATTATTAAATATTGGAAAATTCACCAAAAATCATTTTTCTCCCTTTTCATAGATAAAGTTAGAAGCCACTCAATAAAAATGATCGACCGTTCCTTTACTTTTGGACGCTACTGTACATATACATATTTATACATATATATATATATATATATATATATATATATATATATATATGTATATATATATATATTATACATATATATATATTATACATATATATATATATATATATATTATACATATATATATATATATATATATATATATATATAAATATAAATATAGTTTGAAAATAATAAGCGGAAGTTTCTCAAGAGTTCTTTCGGCTATCATCTCATCAGGAGAAAATCGATAGCGTACAAAATAATATTATGTCGAAAATAAAGAGTTCTAATGGCGAACTTATTGAATGTGCCAAAAGTACGGGAACACTAAAATAAATATTTTAACGTTTAAAAAACGATTAAAATATTGGCACAACGAGGGGAAAGAAAATAAAAACGAAAGAAAAGATCCAAAGTTCCCCAAAGAGAAACAATGCGTTAGATGTTTCCTTTTGCCAGTACAAAGAAGGTTGATGAACCGCAATAGAGACAGACACCAAAATCTTTAAATGGTTTCTGGAGTCCGCTCTATGTAGCACCTCGAACCATTCTACTTAATATCTATCGGCACAGAACGGGTTGTCAACCAAATGCTGGCCAATAGCAGAGTCCAAGTTTTGATGCAAGTATGATTAAATTCATATTTATAATAAAATACGCATACAAGTGATTTGTTTATTTACCTAATATTACGTTGTGTTTTGGTTTAAAGCGCACTTGATGCGTATTTTATTTTATCCAAATTAAAACAACGTTTCTATTGAACTCTCATTCTTGACGTTATTCTAGCGTTACCTACGCTAGTTTAAACATTTCAAAATACAACCGCCAGATATAAGGCGTGGATCTATATAGACTTCGTTCTCCAAATTTACAACATAACAAGACAGAATAACATAAAAAAGAGACAAAAGAACACACCGAAATTATTTGTGATAAATTTACAAACAAGTCAAATATTTGTGTTAATTTTCCTAATATTACGTTGTAATTTGGCTTTCAAGCGCACTTGATGCGTATTTTATTTTGTTCACGTTAAAACAACGTTCCTATTGAACTCTCATTCTTGACAATATATATATATATATATATATATATATATATATATATATATATATATGCGTGTGTGCGTAAATATGTGTTCGTTTGTGGATTTTGTGGGATATAATAGAATGTGAAACAGAACATTCCCTTTAAAGTCGAATTATAGTGTGTTAATATGAGTGAAATAACTGTTATTCAATCAGCAAATTCGTGAGCACCTGGAAACACATAAATAAAAGTTGCAATTAATAAATAAAAATAAAAAAATAAATGTTTATAAACTATTAATACATAAAAAATACATTAAAAATTATAAGTAATATCAATTGTATGGTAAAAAGTAAAGAAATAGAAAAAGCGGTCGCGATTTTCGGAAAAAACAAATAAATAAGAGCTTGAAAGGGTTTAATATTTTCGGGATAATATACTGTTTCCTCTATATTGGATTTGTTACCTTCTGTTATCTGTTCATATATATATATATATATATATATATATATATATATATATATATATATATATATATACGAGCAAACAGTTAATAAAACATGTAAAAAAACACTTTGAAATGGGTTAAAAACATATTTAATCTGAAAAGGAAACACTAGATAAGTGGATAGTCCTAAAATTTATAATATACTTTAATTTTACCATCTTGGATCATTTTGGTAAATTTAATTGTAATTTTTATTTTAATATATATATATATATATATATATATATATATATATATATATAAGTGCCTGTGTGTCTGTGGGCATTTCCC